>NC_089802.1:30153928-30502678 GCF_029633855.1 Hoplias malabaricus
AAGTACTCATGTCTTCCAGCCCTTATAGGGATCAAGCATGTGAAGTATCGTAGCATTTGGAGAAAGCGTTTGCCAGTTATAGCTGTATTTGTCTGATTTTTGGAACGCGAGCTCTACCCCTGTATTTGGGCGGAGTCTGGAAGCCAAGCAGTGATGAAATTCCAACTTTTTTTGGATAATTATTAAAGTTCAGGTTCTTAGGATTCTGCTGATACCACATATGTCCATATTGGGTACATTTCCAGAGACTAGTTCGCGCTCAAAAATTTGTGCGATTTTGCATATTATGCAAATTAGCTCAAAATCTAAGTAGGCGGAGCTTATGGGTTCTTGAGGCTTTTTTGTAGTGTCTGACCTGAGGAATCTGGGAAAAAAATAATTTTGTCTCTACGCCACACGGGGTAGGAGATATAGATAGCGCCACCATCAGGCTGATTGGGTTGATTCTTTGCGCCTGAGTAGCGGGAGGGTTTACTACCAGTTGACCAAATGACAAGTCTGTAGGACCTACGGTTTGGGCTGCCCATCGCGTTTCATCGGAGAAAAGGAAGAAGAAAAAAAAAAAAAAAAAAAGCGGAAAAAACGGAACAAAAACAATAGGGCTCCAGCACTTGCAGTGCTTGGACCCCTAATAATAATAATAACAAATTAAACTCAGAACAAACACAATAGGGTTTCAAGCACTTCGTGCTCGAACCCCTAATTAAGAATGTGCAGCAGGAAGTGAAGCAGTCACACAGCTCCAGGGACTTGGATGTTGTGGGTTCAAGTCAAGATCTGGGTGACTGTCTGTGAGGAGATTCTCCCCGTGTCAGCATGGGTTTCCTCCGGGTGCTCCTGTTTCTTCCCACGGTCCAAAAACACACATTGGTAGATATATTGTCGGCACAAAAGTGTGTGTCGCCCTGTAAAGGACTGGTGCCACGTCCAGGGTGTGTTGCCACCTTGCCTAGTGCCACAATCGCCTAGTGATTTTGGGTCGTCTCTGGGCCCTCCATGACCCTGAACTGGATAAGCACTTACAGATAATGAATGTATTAATGATATTTAAGACTTAATGGGCTGCATGAAGCTGTCTCATGGGCTAAAGGTTCACTCACACCTACAGACACTTGATAAACCTAACAATAAAGGTGCTGGTCATAAAATTAGAATATCCTGAAAAGGTTGATTTATTATTTATATGACATGGCACCCCAAATCATCACTGACTGTGGAAACTTTACACTGGACCTCAAGCAACATGAATTATGTGCCTCTCCTCTCTTCCTCCAGACACTGGGACCTTGATTTCCAAAGGAAATGCAAAATTTACTTTCATCAGAGAACATAATTTTGGACCACTCAGCAGCAGTCCAGTCCTTTTTGTAAGTGAGACACTTCTGATGGTCTCTTAATTAAGAGTGGCTTGACAAGGAATGCAACAGCTGAAACCCATGTCTTGCATACGTCTGTGTGGTGTTGGTTCTTGAAGCACTGACTCCAGCTACAGTACAGTCTTTGTGAATCTCTCCCACATTTTTGAATGGGTTTTGTTTCACAGTCCTCTCCAGGGTGTGGTTATCCCTATTGCTTGTACACTTTTTTATACCACATCTTTTCCTTCCCTTTGCCTCTCTAGTAATGAGTTTGGAGTCTCTTTAGCAGACTAACAGCCAGTCTCTTTAGCAATGACCCTTTGTGTCTTGCCCTGCTTGTGTAAGGTGTCAATGGTCATCCTTTGATTCCAGGTAGGCTCTGGACCCACTGCGACCCTGAACTGGATAAGCGGTTACAGATACAGACAGAGCACCTGTATGTGTTTTTGGACCGTGGGAGGAAACCAGATCACTTGGAGGAAACCCCCACGGACATGGGAAGAGCAAACCAAACTCTTCACAGACAGTCACCCAGGGCAGGGTTCAAACCCACAACCCCAGAAACCTGTAGCTGTGTGACAGTGACATTATTATTTTTATTATTATTTATATTGTTATATTTCATAAGAAGATAAAATAAATACATATTTACTGAAAATGTATGTTCACAGTTGATTATTTGAGAAGCCAATTTTAGTTCATTGTATTTTTTTTTTTTAAAGCAAAAAAATAAAATAAATTTACATATAGGCCAGCAAGAGTAAAGATGTTCCCTAAAATACTTTATACAACTCAGTGACTGCTTTAGAGAACAGCGCAAATGGTTTCATGTGGCAAGGTGCATACATATCATAATTGACGGCTCTGTGTGAACTCACTGCCTCTTTATTTTTCAAATGAAATTTTTTTTCATAGTTTCATTTTTTTAAAAAACAATCCCTTTAACAACATGTTTGCACATACCAAGCCTTTTACAATGAAATAAATGCCTCAAAGTATGACATGGTATTCTGATTCTGAAATGAAAACATTTCCAATGTGGCCTGATCCCATGAAGATAAACATCTGATATTGGGTGGGGGAAAAAAAAAAAAAAAAAAAAAAAAAAAACATTCAAGCTGAAACTAGCATGATGCAAAATATGCATTCACATAAAATGAGGTGAGGTTTACATGCATTACATCTTGGTATAAGAGTTGGTTTACATGATATCCTCTGTTTTACATTTACTATTATACACTGTCACAGGGAGAACACACGAAACTCCTCATCATCCCCCTTACCCCTCCTCAAACTCATCTTTTTCCTCACATTCTCCACTTATCCGATGTATATAAGGCCCTCCTAGACTGGACTGGGAACGAACTAGGTTGTCCTAGGTACAGTGTGAACTGACCATAGAAGGAACTGGTGACAAACTGATGATCAAGTTGTGTCCGTGCTTAAGTCTCCAAAGGTCACATTAAAGATGTCTTTTTAAAGCCGTTATTTCAACGTTGAAATCACCTACCTAAATGTCGTTCAATCAGTGTTTTTTTTTAAGGTTGAAAATGAAAGTTTCAACACTGACATTGAAAAGATGATTAACAAAGTCACATTAAAGACGTCCTTTTAAAGCCGCTATTTCAACGTTGAAATCACGTACCTAAAACTCATTCAATAAACACTGAATTAAAGTTGAAAAGATGTCCAAACATCCATCCATCCATTATCTATAACCGCTTATCCAATTTAGGGTCCAGAGCCTACCTGGAATCATCGGGCGCAAGGTGGGAAAACACCCTGGAGGGGAAGACGCCCAAACATAAACTTTGAAAAGACGAGTAACAGAGTCACATTACAAATGTACTTTCAAAGTACAGTAGGTTCCATTAAGAATTTAATAGTTCAGACTGGATTTTAATGGTGTCTACATCTAATAGTTTCCATCATGTAAATCATTCCTAATAGTTTAACCATTATTTCTTTAACAGTTTCCATTATGTAACACTTCTATTAGTTACAATTTAATTGTCAGTTCACAATCCCGGTTGGAAAAAACATTACACCCATAGGTAAAAGCAAAATATTTATAAACATATTGGCAAATTTTTGTAATTAGCCCAAAATATGTGACTCAAATATGGCATACAATTACATGTATAAATGTATTTTAAATATACATATGTATTTAATGAAAATATAAAAAATGTAATATTCTGTATTCGATTACACATGTAAATGAAACAAAAATTTACATTCTAAGAAAATGAAGTACAGATTTGAACAAAGTACAAAGTACAGAGTGTACAAAGCTTGCCACTGGGGCTGTACCTCTTTTAGGTACAATGCAGTACCTTTCAGTATTATTTTATGTAGTCATGTTTTTGTACTAGTTAATACACTTGGAACCATAAGGGGCTAAAATGTATCATTAACATTAACTTTATATATACCACCCCAGTGACAAACCATGTTGTACCCTGTGGTGACTAAAGTGTACCAGAATTATTCACACGAATATTCATAATGACTTTCTATGCTGGAGATTGCAGTCTAACAAGATGATCTTAAGTTTGGAGACTGGAGGTTCAGATTTTAAGGTTTGTTTGTGTGCATGCATAAATAAATATCAAAAACATTACTGTTAATAATGTAATATTACTTTGATTATTTTTATACAGAATGGGTTAACTATTATCCTCCTCTACTCCTTCACTTGTCTTCACTGAGATGCTAAACTAGCATAGCTGTTGTAGAGCTCTTTAAATACTTATACTTTACCAGAATGAGTGAAACTAAAGTTTTATTAAGATTAAATATCACTTACCTCTGAATATACGAGCCTCCTCCGCTGTTTTAGTAATGCCTGCTTCCACAAACCATTGAAAAGTCATCCACTGAAACTTATTTTGGCGCCGTATTCAAACTCAGAGTAACCGTTATCTGAAGGGGAGGGGCTCTCTCTCTCAAACACACACACATTCTCTCTCTCTCCGAAATAACGGACTTGTTTTCAACGCATTTCAGACGTCCATCGACGTTATCAATAGGTCCTGAAATAACTGACTTGTTTTCCATTCATTTTGGACGTCCACTGATGTCTAAATATGTCCTTGACAAACCGACTACTTTTAGACCTTTTTTGAACGTCCAGGGACGTTCCTTGTTTACGGGAAGGACCTATAGCTATTAACTAATTTTAAGATACCACTGGACCCAAGGAAGCTGAAAATATAATGTGAAAATTTGAGTTTCGATTTATAACAGCAATAAATTCAATATGCAATCAATTAAATTTGGATGTGTTACGGTGGCAGTGTATTTAATGTGGTCCTTGATTTAACATGGCAGTATACTTACTTAATATGCCATATATACAACATGACAGTGTATTTATAGTGGCCATGTATTTATAATATATTATTTATATTATTATAATGAAGCAGCACATTTAATGTGGCAATGTAAATAAAAATGGCAGTATATAAGAACAGAATAAAATGTATTTTCCACAATCTGGAAATTCATCTTATAAAATGGATATTTCCTGTCATAAAATCTGATCGGCTGAGCCACGTTCGAAGACATTGTAAAATATCAACCTGGTCTCACACCTACTCGCGATATATTCACATATATATGGAGAGAGATTAGTCTGAAAAAAAAATATTTACAAATGCGTAAATCCACAAATTAAACACAAGTCACAAATATGTTTCACTATTCACAAATTAATACATCCCAGTCTGTGTCTCACAGTCTGCAATTGGTACAAATACAGTTACATTAATAAATACATGTGTTTGGGTTTCATAGATATACCATACATTTATTCATTCATTCATTCATTCATTATCTGTAACTGCTTATCCAATTCAGGGTCGCGGTTATCATACATTTAGGTGAAATTAAATACATTTGTTTAGATTTACATTGCAAATATTTGTGAAGTCGAAGTCTTGAATTAAAAATATTGTGGCAGCCAATGGGAGGTGCCACTGGTGCAGAGACTCATGGGACTTTTTTGTTTTTGTTTATTCTTAGATGTTCTAGTTATTAATGGTTTCAGTTAATCAGTGATGTTGTGCTGCTCTTACTGTTGTTTATGGGTTGTGGTGTCAGTTATGCATTGTTAATTTGGGTGGCCACCATGACCGAGATGAGTATGGCAATTAATGACCTTGGGCTATTTTCCTGTGTTGTTAAGCTTTGGGTTGTGTCAATAAAGGTGCAGTTTCTGTGGTACACCACCAGGTGGGCACAGGAAACCAGCAGAAAAGCTAAAGAAGTCTCTTTCTTCTTCTGGTGCTCGTCACAATATATTTGTAAATTGTAGAATCTGCGTTTGTGAATCGAGTCACTCACGAGTTTTCTGTGATGTGCATTTGTTTATTTCCTCTCGCGGGTTTTTGGATTTTGAGACTTTCCTTTCGCATTTCACAAGATCCAAATACAAATGCAGCCTGATCCACAAATGTGGCCAGCAGGCGAACAAGCCACCTAGGTGTCACTGTTGTTTTAGGACGTGTGGGGACAACTTAAATGGAGACGCATTTGCGCAATATTTAATGTGGAATTTCGAAAAAAATAAAAAAGCCGCCCAAACCTCTGAATTCAGCTTCACAGACAGTTAGGAGCGGGTCATCACTGTGGAACACTTGAAGGTGCCCTAAATTTAACGGCGTTAAAGGCGTTGTCAAATTAATTACATTAAAAACATTCTGTATTTGGACACTAAAAGCTTGGACTGATACGGGACACTATGTGTTTCATATTTTTGCGATTGGACTGTTAAAACGAAAGACACCCTCAGCAGGAGGGCGTACCCCATGGCTCCTAAACAGAATATGCGCTTCTCACAGTGGTGATTGCTCTAAGACTGCAAGGGAAGCTCAGCTTCCCCTAAAATGTAAAAAATAAGTGATGAAATATATACTGTTGTGTGTACATGTCATTGAATAAATATGCACTACAACACGCTCAACTTTTGTTCAGAATCAGCTTCTTATCACTGGTAAAGACACAGCAGCGAAACGAGACGAGTCATTGGATAAATGCTGGGCTTTGTCCCGCCCCTCGGACGATCATCGTCTCTGGGGGTCTATGGGGCAGTGGGCTGGCCTCGGCTGGCCCGGACGCTCAGCTTCTGCATGATCTCTCTGAGGCTGAATCCCTCAGGGTCATAGATCATTTTCTTGAAAAGGAACGGAGGGAAGAATTTACATATAAATAAACCGACATATTTTATGATGTAGGCCGAAATTGAGCTTCCCCTCCTTGAAAGACCAGCATCCTCCACTGGCTTCTCATTGGTCATCACTTTTACTTAGCCAAACCGCAGCCAGAGTTATCGGTCCATCATTTACTGCGGCAGTCAATGGAGTCATAGTCTCACCTACAGGGGGTTGTTTTGCTGCGGGCCTGACAGCAACATGTCAGTCCTGAAACCCTGGGGAAAACAACAGTGCCACTTAGCGGTGGCTTGTTCGCCTGCTGGCCACATTTGTGGATCAGGCTGCATTTGTATTTGGATCGGGCGAAATGCGAAAGGAAAGTCTAAAAATCCAAAAACCCGCGAGAGAAAATGAACAAATGCACATCACGGAAAACTCGTGAGTGACTCGATTCACAGATTCAACAATTTACAATTAATTTTTAAATTTGAGACTTCGACTTTACAAATATTTGCAATGTAAATTTAAACAAATGTATTTATTTTCGCATAAAAGAATTATATATCAGTTAATAATTGCAGACTGTGAGACACAGACTGGGATGTATTCATTTGTGAATAGTGAAACCAATTTGTGACTTGTGTTTAATTTGTGAATTAACATTTACGCATTTGTAAAGTATTTTGAGACTAATCTCTCTCCAAATATATAGGTATGAGTATATATTACTGGTATGAGTGTATCTGCCCTGATAACAAGGACACGGCGGACCACTGTTGTCCCACTGAGGGCAAAGTTGGAGGTCTACTAGTGTTTTGCACAACGTTTTCTGGGCGGACCATTGGTGATTAAACTGAATTTTAGCCACATTTTAGCACTTTTCCATTCACAGTCCAATTTACATTTTTCCCTTCATTACATTCTTTTGTTATAAATAAGATTAGTAAATAATTTTAATCCAGCACAGTGTCAACATTTGTAGCATAATCATTTTATATCAGGCTTATTATAATTATTATATCTCTCATAGTTGTTGGTAATATTTGTATTAGTTTGTTTACCAGAAAAAAAGTCTCTGTGAATTTAAATTCTTTTTAGGAGGTTAAAAATTTGTTATATCCTGTACAGCACAATAGTCTGAGTGGTCTGATGGTGGACCAGCAGTGGTATATAGTCAGTGGTGCCAGCCTTTTTATGCCAGTGAACCGATATATGCTTGCTGTGTTGCTGTTGGAAACAAAACAGAGAAAACTGAATTTCAATACAGGGAATATGGCAATATATATAATAATAAAGATAATACAGTATCAGTTAATCTAAAATGAGACAGATGTGTTTCTAAGCTAATTATTCATTACAACAATATCAGAGCATTAATCGTTATAAATAGTACCTAGACACCACCTAGCGGCCAGTCCCTGTAAGTGAATCAATTATATTCAGAGTAGAAGATGGCTGATTAACTACAGCTCCTCGACCCACGACTTCAAAGTCCACGACATAATCTAAGAATATTACAGATATAAACATATAACATGTACAGGAATAAATCCACACTTAAAATACAACACTAACAAGAGATAAATTGGCAGTCCACAACCGAGGGAAAGTGAAACACACAAGAAGAGCACATGGACTGAACAAATTTGCACCATAATCCATTCCCTCAATTTAACAACCCTTTTCAAACAGACATGACACAGGCTATGCGTTAGGGCAGTTCTTTGATCTCTCCTGTCCATTACTTATTTACACATTACAACCACTTTTTTATAACTAAAACATTCCCAGCTAGCAAAATTGTATCGGCCCACACTCGGGCCGAATCAAGCACGCCGGAACAAAAACACTCGGCCCGATGCCGGCACGCGGAGTCGGCATTGTTTCGGCCATGATGTACGGCCGTAGAGTGGGCCGATAGTTTTGGCCCGAGTCTGGGCCGAGTGTTGTGGCTCAGCCGCGGCTCAAATGACTCGGCCCCAATCTGGCAAGCCATAACTAAATCGCAATAACCGGACCACAGCCGACTTTGAGCCAAAAGCACGCCATTAGTGCCAGACTCGGCCCAGATCTGGCTCATTATCGGTTGTAATGGTTTATTTCTATACACCTCCCCCCAACACACACACACCACCCTCCCCTCCCTCAGAAAAGGGTACAATCAGGTTCATGGTGAAATTACTGCTTTATTAAATAACTTACACTCTCAGAAAAAAAGAAAAAAGGTACAAGTGTTTAAAGTCCAGTTTTGTTCCTTAAAGGTACATTGCATTCTCCTCTCCAGAGGGAGACATACATGTTTGTAATATTTCATTATAGAAATGTCATATAACAA
Organism: Hoplias malabaricus; assembly: GCF_029633855.1. Taxonomy (NCBI): domain Eukaryota; kingdom Metazoa; phylum Chordata; class Actinopteri; order Characiformes; family Erythrinidae; genus Hoplias; species Hoplias malabaricus. Next base: position 30,162,778 of record NC_089802.1, read on the forward strand.
AAAACATAATAAAGGTCCTGGAGATGAAACAGGTTTTATGAAATAAACACATTTTAAAATCTACAAATATAATATAATCATGTTCCCTAATTAAATGTATAAATATGTATAACTGAGGGTTGATGTAATATTAGTAAGTGTGCTTTTCAAACAACCTTGAAACAATGTAAACATACAGCAAATGCAATGTATACAAATAGTACATAAAAATCATTCATTCATTACCTGTAACTGCTTATCCAATTCAGGGTCGCGGTGGGTCCAGATCCTACCTGGAATCATTGGGCGCAAGGCAGGAATACACCCTGGAGGGGGCACCAGTCCTTCACAGGGCAACACAGATACACACATTCACTCACACCTACAGACACTTTTTGAGTTGCCAATCCACCTACCATGTGTTTTTGGACTGTGGGAGGAAACCGGAGCACCTGGAGGAAACCCACGCAGACAACTCCTCACAGACAGTCACCCGAAGCGGGAATCGAACCCACAACCTCCAGGCCCCTGGAGCTGTGGCCACTACCTGCTGCGCCAACGTGCCGCATATAAAAATCGATAAACAGAAAATACATTTGTAAGTGGCATTGAAATTTGAAATCGGCAGTGTCATGATTTCCTAAATCCAGTTAACATTCAAATATTCTTTAAAAAAAAACAAAAAAAACAATTAGTTTTACACCCTAAGAACTGCCATTTACATTCAGACTTTTCTTTAAAAATATACTTTGCTAAGGCCATATACCAAATCGCTTAAAATACAAAAATAATTCACCAGTAGGTTTGGAAAATAAAAAAAATAGCAGAAAGGTATTTTAAAACAGTTTGAGTTTCCTCAAATGTGTGGAAGTACACATTTGACACTTATTCATGGCACACATCAGTTCGATCAACAGTTTACAAGCCTCTGCTGTGTTCTCTAACTTTGTCAATACCTCACTGCCCTCAACAATGATGGAAATATCAGCCGTATCCTCATCTCTGGCAGCCTGGACAACAGGGATCTTCAGGACGTGCAGTGTAGTGAAAGAACGCTCAAGTGTAGTCACCTCAGTTGTACTACTTGTTGAATTCCAGTTCCATAATTAAACATATAGAGACTATGTACGTGTTCTGTTCTCTTTAATATTCATTCATTCATTATCTGTAAGCGCTTATCCAGTTCAGGGTCGTGGTGGGTCCAGAGCCTACCTGGAATCATTGGGCGCAAGGCGGGAATACACCCAGGAGGGGGCAACACAGACACACACACATTCACTCGCATGGACACGTTTGAGTCACCAATCCACCTACCAACATGTGTTTTTGGACTGTGAGAGGAAACCGGAGCACCCGGAGGAAACCCACGCGGACACGGGGAGAACACACCAACTCCTCACAGACAGTCACCTGGAGCGGGAATTGAACCCACTCTCTTCAATATATTTTCTTTAAAAATATTTAATGAAAAACTTTAAACTGCTTATGCATGCAAATTCATAAACTACAGAACTTCAAATGTAAAAGATTATCAGGTTATAGTACAAACGGTTATACAAACGATTATGTTACAACTGATGCTAAAGATCTCATCTAAATAACTTAAATTAACATCCTATCTGCTTTTCTCCCTGCCCACCTGCATTTTTCACTGCCCCACTAGATTTCTTACTGCAGTCCATCTTTACATAATTATATAAAAAATTAATTAGTTCATGTTCATAGTTGATTTTGAAAAATGTAACTAACTTCACAGCTCCAAAAATAAACCACTTCACATGCTTTTGTTTATTTTTTTCTCTCAGTAAATAGGCTTCTGTCGTTTCAATATAACCTCCTTCAACCCATTAATCACTAGCCCAAAATCACTGCTACTCCCTAACAAAGGATTAGTGTATGTGGAATTATATATTTAAAACATTACATTACACCAAAAGACTGAGAATGTATTTTAACCTACTTAGTTAGTACCTTAATGTGTTTAAGCAGTTTTATTTCTCATTTTATTTCTTATACTGAGGTATGCGGTTCTGTGTGACATAAAACCCACAAAAAATGCTCACATCTTCTTGTAAATTACGCCATCAAACCACATAATTACTCAAATTAAAATAACTCATGTATGAGCGATTGTCATGTCATTTAAATGTTTTCTATGTCAGAGGAAAAAAGCTAGCTAGAGTTAAACAGGTTAGCTAAAAAGTTTGTCATTTGAAAAAAAAAGGTTCAATATTACGTATGTAACGTATATCAGTTTATAGAATAACGTACATAACATTAACGATGTTAACTACATTTGGGTGATACCAAAATATTTATGTATCCAAAAATATATGCTTAAATTTAAATACTTACGGGATGAAGCTGTTCCCAGAGGCCGGTGAGAGCTGCTCGCGCGCCGCGGTCACAGAAAAGAGCGCGAATCTTCATCGTCTTCTTCTTCTGTGTTTTTACAGCGGTTCGCTTCTGCCACCTTCCGTTTTCTCATTCAGAGTTCATTCATTTTAAAGCTGTAGTTCCAGTCCAGTCGTCTTCAAAAACTTAAATAACAATTTCCTCCCTTCAGCACGGCACTGTCTCCGTATTAACCCTATTTATCATTATCATTTCTGTCGTTCGTGTCCCAGTCATTACATCAATATTCTAAAATATTACAATACAGAGCTTACCTATAACTGTATGGCATTTAACAAGTTAAAATAATGATTCTATTTATTTAAAATTTATTACATTGTTTTCCAGACAGTTACCAGTATTTTCTTTTATTTTTAGATGTGGGCCACATACGATTAATACGCTGTATTTAATAAAATGCTCTGATCAGTGTAGTGTGAAAACTGCAATGGCAATCGCCTCGCCAGCCGACAGTGCCAACGTGCAGCCAGAACGTGGCCAGACGCGACGTGCCGCATTCACGCCGAGATTGCAGCCAGCCGACAGTGCCAAGCCTGAGCCAAAATCGGCCCAGATCTACCATGCTAGCTGGAGTAATTGGTCAGGTCGAGAAAGGAGTAAATCAGAGCGAGGCACATTCAGCTGGAGGTGGGACAGTGGGCTCCTGTTGTTCGGCACATAGCCGCGGCCAAAATCATCTCATTCTCAAGCAAATTATTCAGTAAAATACAGCTGACCTGCTATTGTCATTATTTATTAATTACCACATAAATTAAACGAAACCTAACGGGGCTTTTGTGGACAGAATTGAGCCTCAACCGAGGAAATTGAGATCAGGCAATACATCATATTGTCCAAAAGAGGGCACCTCAAGATTTAATGTAATGGGGCATGGTGTGATAATATGACACTTCAGGGATTTGTGACCCCGATGCTGGTCAGAACCTAATATTGCCCAATTTTCTCATGTCCATAACACAATCCATGTAATGTATGTTTGTAAGTAATATTCACATAAATTACACTACTACAACGGAAAAACGACAGTTCCAGCTTTCATATGTCATCTTCATCCTGTATCTGTTTATAAAAAGTATTGTACTTTTATTTCGTAGGCTACGCTTTGCTGCAGACAATGTAGAATGAAGAAACACACGTATGTTTCTTCATTCTACATTGTCTGCAGCAAATAGGTGTTTGCGATTGCTCTAAGACTGCAAGGGAAGCTCAGCTTCCCCTAAAATGTCAAAAAATAAGTGATCAAATATATACTGTTGTGTGTACATGTCACTGAATAAATATGCACTACAACACGCTCAACTTTTGTTCAGAATCAGCTTCTTATCACTGGTAAAGACGCGGCTTTCCTCTCAATCATTCCCTTCACGGTGCTCTAAGCGTCCACAGAGTTCAATTGCGAAGTGCACCGAAACGAGACGAGTCATTGGATAAATGCTGGGCTTTGTCCTGCCCATCGGACGCTCAGCGTCTCTGGGGGTCTATGGGGCAGTATAGAACGCCGTTGGGCTCTAAACGTGTGAACACATGCGTGTTAACACGTACAATTTTGTTGCGATAACGTGACCAAAAAGTACACTTTACACGCTTTTTAAGGTTTTCGCCAATGGGAGGCCTCAAATCCGGGAGTATTTACATATTCATGATAGGATTTACATCACACACTGTAGCTGACATGAAACATAAATCCTTTGTGAACGTAGTCCCTACGTTTCATCTGAATTATTCATAACATAGTGAGCTAAGCGCTGACCTATGGCTACGTTGAGCCCTACGTGAGCAGTGTGAAGACAGCAATACTAGTAAGCTGATCCCCATAGCAACTGGAAGTTTATTTTTCACAATAAAATAATCTGGTGTTTAATACCTTAAAATTTATAAACATGCATATTATTATATAACTTAATTCATAACATACTCTAAAGCTTTTCATAGTTTTACATCAAACAAGCCACTATTCTCTTACACTATGTGAGAGAAAAAAACTGCTTTTTTCAGCAGTAAATTCTGTGGTGGTTGAAGTGAGGGGTTTATATATATATATATATATACACACACACATGTTTCCGTTATTTGGCAAGTTTGGCTTTATGTTGTTTCAGCAATAACGCAATACACCAGTAGGTGGCAGTAAAGAATCATGATTCACTTAATACACAAACTTAACGCGTTAACACGTAAATATCTTAGCGTGTTAACACGAAATTATATGCTACGTGTTAACACGGAGAATCCAACACGTCTAGAGACCAACGGCGTTCCATAGGGCAGTGGGCTGGCCTGGACGCTCAGCTTCTGCATGATATTTGGATGATCTGTCTGAGGCTGAACAAAGCACTCACAGGCAGACACACTTCACATGGTCCAAGGCCGTTTAAGCAGCCTAGCTCTGCTGGCCATTGAGAGGACACTAGTCAAGTCCCTGGAAAAGACGCCTTGTTGGTACGACAGGGTCACAGATCATTTTCTTGAAAAGGAACGGAGGGTAGAATTTACGTATAAATAAACTGACACATTTTATGATGTAGGCCGAAATTGAGCCTCCCCTCCTTGAAAGACCAGTATCCACCACTGGTGTACACCTATGCAATAGATTAAATAATCAAATAATTACAAATAAGCAGCTTTACAGTGGCACTGATAGGTGTAATCCTCTACACAGCATGCTTATTTTTTTATGGCTTTATTTTTTAAATATTAATTCTTGAAAAAATATGACAATAGCAGGTCATTTGGATGTTACTGAATAATTTGCTTGAGAATGAGATGTGATTTTGGCAGCAGTTATGTAGCAGAGAGAGAGAGAGAGAGAGAAAACAATTGTGTTGTAAGGTTGTCAGCACCATCTCTGATATTAAAAAATAAAAGCAGTATAGAAATATACTAAAACTGAATGTATAACTTCACATGACCTTTAACCCCTCTATTTAGTAAAGGTCAGCACATGGATAAATGTATGAAATATTTGAAATACACACAGATATTCTAAAGATTAAATCACTTGTCATATTATAAACGACTTTTATTTGTTTTTAATTCTTACTTAATGGCAACTGTAAATTTTATTAAATCCTTTATTATAACACATTTTATTAAACTTTAAATTTGATCAAACATTTTCCAAAATAGAATCAGAATATCCAAATTTTCAAAAGTAAATATACAAAAGATATAGATATACAAATATAATATTTTTGTTTAGTATTTTTACAAAAACAAAAAGAATGTGTGTTTGTGTGTGAGAGAGAGTAAGAGTGAATGAGGTTAATAGTGTGTTAATTGTAAAATAAATGTAAATGTCCTCCTAATTTGTAAAAATAGGGTATTTGCCAAAACCCCCACTTTTTTTAAAAAAAGTCTGTTTATACACAGAAACATCCATTTTACTCATAGATTACGTGCAGTTTGCTCATTTTAAAATTTTAAGGTTTTATGGATCAGGCTCATGATTTCATGAAAAGTATTAAACAATCTTAAGAAAATAAAGTTTTTCTCTAGATTAATTAACTTTAAACAAGTTTCAAAATGCAGTTCTTTTAATTTAAATATATTAATTTATATTTTCCAAAAACCGATCATTATTTTCCACTAAGATATATATCCAAAAAGTAAAAAAAACATATATATACTGAGTTTAATGAAAAACAGATTAATTGAATGTCTTACCAGATTAAAGGTTACCAGTGCTGTGTGTAGAGCAGCTGTCTGCAGGCCACCTGATGAGAAGAGCGTAATTTTGGGTTATATACACTCTGATACAATAGCTAATGTATGCAGGTATTTACCAAGAGGAACCTGTTAAATATGGGTAAAAAATACTTTCAGTTTTGATTAAAACAGCCAAGCTTTTACCCGAATCAATCTTGAATTTAAGTATGAAATTTCTCCCGTTTCTTTTCTTTGTTTCACTCTAGTAGTTTAGCTGGAGGCACAGATTTTCTGGATAATAAATCAACATAGCACAAAAAGTAAGTTGTGTTTGTTAGATTATTTCTTTGTTGTAACAATGCTTCCTGGCAATAAATCGTACACCATTGGAAAGCTTGTTCATTTTCCTCTTAAATGGTGCCACAATTGGAACATGCATTTGTGGGATGAGCAGTAAAGCTGAGTATGTGAGTTACACCCATGAACAATTCACCAAATTCACCTTTAAAGCACATGGATTATAATTACATTGCCTACATGTTTTATATCAAAAGGTTGCAAACAATCTCAGCTCACTCATTAAGAGATGCCCATGTGACCTAGAGCATTGTATGAAGAGCTAATCTGTCTCTAACACTGAAAAACTTAAATACGATTTAGTGAAAACATCCCTTTACTCATGTGGTTTAACTGTTTTTGTGATTGAAATGGTTTTATCAGAGTCTTAGGGTCACAAGGGGACTGTATGAATTAAATACTGTATAAATGTGTAATAAACATCTAAAATTAAATTTAGTAATATCGTTTATTTAGTAAAAGTGCCATCTCTCACTCTAAGGAAAAAATGTTCATTCAACTTTGACAAAAAGAAACATTAAGAAAAAACGTGTTCTTGAAAATTCACGAGTTCTATTTAATAGCAATTATATTCAGATGCATAATTTCAAAGCAAAATATTCAAAAGTGGAAATCTGGAGACTTAAATTCAATAGCAGCAAAATTCAGATGCATAATTTCAGTGCAGTTCTTGAATCCTCATTTTGCCATCAGTAGTTAAAACACAGTGGGAAAAAAAAGATTTTTTTCTCTTTTTTTCTGTGTATGAGAGAGAGAGAGGAGCACAAAAACCCCAGAAAGAAATGTTTAGAAACTCGAAAAGAGGACAGAAAGAGGAAAAGCTCTTAACCCTTTTACCAATATTACCGGCCGTATCTTTTGTAGAGACAAAAATCCAGCAAGAAACTATCCAGAGTTTCTTGTCTTTTGGGTTTGGGACCCAGGTGTGGGACATTGAGCCTGATTAGCTCTGGGGCTGGAGTAATGTCTCCCTCTGGTGGTCAGAGATGGCCCAGCGCTGGAGCCACCATGAGCTAATGCTAATAAACGGACCTGCTGTTTGTTTTCAGAATGGCTTCAGTCAAAGATATTTCTGCACGTACAAAATATCTGAAATGTTCACTGGAAATCAAAAGTTCAAATCATCTGTCATCAGTCACCCTTGGTTTATATTGGACATGTCACGGATATCTTGAAGATCTGTGTGGCTAAAACTGCATCTCACACCCAAACAAATGTGGATCATGGCCGTCGTGCACACTGAAGTTTTTTTTAACCAGGCGGCAAAATGGAGACCTGAAGAGAGGCTACCGTCATGCCTTTGAGCATAAATGCATCCACCATCATTCATGAAAAACTTTATGTGAAAAGTCTAATCCCTCATACAGCCACCAGGGTGTGCTAACATTTATATTAAGAACAAAGACACATTGCACAAATTTATCTATAAATGTCAGATGATTTTAAATATTCATGAATATGTTTTTGTATGATGTTTTGCATGAAATACTGTTCATAAATTATTGTCAAATGAAATAATGACAATGCCATCTAGGAATATGTATTTTTTTAATCGTCTTACTCCACTACCAGCATTACTTACTGAAAATATTGAAAAGATCTCACAGTAGATTTTTGGTAGTATTTCTTTTCTTGTTTTGCATTTGAACATTATTTTATTATTGTATTTTATGTTCAATATATATGACATATAAATATATATTTAATAAAAAAATAAAGTTCTACTAATGACAAATAAAACGTATGACATGATTTATTCAAATATTTCCTATAGACTTCTCATGTTTTTCCACAACTGGAAATTTAGATGATTTTGAAATGCCCATCAATGAGCTGAACTTGAAGGTTAATTGAAAGTCTTACCAGATTACAGATTACTGTGCTGTGTGTAGAGCAGCTACCTACAGGCATATGTATATGTCTATATCTGCTTTGAGAATAACAGTGGTTAATCAAGACAAACCTGTTGCATAGGGGCAAAAATGATTTCTATTTCATTAAAAGACAAATCACTTCCTCAAATATTGAGCTGCATTTTTTCTTGGCTTCAAATAAAGAAAGAAACCTCTATGACTCAAAATGAGAGACACATGAATGGGCACAAGACCATGAAACACAGGCACTAGTTTAGTTTCATTTCACATTTCGTTTGGCTGGTCGAATTAAATATTTTCTTTTAGCCCCTGGATCCCCCTACAGTTGCAGAGTGTAATTCAATTATAGATCTAGAATGAAATCAAGGGCAGACACAGTGCCATTTCTGCAGTGCTGATCCCAGAGTAGCAATGATATAAGCTCTATTCTCCATATTACAGCTAGGTCAAGCAACAAAATGATTTCTGAAGCTGTGATTTTAATGTAAAAATACTACCTAGTGTTCCTTTAAATGAGACAGTCTGTTGTTTGCTTGAACGTCTTGTACAAAAAGACAATGCCAGGCCACATTCTGCACGTACTACAACAGCATTTTTCTTTTCAAATTGCACCTCACATTCTCTGTTGGGGTGAGATCAGCACACATGCCAGTTCAGCACCACACCCTTATCTTCCACAGCCATGCCTTTGAAAATGTAAGAATATTATAGTTTGCACTGGTGCAATATTCATGGGTGTTCCTGAAAACATTTATTAATTCATTCATTGCTTGTAACCCTTATCTAGTTCAGGGTCACAGTGGGTCTGGAGCCTACCCGGAATCACTGAGCGCAAAGCAGGAACACACCCTGGAGGGGGCACAAGTCTTTATTTTACTCAGTGCCTTGCTTCAAGTGAGGGCAGCATGGTGGTGCAGATTGTGGGTTCAAGGACCACTCCAGGTGAGGAGTTAGCTGTGTTCTCCCTGTGTCTGTGTGGGGTTTCTCCGGGTGACTGTCTGTGAGGAGTGTGGTGTGTTCTCCCTGTGTCTGTGTGGGTTTCTCCAGGTGACTGTCTCTGAGGAGTGTGGTGTGTTCTCGCCGTGTCTGCGTGGGTTTCCTCCGGGTGACTGTGTGAGGAGTGTGGTGTGTTCTCTCTGTGTCTGTGTGGGGTTCCTTTGGGCGAATGTCTGTGAGGAGCGAGGTGTGTTCTCCCTGTGTCTGCGTGGGTTTACTCCGGGTGACTGTCTGTAAGGAGTTGGTGTGTTCTCCCTGTGTCTCTGTGGGTTTCCTCCGGGTGACTGTCTGTGAGGAGTGTGGTGTGTTCTCCCTGTGTCTGCGTGGGTTTCCTCCGGGTGACTGTGTGAGGAGTGTGGTGTGTTCTCCCTGTGTCTGTGTGGGGTTCCTCCGGGCGATTGTCTGTGAGGAGTGTGGTGTGTTCTCCCTGTGTCTGTGTGGGGTTCCTTCGGGCGATTGTCTGTGAGGAGTGTGGTGTGTTCTCCCTGTGTCTGCGTGGGTTTCCTCCAGGTGACTGTCTGTGAGGAGTTTGGTGTGTTCTCCCTGTGTCTGCATGGGTTTACTCCGGGTGACTGTCTGTAAGGAGTTGGTGTGTTCTCCCTGTGTCTGCGTGGGTTTCCTCCGGGTGACTGTGTGAGGAGTGTGGTGTGTTCTCCCTGTGTCTGTGTGGGGTTCCTCCGGGCGATTGTCTGTGAGGAGTGTGGTGTGTTCTCCTTGTGTCTGTGTGGGGTTCCTTCGGGTGATTGTCTGTGAGGAGTGTGGTGTGTTCTCCCTGTGTCTGCGTGGGTTTCCTCCAGGTGACTGTCTGTGAGGAGTTTGGTGTGTTCTCCCTGTGTCTGCGTGGGGTTTCTCCGGGTGACTATCTGTGAGGAGTTTGGTGTGTTCTCTCTGTGTCTGCGTGGGGTTCCTCCGGGTGACTGTCTGTGAGGAGTTTGGGCTGTTCTCCCTGTGTCTGCGTGGGGTTCTTCCGTGTACTCCTGTTTCCTCCCACGCTCCAAAAACCCACATTGTTAGGTGGATAAGTGACTTTAAAATATCTATATCTGTGAGTGAATGCGTCGCCCTGTGAAGGACTGGCACCCCCTATAGGGTGTGATCCTGCCTTGCACCCAATGACTACGGGTAGGCTCCAGATCCACCATGACCCTGAACTGGACAATGAATGAATGAATGAATGAATGGTATAAAACAATAAGCAACAAGACAAGTCTCTCTCTGAGAGTCAGAACACGACCCTTGATGAAATTTCATTATTTCATTCATGTTCCACACCTCATGAATAGTCAATGTGTGAATCACAAGAATTGAGAAAAATAGTGTCACATCAGATTCATGGCAAAACAGAAGAAAACCTAATTCAATTATCAGAAAATTGTAAAATCCAATGTGTAGGCAACACCCTGTCTACACAGTTCAGAGTGCTAATGAAACTTCATAAATGTTCACAATATGTTTTTCACTAAATACCAGCACATTCGAACATAGGTTTTTGGGAAGTGATGATATAACTGGAGTGATATGCTCAAATTTTCTAGTTTTAGTGAAGACCCTGTCTGCAGTATATTGAACTAGTTGAAGTTTACTTACATTCCTTCAGGTGCATCCTGACAGTAGTGTGCAACACTAGTCAAGCCTTGAAGTAATAAAGGCATGTAATAATGTTTCTGCATTTCCAATGAACTCAAATTAAATATCTAATTAAATTTAAAAACCACAGCTTTTGTTTTTATTTTTTCGTTCCAGCATTTTTTAATTTTGATGGATGATTTACAGTTTAACATATTGATGGAAATATATATATATATATATGCATAGCAACCATAGGTAGCAACCACGACCAGAGACGCTCTCCTCTGTGACAATCATCATAGCAATCTCAAGCTATAGCTATCTCTGAGCTACCCCTTCCCAAAATGGCAGAAAATAGGAGCTTTTTGGACAGATTTACATATGTAAATATCAGACCGGTGTGTCTTGTATGTGGAGCCAATGTGGCTATAACTAAGGAGTACAACATTAGAGGACACTTTGAAAAGAAACACCACGACAAGTACAAAGACATGAGCATAACTGAAAGGAGCAAGGAAGTAGAGGAGATGAAAAGAAGTTTGGTTACACAACAAAATACGTTTAATAAAGCCACTTCACAAAGTGAGGCTGCTGTAAAGGCGAGTTATATTGTGGCAACCGAGATTGCAAAATCAGCCTGGCCCTTTAATGAGGGAGAGTTTGTGAAAAAGTGCTGATCACACATGTGAGCTGAAAGTACCGAGCAGTTGTTTCGAGCTGCCTGTGGAACTATGTCAGTTTCTGGAAAGCAAAGGGAAGGACACAGCATCGCTCCGGGACCAAAAGTTTCTTTATGAGCTGGCCTTTCTGTGTGACATCTCGAGCCATCTTAATGCACTGAACCTGCAGCTTCAGGGGCGGGGGTGCATCATCACAGATATGTACGCTGCAGTCAGGGCTTTCAAAACTAAACTGTGCCTGTGGGAAAATCAAATGCTGCAAGGAAACCTTGGCCATTTCCCCTGCTGCCAAACCATAAAAACGCAGATCTCTACCGCCGTGTTTCCATGCGCACAGTTTGCTCAAAAACTCAGTGTACTCTGCGCTGAGTTTAGCCGGCGATTTGCTGACTTCGATGTCCAGAAATGTCGGTTTGAACTGCTCAGTAATCCCTTCGCGGTTGATTTGAAAAATGCACCAACGAACCTCCAAATGGAGCTGATTGACCTCCAGTGTAATGACACGTTGAGGTCAAAAAATGATGCAGTTCATCCCTGATGCAATGCCTCAGCTCCGCACCCAAGCTGCTCAGATGCTCTCCATGTTCGGTAGCACTTATCTATGTGAGCAGATTTTCTCCTTGATGGAGATGACCAAAACATCTGACAGGACAGGTCTGACTGATGAACACCTTCACGCGATACTGAGGATTTCCTCAGCTCACAGCCTGAGCCCAGACATTGATGAACTTGCATCCAAGAAGAGATGCCAGATGTCTTGCTTGGACACATGCGATTAGATCACTGTATATCAAACTGAGCAATACGTTTTACCTTTTCTTTATGCATATTTTTCTTGCTACTTCAAGGCATGAATGGTTGAATGCTTGATTGATTTATTATTGTTATATATTTTATACATTTATGAACCTGTTGAAAAAGTTTATTTTGATATCTAATGTTGAAGCAAAACATGCATGGACCATATTAAAAGGTTTTTAATCTTTTAATCTTTTTTTAATCTAATTTTTAATATTTATTCAATGTTAGCCCGCGATTTTATTCAAGTTTTAAATTTTGGCCCATTGTGTATTTGAGTTTGACACCCCTGCTTTAAAGGTACATGTAACCCTTCTAACTAATTGGAATTAATAATAATGTTAATACTAATAAGTTTGTTTATTTGAAGGTCTCCTGTGGTTTTACATATTTGATAAGTTCTGTCTGGTCTCTGGTTGTATATTTTTCCTGTTTTTATTTCATTTTATTGAGTCACATGTCTGGAACTCTCTGGTGGATGGTCAAGGAAAGTGGGGGCGGGGGCAAGAAAAGAGGGAGAGGAGACGAGAGAGTTCGGGAAAAAGCTATCTGTTGTTTTTGGTGGTCTACTGAACAACTATAGTTTTTGCAGTTGTGTTGTCAGCTTGATATCACGCGAAACTGTAAATATGCTGTTGTAAAAGGAGTGGAGTGACGGTAATATTTTATCTCATGCACTTTATTGGCGAGTGTGAATAAGCGACTCTCATTTATGTGATTGCTAACCTAACCCAGGATAGCCTAGTGGGACTAGTGATCGTCTGACTCATTTGGTCAGTAAAACCAAGCAGTATCCTGCCCAACACTCCACAAAAACCAGCTATCTAGTAGTTTTGCTCACGGAGCCCGTACCAAACTTCCACAGGCTTCATGGGAGCTTGAACTGTTAGCCTAGCCGCTCCAAGCTATCAACCCCCACTACTCCGAACCGAACTGCCATTGCAGCTGAGAGGGAGAGGAAGGGAGAGACCGAGAGAGACAAAACATCTGATAGTGTGAGGTTCAGTACATGTTGAGGTACAACTTTCTGTTAAATTTGGTTGCTCGTAAGAGTGAAAAAGCCAGTGTGTTATATTTTATGGGCCGCAACGCACACTAGCAATGATTTGGGCCTGCAACAAGAACTAGTTAAATGCTGGCTTAGGGTGTGTGTGTGTGTGTGGGCACATCACTTGGTTTGATGTTAAAAGTTTGGATTTCTTACTATTTGTGTCTATAATAACCAGAGAATTGGGTTTATGTTGAAGATGGAGACATGGTAGTTTAATTTATGTATTTGTTTGATTTTTTCTAAGAAATAAAAGGTGATTTAAAATTTGATAAAATATACGCATTCAAAATATTTTATGTAAAATCCATATTTGGTTTTCATTCCAGATCCGTATCTCTTAGTTTGGGGTGTACTGAATCAAAACCATTTGCATCCTATTATCGTTGAGTTTTGTCTTGTATGTTATTCAGAGAAAGGGGACTAGTATACATACAGCCCGCTTAGTAATTGGAGGCACCGCCATAGTATATTTAAACGTTCCAAACTATGCATGGTTTCATAAATAGTGATAACATATTAATAGCCATCTAACATAAACTAAGTTAACCCAAGGTAACCGAACAGGTAATTTAACAATGCGAGGAAATTCATTATTACCTGGTGTAAGAGCGTTACATAAATGGAGGCACCGCTGGGATTAAAAAAATTATCTGTATATAAATTTCATTAGTTGATCTTTTTAAACAGTAAATACATTAAACGTACTTACTTAACATTTTAAGCCTCACTTTAAAAGAATGGATCCCTTGATGTACTCTGAGTTTCAAGACCACCTGAAGAACTGCTGCATAGGTGAAGGATTAGATGCGAACCATGCCATTCTCATGGTTGGGGTCCCTCAGGAGTGTGCGATAGGACAGATAGAGGAGCAAATGAACACCGTCCGATGTTGGGGCCAAGTACGTGTCAGAGGGAGATTGTTCAATCCTAAAACACAAAGCTTGATGGTTCTGTGTGAGTGCAAGGAGGAGATAAATCCCAAGCTGGTCCCCCCAGAGGTGGTACCAGGCGACGGATCTGAACACTGGATGGTCATCATCAATGATGGAGCACATACTGAATCTGATGAGTTTCTGAAGAAGCTGAATGGGCTGCTTAAGGCTGAAGGGAAGACTTTAGATGATCTTCAAGGTTTGTGCTCACAGTCCTCTCAGCCCCTGAGTCAGAACAGGTCAGTCTCACTCGAAGGTCACAATTACCGCCATCTCAGGGTATTTTCTGGGGTAATCCCAACTCCTGCAGGAGAAGAGCCTTTGGAACCCTGGCTAGAGCAAGCATATGTGATGGTGGAGGAATGTGACTGCTCGGAGAATGAGAGAAAACATAGAATTATGGAAAGCGTTAAAGGGCCCGCACTCGAAGTAATAAAGTCTGTAAGGTCCTGTGAGCTGGAGGCCAGCCCCAAGACTTACCTTAAATATTGCTTTTGAGTCTGCTGAATCAGCAGAAGTTTTGTATTTCTCTTTTCGACGTCTTCAACAGAAATCAGGTGAGAAATTGTCAGACGTTTTGCGACGATTAGAAAAATCACTGACCAAGGTGGTACACATGCGAGGCCTTTCTTCCCGTGACAGAAACAGAGTGCATGTAGAGCATCAAATTAGATTAAAAGACTCTCGTCCTTTCAGGGAATGTTCACAACAATTGGCACCAGTAGATATTGAAGACGTACGACGGCATATTCAGGACCTCCTAGCAGCTGGAATCATAAGAATCCAGAAGTCTATATGCCTCACCAATTGTTGCTCGGAAAAAGAATGTAAGTGTCTGTATGTGCATAGACTACCGTACCTTGAACAACAGAACGGTGCCAGACCAGTACACCACCCCATGTGTGGACGACGCTTTGGATTGCCTTACACGTAGCAAGTGGTTTACGGTGCTTGATTTACGGAGCGGTTATTACCAGATTGCCGTAGCTGAAGGAGACAAAGAAAAGACCGCATTCATTTGTTCGCTAGGGTTTTATCAATTTGAGAGAATGGCTCAAGGGGTTTTTCCCAGGGGTTTCTCGACTTTTCAGCGGCTTATGGAGAAGGTGGTTGGGGACATGAACCTGCTTCAGGTCTTGGTGTACCTTGACGATCTTATTGTCTTTGGAAGGACTTTAGAAGAGCACGAAGAAAGGCTGATCAGGGTGCTGGATAGACTGGAAGAGGCTGGACTTAAGGTCTCAATAGGTAATTGTCAGTTCTGTCAGCCCCGTGTCAAATATGTGGGTCATATCGTGTCGGCAGAGGGCATTGCCATAAATCCCTCAAAGGTGGAGGCTGTTACCAACTGGCCCCTGCCCCATCATACCACCTTCCTTAAGGTAATTCTTGGGGTTTTGCGGATACTATCGCCGTTTTATCTCCAGTTATTCTTCCATTATTAAGCCTCTGACTCACCTGACCTGAGGCTCTAAAAAAGAAAGAAAATCTAACAAAGAGAACACCAAGTATTTCAAGGAGTCTGAGCCATTTGGGCAGAGATGGACAGAAGCTTGCACCAAGGCATTTCAGAGGATCAAACAGTGTCTTACCCAGGCCCTCGTTTTGCACTTTGCCTATCCAGAGAAGCCTTTCATTTTACATGTTGATGCCAGCCTTAGAGGTTTTGGGCAGTACTTTTGCCAGCCGAGGTTTAAGCAATGCTGAGAGGAATTACCACATTCACCAATTAGAGTTCTTAGCTTTGAAATGGGCGATAGTGGATAAATTCCACGATTATTTGTATGGTGCTCAGTTCACAGTGAGGACTGATAATAATCCTCTCACTTATGTTTTGAATACAGCGAAGCTGAACGCTGCGTGTCATAAGTGGCTTGCGGCCTTGACAACCTATGATTTTGATATTGAATTTCATCCTGGAAAAGTTCACACAGATGCTGACCTGCTGTCCCAATGTACCCTAGGAGATGGTAGCAATATAGAATGGAAAAGTATATCTCTTCCTGGAATAAAAGCCATCTGCAGTGGAGTTTGTGCCCATGACTCACGAGAGATGCCTTTCAGGCTGGCTGAACAGTTGTGCACTCCTGCAGAAGCCATACCAAATGCTTATGTTTTCTCCACTTCTTTGAAGGGAGATCAGATGGAAGTGTGGAGCAGAGAAGACATTGAGGCCGCACAGGAAAGTGACAAGGTCATCAAAGCTGTGAAACAGGCCCTCAACAATAGCAGTTGGCCTTCCGAATTGTTAGAACAGACTCTTGAGCTAGGACTGATGAAACGTGAAGCAGACAGATTGGTCACCAAAGATGGGTTGCTGTATTGGGTAAAAAAGGGACGTTTTGGGGTAGAGACCCACCAGCTTGTGCTGCCACAGATATACAGGCCGAAAGTGATGATAGCACTTCACGATGATTTAGGACACTTAGGGGTCCTCCTAAGGAATAGGTTTTATTGACCAAAAACGGCACATGAAGTTGAGCAGTATATGAAAAACTGTGGAGAATGCATTGTATGTAAGAGCAGTAGTCCACGAGCAGCACCGCTCCACCAGATCGCAAGCAGTGGTCCCATGGACCTTGTATGCATTGATTTCCTCTCATTAGAAGCTGATTCCAAGGGTTTCACTAGCATCTTGGTAGTAACAGATCTTTTCAGCTGCTATTCACAGGCTTTTCACACGAAAAATCAGAAGTCAATCACAGTGGCTAAAATTCTAGTGGCCTCACATGCCTACAAACTGGCAGGTGAAGCAGCTGACAAAAGCCATCAAAAAAAAACAACAACTATATGACAAACTGGTTCGTTTTCAGGCTCTTGACTGTGGTGACAGAGTCTTACTTAAAAAATTAGGAATGAAAGGGAAGCACAAACTGCAGAGTCAATGGAATCCTGTGCCATACGTTGTGATTGGGAGGATGCCAAATCTTCCTGTCTACCAAGTGAAACCTGAGAAAAGCCTAGGAAGTGTAAAAAACATTCACCGAGATTACCTCCTGCCTATAGGACAGCTTGTGAGGTTACCATCTACTGCTGATGATGAGCCTTTGCAAAGTGAGATAGGTGGACCAAAACCATGTGGGTCTCAAAAGACAGGAAAAGACAAAGAACCGTTTTATTCCACTAGTGATTCCGAAAGTGAGGGCTGTGAGATCTATTACACCATTGACATGGATCTCTTGTCTGCCAAGGATAGAGAAGCTACGCCCAGCTCTGAGGTAGTGCGGGATGGTGAGGAGCGGAGGAATGATGTTTCAGTGCAAGATGAGGTGGTTGTGAGTGACATAGAGCTCAATGATAGCCTTGTAATGCAGCGGGAAACAGATCCTGGTTCAGAGGGTGAAGGCATTGAACTTCTTATAAATGAAGACATTGCCTTAAGTTCTCGTTTTCTTGTCCATCCACTCAGTCAGCCAATGCTAGTGACCAAGAATGCTCTCAGCCTAGTTCAGGCGAGAAAGCCAACTCAAGTGAAGATGAGAGTCCTGCTACAGAGAAGAGACAAGTTAAGCCTATTATCCGACTTACGTATGAAGAACCTGGCAGATCTAAAGACCAGCCCCTGACCATAGTTCATAGGTCATACATTTCATAGTTCATAGGTCATACATTTACTCAGTTTGTACCTTTAGTGACCAATATTGTACCTCTAGTGTACATTTTTTTCTGAGAGTGTATGTTCACGTCTTAACTTGGCTTATATACTGTCCTTTGTTTCAATTAGAATTTTGCAGGACAATAGTCAGTGGAGACAGATTAATGCCATATTAAAATGTAATAGTAAAATTGTATATTGTTCAATACTCAAATTCAATAAGCCAAACATTTATAAAATACTCATTCGGTTATTCAAAGTCTGCAAACAGTCCAGTTAAGAGTCCAGAATCTACCCAGAATCACTGGGCACAAGGCAAGAACACATCCTGGAAATACCCTGCCAGACCAAAAAGGTATGATAGAAGTGCATTATTGATCACTAAAGGTACAAACAGTGTAAATGTATGTTTAAAGGTACATAAATGTACCCTTAAGTACAGCCCTTAAGTAAATGTACCCTAAAGTAAATCCAAGTTGCTGTCACTGTGGTGGCAGGAACTTGGATTTACTTTAGGGTACATTTACCCGGTCAATCTGACTTCTTGAGCATCAGGAGGAAACCCACACAGACACAGAAAGAACACACCAAAAACTTCACAGAGAGTCACATGATATGAACTCAAACACACAACCCTATCACACAGAATTTAGTTTATGTAGCCTGGGTAATGTAAGGAGTTGTGTGGACATTCCAAAAGAGGAATAGATTAATTTCCTGAGTAACACTTGAAACCACAGCCCAATAATTATTAAGTAAACACCTGTTAAGTAAGACATAAGAAAAAAAATAAGCACAGAATGAATAAAGGGTATGTTAATGTATGCTGTTTTTCCTGGGTATCATAAGGACATTTCC
The DNA here is from genome assembly GCF_029633855.1 of Hoplias malabaricus. Taxonomy (NCBI): domain Eukaryota; kingdom Metazoa; phylum Chordata; class Actinopteri; order Characiformes; family Erythrinidae; genus Hoplias; species Hoplias malabaricus. The sequence goes on from NC_089802.1 coordinate 30,181,527, forward strand.
TATGGTTCACTGCGATTCCAAATTCATTACAAATACTACTCAAAATCAGTGGTGCACAGTAATGAAGTAAATGTAATCCTTTACTGTACTTAAGTACTTTACTGAAGTATTCCCATTTTGGGCAACTTTTTACTTTAACTCCACTACATTTCAAAGTCAAATATCTTACCTTTTACTCCACTACATTATGAAAACAAATCTGCTGTTACTTTTTGGTTTATGTGAATAAAACCATAACGTCTCTGAACAAATCTGCCCACTACACACAGCTCTTGTTGCTAGGAGACAAACACAGTCACCGCACTAAAACAAGTGAAAAACTTTCTCAGCCTAAACCCAATAATACCGAAGGCAGACTTTGTTTTTATCAAGTGTTAATCAAATTTGAGACTGTAAATCACTTTCATTTTTTAGAAATGTTATGAATTAACATAATGATTTTAGTATTTGGCAGTATTTGAGCCATGAGTAACAACTTTTCATTCATATACGCTTTTTACGGATCTTTAGATGTCACAAATCACTCACCGAAGGTGAGAGTCAGTTGGAGGTTTATTAAACACAATACGTGAAGCGAGTTCAGTACCAGAAGCAATATTCCAAAATCCCAAAATCAGAAACAAGTACAAAAGAGACTAGCAGACGAGGTTAGGAAAACAAAACTAACCCTGTTTGTAAACCGGTGTTTCAGAATTGCAGAAATTGCTCAAACTATGTTCTGCAAATATGTAGACATGTAGAGCTTAAAGGAACACTGAAATATTTGTACCTTAAAATTTCAGCTTCCAAATTATTGTGATGCTTCACTGACCTATAATAGAGAGAATAGAGCCTCTGTCTTTGCTACTCTGTGCTCAGCACTGCAGCACATTGGGCCCATCACAGTGGAACTCAAACCACTGACTGCATCTCTAGCTCTTCACAGGTGTCTTCAGGTAAGCACCTCCCCTTGTCAGTGTTTCGCTGAAGCCCATGACTTCTCCAGAAGGCTCAACAGAAGTCGGGCCTTCGAGGCCCACTCCCCTCCAAGCCAACTTTACACTCCTACCATACCCTTAAGCATCAAAAACACTAAATTCACACTTGCCTCCCTGGTGACTAAAGCATGTTCAGTGCCACCAGTTTTTTGTGTTGAATATATAATGTGTCTGTCAAATAAACAGAATACTACTACAAATATAATTTCTTTAAATGTAATAACACTGACAAATTTTTGAATGCTCAGTGTCAGGACATAACAGAAAGCTGACAGTCGCGGAACACAGTTAACAGTCTGTTTAATGTCGTTATCCAAAAGGGTAATCACAAGGCAGGCAAAGTTCAAAAACAGGAGCAAACAGTACCTCGGAGGATGGACAAAAACCGTAGTCAAAAACAGGCAGAGTTCGAAAACCAGAGAATGCAGACAATACCAATAGGGACAAGACAGGAGACGTAAATCGGGAACACAGGCAGGAAGTAGGCAACAGGAGACCGTCAGACAAAGTACAAGGGAACGCGTTGTATGCATGGGAGAACCAAAACAATACTCGGCAGGGAACAGTTCTCAGAGTGAGGTATATATAGGGAGACAGACAGGTGTGAGTAATTAGAACTCTGGTGAGGGAGACCGGTAGGTAGTCATGTGACTGGCAGGTGCATTCTGGGAATTTGAGTCCTGAGATGTAGGCGTGACAGTACCCCCCCCCGAAGACACCGGAGGAGGCCTGGAACGAGGACGACCACGACGACGACCACCCAGCGGAACAGAGTCACCAGAACTATGGACTTCTGCACATGCGGAGGACTGAGATTGACGTGGGTCTCTGGATCGAGACCTGGGAAGGGACGGAGCGGGATTAGATACCGATCCTCTCGGGCGACCTCTGGGACGGGGAGCCGGCTTCTCAGGATGACGAGAGTGAAACGCCAACACGAGACCCGGATCATAGATGTCCTTTGCTGGTACCCATGAACGCTCCTCAGGACCGTACCCCTCCCAATCAATAAGATATTGGAGAGTTCCTCCACGTCTACGAGAATCTAGTACCTCTCGCACAGCATATGTGGAAGAGTCCCCAACGTCCAATGCCGGGGGCGGAACGTCGTCAGGCTGCAACTCATTCAAAGGGCCAGAGATCACAGGCTTGAGGAGAGACACATGAAAGGAGTTAGCAATACGGTATTGTGCAGGTAATTCTAACTTGTAAGTAACCTCATTAATTTTATCAGAAATACGAAAAGGACCAATATACTTAGGAAGGAGCTTCCTGCACCTCCCCTCAAACCTGATATCCTTTGTAGCCAACCATACTCTTTCTCCAATCTGGAATAACGGGGAATTTGATCTGTTTCTATCAGCTTGTTCCTTATACCGGGAAAGGACTTCCGTGATGTGAAGATTAGTTTTCTCCCACACCTCCTCACTGCGTTTCATCCACTCGTCGACTGATGGAATTCCAGATGTAGCTGCAGTCCAGGGTGCCAACGGAGGTTGATAACCTAATATACACTGAAATGGGGTGAGACCAGTAGTCGAGTTAACCAAGGAGTTTTGGGCTATCTCTGCCCATACCAAGTACTGGGACCAGTCTTGTGGATTCTCATGACAATAAATTCGTAAAAACTTTCCCAGCTCCTGATTAACCCGTTCACACTGGCCATTACTCTGGGGATGATATCCAGAGGTGAGGCTAACATTTACCCCTAAATGTTCAAAGAAAGCTTTCCATACATGTGACGTAAACTGAGGACCTCTATCAGATAAAATGTCTTCAGGGATTCCATAATGACGGAATATATATGTATATAAAGCTTTAGCAGTATCCAGGGCCGTGGGTAATGAAGGAAATGGGATGAGCTTAACTCCTCTAGAGAACCGATCAATGACTGTGAGAACTGTAGTAAATCCCTCCGACAGAGGTAGGTCAGTGACAAAATCCAGCGCCAAATGCGACCAGGGACGTTCTGGAACGGGTAGAGGCATTAATTTACCTGCCGGAAGGGTTTTAGGTGTTTTTGCCTGAGCACAAACTGAACAAGATGCTACAAATTCATGTACATCCGCTCTTACTGACCCCCACCAATAACGTGCTAGAATGAGCTGTGTAGTGCGTCTCTCTCCGGGATGACCAGATGACAGTGACGAATGGGCCCATGTAATCAGCCTATTACGGAATTCTGGCGGTACATAAGTTTTGCCTTCCGGACAAGATTCAGATACTCCTTTTGACCGATTTTCCTGTGCAATCAGTTCATCTAACTCCCATCTGATAGCTGCCACCGAAACGGAGGAAGGTAGTATAAACTTATTTGATTCTTCACCTTTCTCTTCTGATTCATTCTGATTAAAACGAGAGAGCGCATCTGCTTTAAGGTTACGATTACCTGGCTGAAACGTGATGGTAAACCGGAACCGGGAGAAAAACAGCGACCACCTAGCTTGTCGAGAGTTCATACGTTTTGCAGAACGAATATATTCCAGATTCTTGTGGTCAGTTAAGACTGTGAAAGGATGTAGAGAACCTTCTAGCCAGTGTCTCCATTCCTCTAAAGCCAACTTTACCGCTAAAAGTTCTCTATCCCCGATACCATAATTTCGTTCAGCAGGTGATAATTTATGCGAAAAAAAGGCAATGGGGTGTAACTTAGGAAGTTCCCCACTACGTTGAGATAGTACCGCCCCTACACCCGTCTCTGATGCGTCTACCTCCACCACAAAGGGGAGTTCAGGGTTAGGATGTTTTAATATGGGAGCGGTAGTGAAGGCTGTCTTGAGACGTTCAAAAGCACCTTGGGCTTGAGCAGACCAACACAAACGATGAGGACTACCCTTTAGTAAAGCAGTAAGTGGGGCTGCAATAGAACTAAAATTTCTAATAAACCGTCTGTAAAAATTCGCAAACCCTAAAAAGCGTTGAAGCTCCTTCACGTTAGTTGGGACTGGCCAGCTTACGACCGCCTCTACCTTCTGGTCGTCCATGACTATACCCGACACACTGATAACATATCCCAAGAATGAAATGGTTTGTTGATGGAATTCACATTTTTCTCCTTTGACAAAAAGGTTATTCTCCTTTAACCGCTGAAGCACTTGACTGACCTGTTTTACATGAGTTTTAACATCTGGAGAGTAAATCAAAATGTCATCAATGTATGCAATTACAAATTTTCCCAACATGTCCCTAAAAATGTCATTGATAAACTCCTGGAACACAGATGGAGCGTTTGCCAACCCATAGCTCATTACCAAATACTCATAATGTCCCTTGGTAGTACTAAAAGCAGTTTTCCACTCGTCACCCTCCTTAATTCGCACTAGATTGTATGCACTACGAAGGTCCAACTTGGAGAAGATGGTAGCACCTCTAAGTTGCTCTAATGCAACTGGAATAAGGGGTAGAGGATATACAAATTTCTTGGTGATATCGTTCAGAGCACGATAGTCTATACATGGTCTTAATCCACCGTCCTTCTTTTTGACAAAGAAGAAACCCGAAGATATTGGAGACTTTGATGGATGATAAACCCCTGTGTTAAAGCTTCTTTGACGTACTCTTCCATGACTCTTTCTTCTTCTAAATTCAAAGGATAAATACGTGATTTAGGTAAGGTAGCACCCTCAACAAGTTCTATCGCACAGTCATATGGCCTATGCGGGGGTAGTTTAGTAGCTTTTGTTTTACTGAAAACTTCTAAGTATTGGGAATAAACGGGAGGAATTTCTACTGACATGGTTGAATCTGGACTCTCCACTGAAGTGGAATGGATAGAAATGTTTTTAAGGGCTAAACAGTTTGTGTGGCATAAGGATGACCAGGATGTGATTTCGCGTTGGCTCCATGAGATAGCTGGGTTATGAATTTCTAACCATGGTAGTCCTAAGATAATCTGAAAATCCGCCTTGGGTAATACCAAGAACGAAAGCCACTCGTGATGCAGGAAACTTGTCTGGAACCAAACAGGAACTGTCTCTTGTGAGATGAAATCTCCTCCAACGGGAAGGCCATCAAAAGCTCGGACTTGGATCTGTTTGCACAACTGTTTTGTCTTAATTCCCAGCCGGGTAACGAGGGATTGTTGAATGAAGTTTCCTTCAGCTCCAGAATCTATTAGCGCTGAAACGACAAAAGAAGTTCCTTGGCAGTACACTTTGACAGGTATGAGAAAGGATTTTGATATTAACCCTTTTGTGGGTACACTCACCAAGTTAGCACGAAAATTCCTCTCCAGGTTTTGAGTCCGGACTCGTGGAGGTAAGCGTGTACAATCACGACGAATATGATCGGATCCTCCACAGTATAAGCATAGTCCACCGTGGAGACGACGAAGGCGCTCTTCATGAGAAAGTCGCATAGTATCACATTGCATAGGATCCGAAGGAGGATTAGGACAGGGAGCTTGACCTTGTACCGGGCGAAAAAGAAAACCAGGAGCGGATTGACGCTTTACAACTTCTTGTCTCTTACACGGTGGCCGAGGACGTTTTTGTAGGAGTTGGTCCAGGCGGATGGATAAAGAAATTAACTGATCTAAAGTCAATCCGTCATCTCGACAAGCCAGTTCCGTGAGTATTTCTGGATTTAGACCATTACGAAATACATTAATGAGCGCAGGTTCATTCCAGCCACTACCAGCAGCAATAGTCCGAAACTCTAACGCATAATCGGCAGCTGTTCGGGCTCCTTGCTTAAGAGTGAGAAGGATCTCACCACAAGAACGTCCCTCATTAGCATGGTCAAACACTTCCCGGAAAGTATTGACAAATTCGGGATACGTGTTACTGACTATACTGTTCCAAATAGCGGTGGCCCACTCAAGTGCTTTACCAGACAGACGGGAGACCAAAAAGGCGATTTTTGCCTGGTCATTACTGGGAGGAGAATTCTCAAAAAATATAGAACATTGCAATAAAAACCCGCTACATTTGGCCGGATCGCCTTCAAACATCTCCGGTTTACTGACAGGATAACGAGAGTTCAAACTGACAGACGCTACAGGAGGACTGGGATTAGGGCTAGGAGCAGGAATACGCGCTACAAGGGCGTTAACACTCTCCAACACTTGTTTCAGCTGGAGCTGCTGACTCTGTTGTTGTTGAGCGAGAGAATTAACAGATTGAGTCACGCTAGCCAACATTTGCTGGTGTTGACCTAGCATCTGGCCCTGACTAGTGATAGCCGTTCTGACGGCATCTGTGTCCGCTGTCTGCATGTTGGCCGAGTATTCTGTCAGGACATAACAGAAAGCTGACAGTCGCGGAACACAGTTAACAGTCTGTTTAATGTCGTTATCCAAAAGGGTAATCACAAGGCAGGCAAAGTTCAAAAACAGGAGCAAACAGTACCTCGGAGGATGGACAAAAACCGTAGTCAAAAACAGGCAGAGTTCGAAAACCAGAGAATGCAGACAATACCAATAGGGACAAGACAGGAGACGTAAATCGGGAACACAGGCAGGAAGTAGGCAACAGGAGACCGTCAGACAAAGTACAAGGGAACGCGTTGTATGCATGGGAGAACCAAAACAATACTCGGCAGGGAACAGTTCTCAGAGTGAGGTATATATAGGGAGACAGACAGGTGTGAGTAATTAGAACTCTGGTGAGGGAGACCGGTAGGTAGTCATGTGACTGGCAGGTGCATTCTGGGAATTTGAGTCCTGAGATGTAGGCGTGACACTCAGAAATGTTTATTAAATTTCTTTCAACAGAACCAGTACCATGATCATATCCCCATTTTAGAAAATATGTCTGATATTATTAAGTATATTTTTCTTCAGAAGATTATTAAGTAATCACGGACTATTTGTATAGAAAGGAATAAAAGATTCTCATAAAATGCCATATGTTGACAAATGCGAGTTTCAGAAGAGGAAGTTTAGAAGCTCATGCTGATGGCAGCGGTGTCTTGGAAGTCCATAGACCTGCGTCGTCTTCTTGAGCCTTTATCATCATCATCATCATCATCATTATCAGTGCATGGCTGAGAAAGTAAAAACAGTAACATTTCAATATTGGTTCTCATATATCAGCTACTCTGCTGTCAAACACCACAGAAACACGGATCTCATTCTCCTGAAAGTCTGACAGTTTTGGTCAAATGACCAGTTTTTGTTGATATTCTAAGAGAAAGTAAGTGAACACAATAATAACACAGCATCTGAACTACAAGAGAATTCAGCTGCTATTTTCTAATATAGTGAACTTGTGTGCTAAACAGTGCAGGAATGTGTGTTCTCAGTAACAATCTTTTGATTATTTAAAAAAAAAAATCTATGTCATTTGTCAATGTTGTCTTTCTTTCAGATAACTTTGAGCTGAACTTACCAGAGCACACTGTCCTCCATTTCTCAGACACAGGTGAACCTGGCAGTGCAGACTGAATGAGTTGGAAAGACCAGTGAAGGTGAACATCCTGAAAGAGAAGTGGTCAGATAAGGAGACTCCATTCTGCAGAACCTGCACTGTGCCGTCCTGAGGGTTAGGACACCTGGTGAAAGATCAGGGAAGATGAGGGTGGTGAGGGTAATGTGGTCAGAAATGTGAACACTGCAACATTTTTTACACCTCAGACCTGGGAATTCACGAGGATACATTTGAAAAGACTTCCCTCTCACATTTTTCATCTTTGTAATGAATCTTCAAACAGTAGATTAGATGGGATCATCTAATCAGATTCAACATGGGATCATCTGACTATTGTGTTTCATAAGTCCTGTGAAACCAACTCAGATACAGTATGTGGTTAGTGTTTACACTGTGTAAAGATTTTCCTCTTACTCATTAGTGACCAGATCCCAGCGAGTGTTGTAGTAGTAGTAGTAGTAGTGTACGTTCGGTGTGGCCCAGCAACTGTCCAGGACCGCGGTGAATTGCTGAGCGTCAACTCCACTTATGCTCAAAGATATATAGATCTGCTGGTTTACTCCAAGAGTGACAGTGCCCACTAAAGGATTGGTGAATGAAGCATCAGCGTAGGGTGTCAAACTGATCTGGTATGTGCCCTGTCCACTAGGCAGGTTCTTGCTGACAACACTGTAGAAAAAGTACATAGAATTAGTAATGTTTAACAAGGACATGGTGTCACTGATGCAAAGTACAATAGTACCCTTGTGCAGTGGTCCGTAACTGTGAATATGTGAGAACAGACCGTTTTACTTAGTCATGAGTGAGTGAGTTTCATTCATTCATAAAAATACATTAATTCACCATACTTCAAACAGTAATAAGCCTCATTAAATGGTTAGGTAATGTCACAATTAATTTCTATGTAACAATAAGAAACAAGAACTAGCATTAAATTATTATTTAGTTTAATTATTTGTTTAGTGATTTTTTTTCTGTCTTATTACTTAATACTTTCTTAATTACTTTTAATTAATGTACCCTTATTTTGAAGTCTCACCAAATATATTTGAAATAAAATATGAAGATTAACTTACCTGCTCGTGGCCTGGAAGAGAGTGGGTGCGTCAATCGTCTGAATGAGCGAATACACACAGGAGAAGCTAACATTCAGCCATCTGTCACGACTGATCATACTCTGTTGATATGGGCCATTGAACATCTGAACAGCGTTCTTGTAGATGAAGTTAGTGGCATTAGTCTAAAAAATACAGATATAGTTTCGGACAATCAGACAAGTCTTTTTTTCTACTACCATATCTCTCTAATTACAGAGTCTCTGTTTTACCTGCAAGATTGTGCCACATTCATTGTCTTTAAAACTGAACACCAGTCGGCCATTCTGTATCTGCCCCGTGCAGCTGGGGTCATTCAGGTGGAGACGCCCTGAAGAAAACCCAGCCTCAAACAGCTGGCAGCGGGACAGAGACACCGACAGATTAGTTCCTCCACATGTCTCGACAGCATCTGAGAGAAAACACAGTCAGCGGAGTCAGACCCAGGGTTCTGTTCAAACAACTAGGATCCAACACTAAAACACAGTGTTTCAAAACAAAGATCATCCTGAACAGTTCAGTCAGTCAAATGGTCTCTGCAGAGCATGACATAAACCAGGCAGACATTCACCATTACTCACTGCTAAGCTGGGATTCGGAATGAGGGGGTGAGTTTACTAACATTCCTTAAGCACTTTTAACTATAATCCTAAATACTCTGAATATTCTAGATGCTGTGATAAAACACTGAAAACCATTAAAAAATATATTTTTTTAAATGAAACATATACCAAAAGTGTCAGGATTGGGCTTTAGGTAATTGGCTGCACAGGCACAACCGTAAACTCCAGATCTCGCCACACACATCTCATCTGTAGTACACTTTAAAAACCCACAGGCTAAAAAGCGAGAGAAAGAGAGAGAGATATTAAACCACACTGTGACACTTCAAGGAATTATTATTGCTGTTAATAAAGAATGTGTCGGAATATATAACAGGACACCATTCTATTTCAGAAACGAAAGGGAAAATTACATAATTATTGCTAAATAACCCAAAAAGTAATGGGTGAGGGAGCCTATCTTTTAGGCTGCATCCAGAACATGGCCGCCATCTTGAAAGCAGCCAAATTGAATCAAGAAGTTTTTCCAATGGAAAGATGGTCATGTGACCTGACGTTGCTACAGGAAACAGTGTTCCCATCCATCCTGATCGAAGATGACACTGAGCTTTTACTGTTTGCTCGAGCCTGTAACAAACAACAAAATTTTGAAATTTTGAACTACAGGAGATATTGCATATCTGTTTGTGGCAATCGATTTCTGAGACACTTCTGGTCTTCACTGACATGCTGCTTGTTTGTGATTTTCCCTTTTGGTTCTGAAAATTGTGTCCTGTGACTTCTGATTCAGATGTAGTGGTCCCGAGTGTAAATTATTAGATTCTCACAGAACATTAAATGTTAAAATAAATGTTAAAAAATTCTACATATTTACATACATACATACATAAATAAATTTAATTTTACTACAGTGTGTACCATCAACACGAAAAGCCCAATGGCCCGGTATGCCGACATTAGTAGTGTGTTCAGGTTAGCAGAACTGGAGAGTGAAATGGTGAAGTGTTGCGTGTTGTCCAAATTCCGATAGCCAGCCTAAAATAATAATTTTTAGAAATGTAAACAACTTAATACGTATTGCTAAATGTATTTCCCATTTGATAATATAAAAAAACATTCTATTGATTCATCTCACTGTCCAAGATTGAGGGTCATCAGGAATATCGCCATAGTTTAACAGGATGTAAGAGACATCACTGTCTTCATCCGAGATCAAGACAATCTGGAAAGTCACTCCCTTGAAGAAGAAGAAAGATGTCACACACTGAACACGTGGATGCAGAGAATGAAATGTTTGGATGTGCACTTACCCCCACATCAGGCTCAAACTCCACATTCTGCCAAGTGGCAACAAAGACCCAGCCTGCGGTGAAGTCCGCTCCAGGAAAATTCTGCCGAACTGCATCTGTAGCTTGATCTATAAGAGGTCCGCTGGTGGCTTGCTCATAGGAGATGTTTTTTCTTGTGTAAATGTCAATGTCAGTCCATAAACCAGCGATGATATCTCCAGGGACTGATAAAGAGTAGCCATCATTGTCAGAGATGGGTTGAAAGGACAAGAATCCATTCATATTGAGCTGAGAGCAAAATAATTTAAAACAAATCAAATCTCAGTTCTTGTAAGAACAGTATGAGATAAAAACTCAAAAACCACAGCCACTCTTCCTTTTGGAAGTGATCTGTAATTATTATATGTTCATAGTTTATTGCCACTGTCATTAAAGTACAAAAAAATGTTTGTTTAGTTTGTTTAGCATAAATTCTGCACCAGACACACTGTTTATGAGAGCCAAGCAGGTCTGTCAGTAAAATGATAAACTGTGCAAACAACCTTTAATCATTTATTTCTGGATTTCAGAGGAAAAGCTTTATGTGCTGGTGTTTATTAGCTTGATATTTTATAGACACTACCTGCTGTGCCACCTTTTATAAATACACACTAAATATACTTTTACAGGGTCATTAGTTTTATAAAGGTTTGCTATGTTTACTTACATAAAGTGTCGTGCAGTCTCTTCCAGTGTAGGAGAAAGGTTGCTGAAGCTGGATCTGAACATAAGTTGCATCAACGGTAACAGCATTCTGGACAGCAGTAGGTAGAACCGGAAAGAACAGCTCATATTGATCTGGAAGACCACCAGCATGTCATCATTCTTTTAGCACTATACTTAATAGTGCTGTACGCTTTGTCTAGTATTAGACGTCACTTTAATACACAGATTGAGTGTTCAGGATATAACACACCAATATTGTGATGTCCAGCAATAAAAGATTTTAATTGTTTATAAACAGAAAGAATAAAGAACATTTACACAGTATATTCAAAGTTTGCTCATTAACTTAAAGACCCCCAAAAAATTGCAGATACACTGGACACTGTACCGTTAACTTTGAAAGCCCAGAGCCCAGGAAATCCTTGATTGGAGTTTGTAAGAAGGTCTGGGTTATTGGAGAATGGAAGGGTGTACTGATGCCTGTTGTCTGCTGTCTGATACCCCGCCTGAAAATAATCATTCAAACAAATTAAACAACTGAACAAATGCTATAACGTGGATAAATGCTCCTGTAATATTGTGAGGCTTCATAAAATAAATAAAAACATGCTCCTCTCACCAACCAGGGTTCTGGATCACTAGGCATAGTGACATAGTACAGTAGAGCGTAAGAGCTGCCGTCTTCACCAGAGATCAAGATCACTTGGAAAGACACAGACTACAAGAGAAGAACGATGTCAGACGTTGTTGTTTTGTAAGCAGCAGTGTCTCAGTTCTACGGACTGGAACTTACCCCTGTGTCAGGTTCAAATTCCATATCACGCCAAGTGCCCACAAATACCCAGGAAGCAGAGAAGGTCACATGATATATCTGATTAATTAAACTTGTCGCCTGTTGCAGAAGGAGACCACTGGAAGTTTGCTGGAATGTAACGTCTCCTCTGGTGTAAGTGTCAATGTCAGTCCACAGTCCAGCGATGAGGTTTACACTTGGTAAGTTGCCATTTGGGTAGTAGCCATCAGAGAAGAGGATGCTATTATAATCAAAAGACAGGAATCCATCCATGCTCAGCTGAAAGAGAAATAAGTACACTTCGTCACTGTGATGGTATTATCAAGGGTACATTTCAGTACCTTTAGGTAGGCAATATATTTGTACCATATTCTGTAATAATTGTTTTGATATCATATGCTCCATTAATCAAGTTATTTTATTGTACACAGTTCTATAATGAAATCTTACAGATATCAATCCCTCCTTCTGGAGAAGAGAATGTAAGGAGCACAATTGGACTTTAACACCACTGTTGTACCTTATAAAGCTACATTTACAGCTACATTTAGTGACAAAAAATGGACATGTTTTTTTTTGTAAGTTGAAGTTCTTCTAAACACTGTGTGAAGGCAACACATCCTTCTACGCTTCTCTGTAACTAGTGTTTCTCTTGTTATCTGACACCATTTTAAACAATGAATGAACGAATGAATGATCCATTAAAACTTATTTACAAAGAGGAAATAAGCAAAATGAAGACTGCATTCAGAATTGTAAGGTTCTGTGTTGTTGTTGTGTGTAAAACGTCTTTGAATAAAGGTTTTACGATGTAAAATTAATGTGATATCATGAAGAATATTAATATTATATGATGTGAACTAAACATTCAGACACATATGCTGCTGAGCAAGAGTCTTCATGGTGCCTTTTTTTGTATGTTCATCTGACTTGTGTGAAAATAACTCTGCTGTGGCAGGGACATTATGCTATATCAGTAAGAATCCTTGGGGGATACTTTTAATGCTGCATTAGCCTAACATCGTTTTTGAACTTTGTTTTTTTTTTGTTTTTTGTTGGTGTTTTTACAGAATACATCTTAAAATTGTCCAATGTTGTCTTACTTACATATAATTTTGAGAAGGATCTTCCGAAGTAGGAGAACGATTGGGTGAGCTGGATCTGTTTGTAGGCTCCGTCATAATTACCAATGTTAACAGCAGAAGACAGAACAGGAAACAGAAAAGGTCGAGCTAGAAGAAAATAAATTACAGGGACAAGTCAATATTTTTCATTCTGAGCTGCTGTTAACAACAGAGCAAGTGTATTTTGAGTGCCCTTCATAAATATGGGTACAGTGAAAGTCAAAACAAAATGTGTTGGAACTCAAAATGTCTTCCACTGTACTCATTCTATTTGGGTTAAATAATGGAAGGAAACAGAGACTCATATTTCAGGATGAAGTTATGGTTTAAAAATCATACCAGTGTCATTGGTGTCTATTTGTCTGTAATAATAAAATCATTGGATAGTGGGAATGATAGAGATACATATGCTGAAAAGATACATGTGACAAATGTTTTCTAAATATCAGTTCTTTCTTGCAGAATGTGAAGAAACAAAAAAACGTAAAAGCAGGCTGCTTGGGGTGGTCTCTGGGAAAAGTCAATCTTTAGCCTTTACTGAGAGTTTATAGTAACAGATTCTGATTCTGTAATGTCTGTAAGTACATTCATCAGTTTGCAGACATAACGATTTTGACTTGACTCAGTCCTTATGAAGAGCATTTTTACAAAGTAAATAGCTGCAGTAATATCAATGTTGCAGAAATATTCCTTCAATTGCTCAGGTTTCTAGAGCATCCTAAAATATAATTGATTATTGAAAAGTGGTTTAAGAAGATTAGTCTACAGACATAATGAAAACAAATTTACCTGGGGGGCCACAGCAAGTCTGGTAAATCCATCGACCAGGTATTCCAACATTGGAGTTTGTAATGAGCTCAGTGATATTGGAGACCTGAATGGTGAAATTTTGATTGTTGTCCTGTGTCAGCAAACCAGCCTAGGTTGTGTGTTTATATTTGTGGTTCAGTTCCCAAACAAGTAAATTATATATTGTCACATTTCAGTCCTGGTTTACTTAGCGGACACAAATTTACAATCAAACCAAAATAAGTTTAAAAAAGTGAGGTATGTATTGCCAATTATTAGAACAATGCCCCACACTGGGCTTGCACTTATTGGTGTTGTTTATGCCTGGTGGTAGTTTTTGGTTGTAAAATGGATAAAGGGCCCAAAACAGTGCTTTGGCTGCACAAACTACAGTACATCACTGCTGTTTTCAGTGAACACTTGTCTTTCAGTGCATTTACTGTTGCATCTTGTCCTTTCACTTTCTGTGTTTGGTTCATTTAGAAGCAGTTGGTTGTGAGTGGCGAGACTCACTTAATCAGACAGTCTCAGACCGCTTGTTTGGTGTTAAAAAGGAAGGTTTCAAATTTACTTGATACCACACAAACGAAGCAGTTGCAACGGTTTGTTTTAATCAAACCTAAGCTGACAAGTACAAACAACTTTAAACAACAAAATTGATGAGGGCTTAGTAAATACTATCAATACTCTATTTGTCACCTTATGTTGGAATGGTAAGAACATTTAAAAAAAAAAACTCTTCTACTCACCATCCAGGGCCCTGGGTAATTAGGAACGGCCCCATAATTTATCACTGCGAAATATTGGTCTTGATTATCATAGATCAAGAGAGCTTGTAATATCACATCCTTCAAGAAGGAAAGAGACATAATGAAAAATAATAGTCTTTTTAGCAGTAACTGAAATGATGTTGATGGACACTTGCCTCTGTGTCAGATTCCACATTCCACCAAGTGCCAACAGTGACCCAGGAAATATTGACGGCAGGGTAAACCATGTTAATTTGCTCCATAACAGTCTGCAGAAGAGGGCCATCTGTGGCATGTTCAAAGGCGATGTTTCCTCTGTCGTACAATTTGATGTCAGTCCATAGTGGAGTAATGATGTCTGTGTTTGGAATTGAGGTGTAGTGTTCAAGGACGGGCAATTGAAACCATATGAAGCGATCACTGATCTGAGAGAAAAGCAGAGGAAGAGTCCTATGGCTGAGTCTCATTTACAGGTATCTCAAACACAAAACGTTGCTGAACTGTGTTGTTCTTTTTGTCAAATTCTGAGGATGAACTTTTGCCATATATTTTTGACTGGCAGCCGGGCCGGAGTTTCATGACCAAGCCCAACCCACATTTTCCAGGGTGCAGGAAGTAAGCTGGATAAAGCGACAATTCATTTCTTATTATTCTGGGTTTTAAAACATGTATAGAAGGCGAATAACATTTAACTGGCATTGATAAAAAATATTCACTTCAATTATAGGTTGATCATTTAATAAAAATAACACACACAAAAAAAATCTCACCCTCCCACACAGGGAAATATAATACACTACTGTTTATGTGTTTTGGCTCAGACTTACAAGTGTAAACAATCTCTACAGCATCAATAGCTGCCTCGGCAATGCACTGGTTTCTGCAAATTTATATTAACTGGGTTATTTTCTGTAGACATGAGAATTTCCTTCACTGTGGACATAAGCATGAATGTTTCCAAATGAGTCAGTGAGCTTCTTAACCTATTCTTAACCATTCCTAGAGCTGAGAAGCTCCTCTCACACGTAACCTGAGTGCACAAAGGTGTCAAATGCATTTATATGCCAACCCAATTGAATGTTTGTAGTGGAGCCTTTGTGCGCAGTGGTGCGTTGTGAGCGGACACAG
This sequence comes from Hoplias malabaricus, assembly GCF_029633855.1. NCBI lineage: Eukaryota > Metazoa > Chordata > Actinopteri > Characiformes > Erythrinidae > Hoplias > Hoplias malabaricus. The sequence goes on from NC_089802.1 coordinate 30,197,106, forward strand.
CAGACAAAGCCAAAATCTCATTCTCGAGAAAATGATTCAATAAAAATTCAAACTGAGGATTCAAAATGATCTGCTGTAGTCATATTTACAGTTTCAAGAAAAAAAAAATACAAAAATACACACAAAAATGAACAGGTCGTAGTTTTTTCCTGCGATCGACCTAAAATCAGCCCCCTGCAAATTCTCTGGATTACCACTCTGCCACCGACTGTAATAAATGATGGAATGAGATTATATCAGCTTAAAAACTAACTGACTGCTGGAAGTCAACAATGAAACCTTGAGCTTCAATAAATGACTATGTTCCATTCTGAATAAATGGGAAAAAAAATATGATTGTGACACAGAAGTCAAAATGTTACCAAAAAGCCAAATATTTATTATATGTCTAGTATTAATCCAAGGTGCAAATAAACTTTTTAAAATCATTTAACATTCTGTTCTGTTACTTACATACAGTACATCATACTCTCTTCCGAAGTAGGAGAAATTCTGCCGAAGCTGGATTGTAACTACATCATCATTAGCAGCAGGGAAAACAACGCCAGTCCCAAAAGGAATGATAGGCGGAGGAAGTGCTGGAAGTTCTGGGGTTAAATAACGTGTTTTGTCAATGTTTTGTTGAGTATTCTTTTAATGTGTTCCTCTTTATTTATTTATTTATTTATTATATATATCTTTTTTAAAAATGATATTTTTCTCATGTGCAAAATTTTGTCAGCTAACCTTGTCCTTGTGTTTTTTCCACCCCACCTGAGAGAGAGAGAGAGAGAGAAAGAGAGAGAGAGAGAGAGAGAAAAACAGTGAAAATAAGCATTAAAGTATTGCACATATACAAAACTAAAGATATAAATATAAATGGACTTACTCATACAGAGCAGAACGATCAAACACAGTAGAAGCGGAAGCTCCATTCTGGGAAGAGAATCTACAGCAGTAAACATAAGACTTATATCAATGCTGCACACACACACACACACACACACACACACATACACATATGTTTTTATGCATTAGCCCTAACTCTAATAATACTGTATCATTAACTCTAACCATAAAACTTCACCCGAAATGTAGTGATTTACTTTACTTTAGAGCTTGTGGAAGGTAAGTCCCAACAATGTGTAAACAGGTTTTGGTCCCTGTAATCACACACCCATGAAAACACACATACACCTAGTATGAGCTAATGGTAATAGGCTGACCTGCTGCTTGTTTTCAGAAAAGCTTCACTCCAAGATATTTCAGAACGTACAAAATATTTGAACTGTATAATATTACAACTAATATTCAAAAGTTTAAATCATTTGCCATCAGTAACACTTCGTTTATACTGGACACGTCACAAAAATCTTGAGGCTCTTTGTGGCTAAAATTGCGTCACATACCAAGATAGGTCCCCATGCAAAAAATTCCACTTGTCTGTGGATCATGCTGTCGTGTTGTGGACCATGTGGATGCAGACACCAGGCAAGAAAATAAAGACTTTTGAATAGAGGCTGCTATCATGCCTTTGAACATAAATGTAAATTCCTCATGAGAAACATTCTTCTTCCACCATCATTCGTGTAAAATCCGATGTGGAAAGTATAATCCAGCCTGAAATTGGCCATCATACAGCCACATTTGAGTATAAATTATTTATTTATTTATACATTTATAAAGCTGTTATCCTACATTCATGGAAATCACTTTTAATGCATTTTGAAATAGAGCTATGTCTAACAAAAAAGAAGATTATATTGCACACATTTCTGCCAAAGACATTCTGGCCATTAAAGTGTGCAAACTAGAACTAGACAGAGCTTTATTTTTTATGGAGCGGTACTTGAAAATCTCTGCCCAACATGTGTTAACCCATCACGTTCATCCCCACCTGTTAGCTAGTAAGCCTTGAAGGAAGCAGTGCCTCCAGAACCATTTTGAGTACTGATTTTGTACAGGAGCTGGTATTTGTAGTGTGAGATGAATATGGTTTAATTGTTTCATAAGAAATTTTGGGACATTAATATTCAGAAATTTAGCCTGGTCACTTTTAGTGACCTGTATTAGTGACCTCAAGATCGAAACATAGATAACTTTTTTGGTGCCTAAAAGTCTTTTTAAAGAATCATAAAAACAACACTTAAGGCTTATTAATGAAAAGGTCTGCTAGTTCAGCGGAATGTAGATGGACACAAATCAGTTTACCGGTTTGGTTTAGTTACTCAGAGAACCTAGACCAGAAATGAAAAATGTAAACAACAGAGAGAGTGCGGACCGGTTTGATTTGGCAGAATTTTTGTCTAGAATTCATTTAGAGACACACACAGGGAAGTTTCCGATTGGGAAACATGGACTTCCATTTTGGAAGTTCAACACTGCAGAAATGAAATGAGAGATTAGAATTAGGGATTCACCCCAGGGTGAATTTACTTCAGATACATTTAGAGCCGTTACCTCAAGGCAATAGAAAATCCAGCCAAAGTTGCATTTCTAAGTTTATATTACCAAATTAGGAAGTTGTAGTTTAGTCCAGCAATGCTCAGCACCAAGCCCTGAGCATTAAAGATCTGTGATCTATCAACTGAATATGACTATTTCACTAAAATAACTCTAGTCAATTTCAAACATCCAGTTTTGCATTTGAACAAATAAAATAAATGTATATATAATATACATGTATTTTTATGTTAAATACAAAGGATGACAAGATTTACTCAATTATTTCCTAAAGACATTTCATGTTTTTCGACAACAGGATATTTATATGATTTAAAAATGTAAATGTATGAGTTAAACTTGAAGGTTAATTGCAAGTCTTCCCTCTCACCTGTGATGTGTGTAGAGCAGCTAGCTGCAGGCTGCCTGATGACAAGAGCATCAGTGTGGGTTTATATATGTTTTGACACAGTAGCTAACATATAGGGGTTAAGCAAGACGAACCTGCTGTATAAGGTTATGGGGCAAAAAAATGCTTTCACTTTGATTAAGAAAACAAATAATTTCCCCAAAACAATGTTTAGGTTTTCTTTTTCCCTGGCTTCAGTTCAAGAAAAAAAAAACTATATGAACAAAAATGAGAGGCCCACTCCCATAAACCGTACCAGTTTAGTTTCAATCCAGATTGAGTTTTGCTGGATACGTTAAATCTTTTCTTTTAGTTCTTGGATCCCCATGTAGTTGCAGAGTGTAAATCACTTTTAGCTAAGCACTGCAGAAACTGCACTATGTAACATTTGGAAGAGAACTCTATGAAACTAGAGTAGCAACAACAGAGACTTTATTCTCCATATCACATACCACAATAGAGCATCACAACGATTTAATAGCTGTAATTTTAGTGTGAAAATACTACCTAGTCTTCCTTATAAAATGTATGTTTTTTGTCTTTGTGCCTTTTTCTTTGTCACTGCTTGGGTTTTGACTGTTAACTATCACAGATACTATCGGCTGGGCCAGTTAGCCATGTAGTTGTTACTGTTTCACTGGCTGCCTGTTTTTGCCCAACTCTGTTGGCTGAGACTGTTCACTGAGGGGCCTGCTGGCTTCTCTTGTGACTATTGGCCACATATGCTGCTGCTGCTGATGTTCAAAATAGCTGGTGATTTCCGGTTTGGCTGGCATCTCTTAACACTGCTGATCTCAGTTTGTTGCTGTGTCTGTTTGTTCTTTGATTTTGTTGTTAGCTATCTATTTTTTTTTTTATTTGGGATCACTGTCCTGTGAGAAGATTCAACCACAGCCCAGTTTAAGATTCCTAACAGAAGCAGTGTGGTATCACGTATCTGAATAGCTATGGCACAATCAGATTTTAGAGAAATATTTACTTCATGTTAATTTTTATCTGTCATTGAACTTGAAATGAACCTTGTAACTATAATGTACAGACTGCCACATTTGTAAGTATACTAAATGCCTTCCTTTTATCTTTTTATTATATTTACAGGAGCATTGTTTTTAAACCAAGGATCTCAAACTCAAGTTCCATGAGGGCCACTAGCCAAACAGTGCATGCCATAAGGTGCCAGAGTAAGGAAACCTGGCAAATTACAGATGGAAAAAAATTACATTAACACTTTAAATTAACTAATCACATTTACAGCAGTTCAAGCACATATTTTTCAGTGTTTACTTGGTGCTTGCTACTAGAAACTTAGTAGCGCTTGTAACAACACAGAAAATGCTATGTTTGCTTTAAGTAAGTTTGCAGTGGACACCTGATAATGGCTTGCAGTCAGTCAGTCCAGATCTGTGCTTTAACTTATTAAAGTTCTGTACTTCCAAAGAGAGAAAAGAGCTGCTTGAACAACTTGCAACTCTGCACAGGATGAGGTTAGTTCTCGTGAAAACTGTCGCATAAGTTCTGGTTTCCCTTGTTCCTCTGTAAATTTTGCTTTGAGGTGAGTGCTGCATTGCTGATCTACAAGCTCCATCTGAAGCAATGTCGGAACACTGTCCACATTACAGGAAAAGTGACCTGCAATATCTGGAAAATGTCACTGAATGTGTGAATCCCACATGGATTGATGACTCAAAAGTGTCCATAGGTGTTAATATGTTAATATGTGAGTGAATATGTGAGTGTGTGTCACCCTTCGAAGTACTAGCACCCCCCCAGGGTGTGTTCCCACCTTGCACCTAGTGATTCTGTGTAATCTCCAGACACACCACGACCCTGAACTGGATAAGTGCTTACAGACAATTAATAAATGAATAATTGAAACTAAAGTTCGACCTAAATTGAGTTCAATCTTGTAGTATAGATGCACAAATCAAAATTAAATAATAATAACAACAACAATAACAACAACAACAATAATAATAATAATAATAATAATAATAATAACAGTCACAGTTGGTACACATGGGAACACGCTTCTCAGCTGAGTTGATAGCAGCTGGGGCCAATATTAGCAAACACTCCCTCAGCCCATGTCAGCGACAGAAGCAACAGCCCCAGCAGGACACCGAGCACAGGCGGTGGCAACAGGCTCACTGGTACTCAGTCCTAGTGCAAAAAGCAGCAAACACAGCCAGGCACTTGCCAAATTGCAGCAATGGAATCGACTCCCACAGTCGGCAGGCCCAGCGGTTATTGTCAGAGATAACAAACAGCTAACCTCCAGGCAGCGACAGAGACAAACAGGTCCAGGTTACATCTCAGAGCAGAGGAGAAAAACCCACTGCACTCAGGTACCCTTACAAACAGCCATAAATTAAACAAAATGAATAAACCAACAAATAAACAAAATACGAGTAAGACACGGGCAGAAGCGGCACCAAATGGACGCCAGCGTGCTCTGACCGGCACTGACCTCAGACAGACAGACACAGATATTTTTTACTTTAGCATGCTTCTGAATATAGTAAAATTATTACCATGGAGTATGCAGATAAAAGTATGGTCACCTAATTTGAAAATAATATTAATGGGAATGTGTGGGAGCCAGTCTGAATGATAAATCTTTGCAAAGCTAAGCGACTCGTCTCTCTCACACCTAGTATACTCACCTAGTATACTGATCTGTGTGTTTAGTTATATAATGGCCTTTGTGATTATATGTCTTAAGTATGGCTTTTATGGTTTGAAAGAGTTTTGAATCTAACATTTTGCCAAAAAGAATCTTTATTGAATTTAATGGTGGCAAACACATGCATTGTATCATGACCTGCTGCATCCTAGGTTTAGTTAACCTTCTGCCTAGTTTCAGGAGTGTTTTTTTTTTTAAATGACTGGGTGATTGGGGAGAAATGTGACTGCTGTTGAACTTGAACAGAAATACATTTAATTAAGATTTAAATAATTAAATAATGATTTAATATCTTAAAAGTAAAAAATAATCAGATTGTTATTGCAGGCCAGTAGTTTGAGTCCCCTGTCTTAAACATTTCAATCTTTTTTTTTTTTCAATTACATATTTGTTGCCACAGTAATTATCCTAAATCTATTTAAATGTGCAAAAAATGTAGGCCTTTCTTGGATACGAAAATTATGTTTACAAACTCCTTTGATATTGCTTACTTCAAATCACATCATTAGCAAAATATTTCTCTTATTATTTGCCCTTTATTGTCCATTTCATTTTTCTTTAATGTGCAGTCCTTAATAGCAGGAGTGTATATTTACAAATGAAAGGAAATTACCAGAAAAGTACTGTTTCCAATAAACTCAAAGTAAATATCTAAGTAAATTTAAAAATCACAGCTTTTGTTTTTATTTTCATTCTCCCTGCCATTCCAGAATTTTTTTAATTTTGATGGATGATTTACAGTTTAACATATTGATGGAATCTTTTTTTCGGCCTTCTTTTTTAAAGGAAAGTAAATGTATTTTCTTTAGTTAGAAAAGACCAGCATTCATACATTGTTTGGATTACCTTCTGCACAAATTTAGTTCCTTCTTCTATGATGACAAACATGAAATGCCACTGATAGCTGAGATATTTTGCAGATACAGGTAGAGAATTCCTGTTCTTCAATGCATTAAGGAATGTCAAGTGAGATTTCTTCATACACATACAGATTGTAATTTGTATTGATTAATCCACATAAAAACACATGAACGTTTAAGAATATTCATGAAGTGAATTAAACAGTCAATAACATTGTTCATATACGACATGTTGAACCAATTCCAACCCACACATACCAATCGGGAAGTAAAATGGCCAAAAGCAGATAAATACCTGTTACTTATGACTCTCCAAATATCACTCTGAGACATTCTCGGAGGACAGTGTGGTCAACTCTATCAAAAGCTGCAGAGTTTGAGTAAAAGCACATGACTATACAGAATTGATCTGAGATTATTTTGTTTGTTATCTTATCTAGACTTTTCCTCAGTGCTGGGATGGGGCCTGAATTGAATTTTTTTTTTCATATTTGTGATTCTTGAGAAAATAAAAATAAAGTGTACTCCCATCTGGGCACAACAGACAGCACTGTGAGGTCATGTTCTTTGATTTCTCCTGTGCATTCAACACCCTACAGCCTGTGTTACTCAATTCTAATATATTATGAGTCATAGTACTGTTGAACCACACCTATGTTTACCTCAGTAACCCACTGCTATGTCTCTGCTGTATTTATTTTTATTTCTTTCTATATGTCTTCTCTTGTGCACTATGAACAGTACTGTGACACTACTGTTTCCTTCAGGATCAATAAAGTGTTATCTTATCTAAATATATACATATGAGAATTATTAAACCATTTATTTAATCCAATTGTTATAATATCAAACAATCAGTCAGTGAGTTACCATACAGTGAACCACAGTTACCACACATAAAGTGCACACATTCAAATGAGTAGCTTCAGACTCTAAAACACTGTGGAGAAAAGTTTTTTAAAACCTATTCAGATATTTTAAAATGCACATATCTGGTTTTTAATTATTTATTAATTATTCATCGGTTCTTACTGTGGGTCTGGTTTATTTATTTATTTATTTATTTATTTATTACCTCTGACTACATATCAATAGAGTCAAAAAAATATGATGTGCTGAATTTTGTTTTTATTTTTTTTAAATTAATAAACAAGTCACATATGCGATGTACGTGTAAATACTATAGAGACCGAGCCCTTTAATCAGTCAATATGAACGACATGGTATTCTGATTCTGCCTTGAAGACATTTTCAGTGTGTGCTGATCCCCTCATGATAAAAAAAACAACATCAAAGACACTGTCATTTTTAATGAGGAGAGAAAAGTTTCTTAACATCTATTTTTACAGGCAAATGTTGTGGATTTTTGTTGTAGAAGATAGTTGGGGAATAAAAAAAATCATGAAGGAATTTGGCACAAAGTTTACTTTCTCACTTTATATTTTCTTTCTTTTTGACTTTGTTCACACCAAAAGAATGAGAACAGGGTGCGTTCAAGTTGATTTTTTTTTTTTTTTTCAGTTTTATTTTAAGTAAGAAACCAGTCACTGTACTGTACGTGAAACTACAATAGAAACCAAATCTTTTAAATCAAGAAACCAAAATACCTCAACAGAAGACATGGTATTCTGACTCTGACATGAGGGTGTTTCCAGTTTTTTGTTAATTCTTGTGCAGATAAACACCTGAAATATGCAGAAAACACAGAAGATGAACTTGTTTTGCTGCAAAATGAATGTTTTCACATTTAGTAATGTGATAGCAAATAGGATTCTCAGCATCTGCACTGTCAGAAAATTTTGTCACTGTGGTGGTACTCTCAAGGGAATATATTTGTAGTTTTAATTAGGGAACATAATTATACCTTATTTTATTAAAATTGTGTTGATTTTATACGCTCCGTTTTATCTCTTTTATCTTTGTTTTTTATGACACGGTTCCATAATGAATAATTACAAACATGTACCTCTCCTTCTGGAGAAGATGATGTAATGTACATTTAAGGAACAAAACTAGACTTTTAAACACTGTTGTATCTTTAAAGGTACATTTACACAGTTTGTACCTTTAGTGACCAATATTGTACCTCTACTGTATCTTTTTCTGAGAGTGTATGTTCACATCTTAAGTTGGCTTATTTACTGTCCTTTGATTCAATTAGAAATTTGCAGGACCATAGTCAATGGAGACAGATTAATGCCATATTAAAACACAATAGTAACAATGTTGACTTTCCCATGAACAAGTTTGGGAGTAAGGGGCAATCAAGCAGGAATTCAGCACATAGTTGAGCTTTCTCGTTATATTATCAATACTAAAGTTCAATAAGCCAAAAATTGATAAAATACTCATTCTGTTACTCAAAGTCTGCAAACAGTCCAGTTAAGAGTTCAGAGTCTACCCAGAATCACTGGACACAAGGCAAGAACACATCCTGGAAATACCCTGCCAGAAAAAAAGGGATGGTAGAAGTACATTACTGATCACTAAAGGTACAAACAGTGTAAATGTATGTTTAAAGACACAGAAATGTACCCTTAAGATTACCACCACAGTGACAGCAATCCGACTACCTGAGCACCAGGAGGAAACCCACACAGACACAGGGAAAACACACCTGTTATTAGTCACATGAGTTGGGGGTCAAACACATCACCCTGCAGGACCCTGGAGCTGTATGACAAAATAAAAAATAGATCATTTTGGAATAATTAACAACTTTATTAACTTTTAAAGTTACTGTCAAATTTAGAAGATACTGGTTAGTATATATATATATATATATATATATATATATATATATATTCACCCTATTTTCCCCCCACAAACCCCACAACTTAAATATTCTGCAGCAAATTCTAAAAAACTTAATTTATAACAAACTTTTTTTTAATCTGGCTTTCGGTGACTTTTAAAATGTGAAGTATTGTCTATATTCACTTCGGTTTTGAGTCCGTATGAGGCCTTTTCCTGTCCTTTGCATATCAGCCACCTCCATCTGTGGGACACACTGGCCTCTATTCTTTCCACAAATACTGGAATAAAACTGTAATACTGTAATACATGTCTAGGGCAGACAGCATTTCCACTGTCCACAAATACCAAATGTGAGCAAAGTTCCACAGAAAATTGCAGCCAATTGAAGTCATGTGCACAAAACTCAACAATGATGAGTTAATTTACCTCAACTGTATCTTTTTCTCTGAGACTGTAGTCAGTCATTTCAGGTGGGCTTCTGATATGATATTTTTACATTCGGATACATAATATTTAATTTGAAAAACTAAATACATTCCAATCATAAATATCACATAGAATTTAGTTTATGTAGCCTGAGTAAGGTAATGTTGACATTCCAACATTAGGAGGAAGGAGGAATAGATTAATTTCCTGAGTAACACTTGGAAAGCCCAATAATTATTAAGTAAATACCTGTTAAGTAAGACATAAGAAAATTTTGGGTGACTTTTTAATTTAACTCCACTACATTTCAAACTCAAATATCTTACCTTTTACATTATGAAAACTGTATACGGATCTGTAGATGTCACAAATCACTCACCGAAGGTGAGAGTCAGTTGGAGGTTTATTAAACAGAATACGTGAAGCGAGGTCAGTACCAGAAGAAATATTCCAAAACCCCAAAATCAGTACAGAGAGAGAAACATGTACAAAACAGACTAGCAGACAAGAAGTTAGGAAAACAAAACTAACCCTGTTTGTAAACCGGTGTTTCAGAATTGCAGAAATTGCTCAAACTATGTTCTGCAAATATGTAGACAAAACAGAGAGCTTAAAAGAACACTGAAATATTTGTACCTTAAAATTTCAGCTTCAAAATCATTGTGATGCTTCACTGACCTATAATAGAGAGAATAGAGCCTCTGTCTTTGCTACTCTGTGCTCAGCACTACAGTTTATTGAGACCATCATACAGAAACTCAAACCACTGACTGCATCTCTATAGCTCTTCACAGGGGTTATCAGGTAAGCACCTCCTCTTGTCAGTGTTTCGCTGAAGCCCATGATATCTCCAGAAGGCTCAACAGAAGTCGGGCCTTCCAGACCCACTCCCCTCCAAGCCAGCTTTACACTCCTGCCTTACCCTTAAGCATCAACAACCCTCAATCCACACTTGCCTCCCTGGTGACTAAGGCATGGTCAGTACCACCAGTTTTTGTGTTGAATATATAATGTGTCTGTCAAATAAACAGAATACTACTACAAATATAATTTCTAATAAATGTACAAACCGGATTCCAAATAAGTTGGGACACTAAACAAATTGTGAATAAAAGCTGAATGCAATGATGTGGAGATGGCAAATGTCAATATTTTATTCATAATAGAACATAGATGACAGATCAAAAGTTTAATCGGAGTAAACGTAATATTTTAAGGGAAAAATATGTTGATTCAAAATTTCATGGCGTCAACAAATCCCACAAAAGTTGGGACAAGGACATTTTTTACCACTGTGTGGCATCCCCCCTTCTTCTAACAACACTCAGACGTCTGGGGACAGAGGAAACCAGTTTCTCAAGTTTAGAACCAGGAATGCTCTCCCATTCATGTCTAATACAGGCCTCTAACTGCTCAACCGTCTTGGACCTTCTTTGTCGCACCTTCCTCTTTATGATGCGCCAAATGTTCTCTATAGGTGAAAGACCTGGACTGCAGGCTGGCCATTTCAGTACCCGGATCCTTCTCCTACGTAGCCATGATGTAGTGACTGCTGCAGAATATTGTCTGGCATTATCTTGTTGAAAAATGCAGGGTCTTCCCTGAAAGAGATGACGTCTAGATGGGAGCATATGTTGTTCTAGAACCTGAACAAAGTTCTCTGCATTAATGGTGCCTTTCCAGACATATAAGCTTTCATGCAACCACATACCATCAGTGATGCAGGCTTCTGAACAAAGCGTTGATAACAACTTGGGTTATCCTTGTCCTCTCTGGTACGGATGACATGGCGTCCCAGTGGTCCAGGAAGAACTTCAAATCATGACTCATCTGACCACAGAACAGTCTTCCATTTTGCCACACTCCATTTTAAAAGACCCCTGGTCCAGTGCAAACATCTGAGCTTGTGGAGCTTGCTTAGAAATGGCTTCCTCTTTGCACTGTAGAGTTTCAGCTGGCAACAGCAGATAGCATGGTGGATTGTGTTTACTGACAATGATTTCTGGAAGTATTCCTGAGCCCATTCTGTTATTTCCTTGACAGTGGCATACCTGTTTGAGGTGCAGTGATGTTTAAGGGCCCGGAGATCATGAGCATCCAGTAGAGTTTTACAGCCATGACCCTTATGCACAGCAATTGTTCCAGATTCCCTGAATCTTTTGATGATGTTATGCACGGTTGATGATGATGACTTAAAAGTCTTTGCTATTTTACGCTGGGTAACACCATTCTGGTATTGCTGCACTATCTGGTGATCCTCTTACCATCTTGGCTTCAGAGAGACACTGACACTCTGAGAAGCTCTTTTTATACCAAACCATGTTGTCAATTGACCTAATTAGTGGTAATTGGTCTTCCAGCTGTTCATTATATGCTCAATTTCCTTTTTCCGATTGTAGCAGGGTGGAGTTCTGCTATGGATTTTACCTCCTATACTTCCCAGTCTGAGGATTTTGGGGTGGGACTTTCAAATTAATCAGGTGGGCGGGCCTTCCTTGCGCTATATGTATTGGCAGTGGTGGGTTGCTTGCCAAGGCATTTCCTGTTTCTCTTCCGGCGTCTGATCCCTGTATTGGCAGTGTTTAGCGTTGCTGAAGTTTGTGGCTTGCTCCGTGACGATCGGAAACCGTTGGCTTGTGCTTGGATTGCCGGTGTCGGCTGGTTGGGTTCCTGTGTGTGCATCATAGTGAGGGTATGTTAACGCTAGTTGACCTGTTTTATTAATGATCAGATTGGGAGACACTAATATTTCTTTTAATCTGGTGGGTGATAGTAGCAACCGTGCTTCATGGTTGGGTCGTTACTGCTGCTGTACCCTCTCTGATTTTGACCGCAGTGGGGAACGCTGTGCTACTGTCTCCTGGTAAGTATGCAGATTATCTTACTTTTAAAAAATTAGATTTTAGTCGAATGTATTGTTTAGTGTTTGTGGTTTTTTTTTAGGTTCCTGAGCCTGGGTGGTTTTGGCCAGTTCCTGTGGTGCTGCTGCTTTGTCTTGGGTTTTGTTTTGTTTCAAATACTATATTGTTTTGCCTTGGTTCTGTTTTGTCTTACATCAAGAAATGGCCGCTGTTTCCACTGGCTCTAATGCATCTACCCCAGTTGTTTCTATTGCGGTGAGTGATGTTTTGCCTGCTGTTTCTAGTGCTGTTACTGAGCGTCTGGTGGTAGTTCCTCGTGATCGGAAGTGCCCATTTTTTAATGGTAAGACTGGGATTGGGATAACAGAATGGGTAGAAGAGATACAGGGTTTTATGCGAGCCCGTCACCTCTCTGGGCAAGATCAGGCGTTCTTTATTTTTGATCATTTAGAAGGTGAGGCTAGAGAGGAGATAAAGTATCGTCCTGGTGTAGAGAGGGGAGACCCTGAAAAAGTTCTAGCCATTTTGAAAGAGCTTTACGGCTGTTCTCAGTCTTATGTTACCTTGCAACAAGCCTTTTTTTTCAAGGAAACAGCAGGAAGGAGAAACATTGCAGGAGTACTCATTGGCTTTAATGGCCTTAATGGAGTCTGTAAAGCAAAATGCACCTGAGGGGACTATGAATGTAGGGGTTTTACTTCGAGATCAGTTTGTGGAGCATGTTTTGGATGGTGCTCTTCGTAGGGAGTTGAAACAGTTTGTTCGTCAACGGCCTACTGCTACCCTACTGGAGGTACGAGGGGAAGCCATCCGATGGGAGAGGGAAGGGTTGCCTGGCAGTGCAAGGGGACGTAGTTTATCTCTACCATTGGCCTGTGGTTTACAGTATGGCGTACAAGGAAGTGCCTGCCCAGCCCCATTGGGTGTTGTTCAGTCATCAGAATTGGGGGAGTTAAAGGACATGTTGAAACGTCAGCAAGAGCAGCTTAATCAATTAACTCGAACTGTGATTTCTTTACAGACCTCCTCTGGACCTAGTTATTCTCCTCGTCAGGGGCATGTTATTTGCCAGAGATGTCAACAGCCAGGTCATTTTGCTCGTGACTGTGAGGGGGAGCGTGTTTCCCCTTCTCCTAGGGTCTTGCCTCAGAATCTAGCTAGACCTTCTCGTTCCTGCCAGCAGCTGGAAAACTGAAGCCCGCTGAGATGCGGAGACACGGCTCAGAGGGAGTGTCATCAGGCTCAAGGGCAGGTACGGTGGCTAGGCTAATCTCCTCCTGTCCAGTGATTGATGTTTTAATTGGTGGTGTTACTGTTTCTTGTCTTTTAGACACGGGTTCCATGGTGTCTACGGTAACCGAGAGCTTTTTTTCAAAGCAATTTGAACCCTGGGGTTATGAACGTCTCCGGTCTTGTCAATGGCTACAGCTTCGGGCAGCTAATGGGCTTGATATTCCTTACATAGGGTATTTGGAGCTGGATGTCTTGCTGTGTAATATGGTGATGTCTCACTGTGGGATCCTGGTTGTGAAGGATCCTCCTCGCGCTTTGCCAGCAGTCCCTGGTGTCTTAGGGATGAATGTTATTAGCCGGTGCTATCGGGAGCTTTTCGGTTTATATGGTCCCTCTTTCTTCGATGTGCCTTCAGTGGCACATGCTCCGGGCCCAGTTATTGAGGCCTTGCAAAGGTGGGTGCTGTAAGGGTTCGAGGCCCGGGTGCGGTGCGTATACCTGGTGGTGTGATGAAGGTGGTTATTAGCACTTGTCCGGAGCTATCTGGTGGCTTGTCTGCACTCTTTGAGCCTTCAGAGTCTGGGCTGCCCGCAGGTTTGTTGACGTCTCCCTGTCTTGTCCAGGTTGCTCGAGGCACCGTCCATATTCCAATAGTTAATGTAGGGACCACAGAAGTCCTGCTTTATCCCCATACCTGTCTTGGCTTTTTAAGAAGTGCTCAGGTTGTTAGCCTACCGGCTGGGGTTACGGTGGTTAGAGCCGCTGCTGCCACGGAGTCGTCCCAAGTAGTGGATAGCGAAGTGCAGAAGGGGATAGAGGCTTTAGATTTATCGGGCTTGACAGATCTAGAACAGAAGGGGGTTAGATCTCTTTTACAGAGCTATAGCTCAGTTTTTTCTGCTCATGAGAGTGATCTGGGTTGCACCAACCTCATTGCCCATGAGATTCCCTTGCTAGATAATGTCCCAGTTCGGTAGAGGTATAGACGTATTCCTCCATCAGAGTATGAGTTGGTAAAGGCTCATATTGATCAGCTCCTTGAGGCTCAGGTCGTGAGAGAGAGTAGTAGTCCTTACGCGTCCCCTATCGTCCTGGTTAAAAAAAAGGACGGGAGTCTGCGTATGTGTGTGGACTATCGATTGCTTAATAGTAAGACACGCAAAGATGCCTTTCCTTTGCCTCGTATCGAGGAGAGCCTGGATGCCCTTTCAGGAGCCCGCTGGTTTTCTACTTTAGATCTGGCCAGTGGGTATAATCAAGTTCCAGTAGCCGAACAAGATAAGTCCAAGACAGCTTTTTGTACCCCCTTTGGCTTATTTGAATGGAATCGAATGCCATTTGGGCTTTGTAATGCTCCAAGCACATTTCAGCGGTTAATGCAACAGATGTTTGGAGATCAGCAGTATCAGTGATTGCTTCTTTATTTGGATGATATTATTGTGTTTTCCTCATCTGTTTCCCAGCATCTGCAATGACTGGAACAGGTTCTCGGGCGCTTGCAAAAAGAGGGTTTAAAAGCCAAGTTGAGTAAATGTGTCTTTTTCCAACAAGAAGTTAGGTACTTGGGGCATGTTATTTCAAGCAAGGGGGTTTCCACTGACCCTGCTAAGATAGAGGCAGTAGCCCAGTGGCAGCGTCCCCGCAGTGTGTCTGAGCTGCGTTACTTTCTGGGGTTTGCCAGTTATTATAGGCGCTTTGTAGAGGGTTTTGCTCAGTTGGCAGGCCCTCTGCATAAATTGATGGCTGCCCTTGTAGGTACGAAGACTAAAAAAGGTTCTGGACAAGCCCTGGGGTCAGCTTGGACCCCACAGTGCGAACAGAGCTTTGAACTCCTAAAGGCAAAGTTGGTATCTGCTCCGTTCTTGGCATATGCCAATTTTTCGCAGCCCTTCATCCTTGAGATTGACGCCAGTCATAGTGGTCTTGGAGCCGTGCTTTCTCAGGAGCATGAGGGTAGTGTTCAGCCAGTGGCTTACGCTAGTTGGGGCCTTCACCCCTCAGAGCGAAATATGGACAATTATAGTTCTATGAAGTTGGAATTTCTTGCACTTAAGTGGGCAATGACTGAAAAATTTCACGAATATCTCTTGGGGCATAAATGCATGGTCTTCACAGACAATAATCCCCTGAGTTACTTTCAGTCGGCAAAATTGGGAGCCACTGAGCATCGATGGTCGGCACAACTTGCGGCTTTTGATTTCGAAATAAAGTATCTGTCTGGGCGCAGTAATAAAAATGCTGATGCATTGTCCCGCCAGTATCTGTCAGGTCCCAATTTGGCTGAGCATGTTGTTCCAGGTACTTCTGTTCCTACGTCAGTTCAACAGGCCTCACGGGTGGGTCCTGCGGCATTTGTAACTCAGTCAGTGGTCTCTGTTTTTCCAAGTAACTCCTCATTAGACCTTCGGTCCCTGCAAGATGCAGACCCCCTTCTTGGAGAGATTTTGGGGTTTTGGCGGAGACGAGTTCGGCCCTCTCCGGCGGAGCGACGCCAGGTCTCTAGGCCCGCTATGGCACTATTGCGCCAGTGGGATCGTTTGGTGGAACGTGATGGGGTGTTATATCGTCGGGTGTTTCGTTCCGATGGGGGGGAAGATAATTTCCAACTTATCTTGCCCACAGTTCTTAAACAGGAGTCCTTGCAACGCCTGCATCAGGAACATGGCCACCAGGGAATTGAGCGGACCTCAGAATTGGTGAGGCAGCGTTGTTATTGGCCAGGGATGTTTGAGGACATTAAACAGTGGTGTCAAGCATGTGAGCGGTGTCAAGTTGCAAAAGATTCTGGGCAGGTACCATATAGTTTTAGGGGACATTTGCTAGCATCAAGGCCAAATGAAATCTTAGCTATTGATTTTACGGTGTTGGAACCTTCTCGAAACGGGTTGGACACTGTGCTTGTGATGACGGATATGTTCAGCAAATATACCGTAGCAGTTCCCACTCAGGATCAGTGAGCTTTGACGGTAGCACAGGTACTGCTGATGGAGTGGTTCTTTAAGTTCAGTGTTCCAAGCCGTATTCATTCTGATCAGGGTAGGAGCTTTGAAAGTGTCCTGATGCAGCAATTATGTCGCCTCTATGGGGTAGAACGGTCTAGGACGACCCCGTATCACCCTGCTGGTAATGGGCAGTGTGAGCACTTTAATAGAACTCTTCATAATCTTTTGCGTACATTGCCATCTTCCCAGAAGCGGGACTGGGCATCAAATTTGCCATAGGTGGTTTTTTGCTATAATACCACCCCCCATCAGGGCACTGGCGAATCTCCCTACTTTTGTTGCTGTTTGGCCAGCAACCTAGGCTTCCCATAGACTTTTTGTTGGGTCGAGTTCTAGAGCCTGTGCCTGGGGAAACCCAGGATTGGGTGGCAGAGCACCAGGCAAGGCTTAAGTTGGCATTTGAGGGAGCTCATGAACGGTTGTTAGCAGCTGCTGGTTGTAGGAAGGAGCGGAATGATCGGCAGGTTCGGGATGCACCCTTACAGGAAGGACAGTCGGTTTACCTCTGGGATCTTAGTACTCGGGGGCGGCATAAGATTCAGGACGTTTGGAGTTCTGTAGTATATAGGGTGGTGAGGGCCCCTTCAGGTGACGGGTCTGTCTATGCTATTGCCCCAGTCAATGACTTAAGTAAGGTCAAGAATGTCCATCGAAGAATGTTAAAAGCTTGTGTTCGGACTGAAGCCTTTCTTTCTCCTCCTAGGAATTCTCAGGTTCCTATTTCAGTGGTTCCTGGGGATAGTTCCAGCGAAGAGGATGACATTTGCCTCTTGGTATCGGAGGGTTTACCACCTCGCAAATCTGTTTTAAGTAACTCCAGTCCTACAGTTTCCCTGGGGAGAGTATTGGTAGATCAGGAAATGGCTGCACAGGGAAGTTCTCAGTCCCAGGATTCTTTGTTGCGTTTAGATGGTCAATCATGTTCTGGATTGCCATCTTTGCGACGGACTACTCGTTCCACAGCTGGTCAGCACTCTAATATTCATCATCTCCCCCGCCCAGCTGGTAGTGCAGATGAGGTGGTAGGTGAACCATTAGATTTTGTATTGAATGCACAGTCTTCCCTGTTTAGACCTTGGTGTTAGTTTTTTTTCCATCTCGTTCATCGTCGGGTCGACGATGCAAAAAGGGGGGGTGAATTGTAGCAGGATGGAGTTCTGCCATGGGTTTTACCTCCTATACTTCCCAGTCTGAGGATTTTGGGGTGGGACTTTCAAATTAATGAGGGGGGAGGGCCTTCCTTGCGCTATATGTATCGGCAGTGGTGGGTTGCTTGCCAAGGCATTTCCTGTTTCTCTTCCGGCGTCTGATCCCTGTATTGGCAGTGTTTAGCGTTGCTGAAGTTTGTGGCTTGCTCCGTGACGATCGGAAACCGTTGGCTTGTGCTTGGATTGCTGGTGTCGGCTGGTTGGGTTCCTGTGTTTGCATCATAGCGAGTGTATGTTAACGCTAGTTGACCTGTTTTATTAATGATCAGATTGGGAGATACTAATATTTCTTTTAATCTGGTGGGTGATAGTAGCAACCGTGCTGCATGGTTGGGTCATTACTGCTGCTGTACCCTCTCTGATTTTGACCGCAGTGGGGAACGCTGTGCTACTGTCTCCTGGTAGGTATGCAGATTATCTTACTTTTAAAAAATTAGATTTTAGTCGAATGTATTGTTTAGTGTTTGTGGTTTTTTTTAGGTTCCTGAGCCTGGGTGGTCCTGGCTTTTGTCCAGTTCCTGCAGTGCTGCTGCTTTGTCTTGGGTTTTGTTTTGTTTCAAATACTATATTGTTTTGCCTTGGTTCTGTTTTGTCTTAGCCTGGTTCTGTTTTGTTTAAGTTGGGTTTTGTTTTGTTTCAAATACTACATTGTTTTGCCTTTGTTTTGTTTCAAGGACTACTTTGTTTTGTTTCAAAGACTACATTGTTTTGTCTTGGTTTTGTTTTAGTTTGTTCTGTTTTAAAGACTACATTGTTTCGTTTTAGTTTGTTTTGTTTTCTGTGACTTCTTTTGTATTTTTTTATTTGAATTTGTTATCATTGTTACCAGCAAGCGCTCGGGGTGTGTGTGTGTGTTTTTGATGTGAAGAGTGGTGTTTTTTTTGGAGTGAATTTTGATTTTTCTTTTATTATTTTCTACATTTGGGTTCCCTGCTCTTCTTCCCTCTCTCTCTCTCTCTCTCTCCTGTTTAGACAGGAGCTGTGGGTCACGGCAGGAGGTTATAGGGTTGGTTTGTGGAGTCCCGGTCACTCATCCTGCAGTGTAGAGCACTGGGTGTGTAACCTGTGTGGTGTGATTACATATGGTGGTGGTATAGGGGACTCCCTCTGAGCTCAGTCTCTGCCGTGGTAAGCCCAGCCCTGTTCTACTACTTGGTCTTGTCTAGTAATTATTTTACTGCTGATAGTCCTCCCAGTCCTGTTGGTTACATGAAACTGTTTTAAAACCTATTGTTAATAAATTTGGAAGTGTTGGAAATACGTCTCTGGCCTCTTGGTGTGAACGAACCTGAGTGTCTTTCGCATTTCTTTTTTTCCTCTGGGCCGTAACGCCCCCTTTTTATTTCCTAGGGGTGAAATTCCCTTAGGTGGCGTAGTCGTGCTACATCACTTTATTGTATATTCCTCCTGACCACTACCACCTCGCCACACAGCCACTTATTGCTACTTGTTGCTATTTGTTGACACTGAAATTTTGAATTAACATATTTTTCCTTTAAAACTTACTTAGATTAAACTTTTGATCTTTCATCTATGTTCTATTACGAATAAAATATTGACATTTGCCATCTCCACATCATGGCATTCAGCTTTTATTCAAAATTTGTTTAGTGTCTGTAGTGGAGTATGGATCGAATAGAGAAATGAAAAACTCTCCACTTTAACAAGGATTTTTGTTTGGAACAGAACCCACATTCCACAGAATTTTGTGTGTGCGTACAAACTCTCATCAAAGACTGAGCAGGACACTTTCCAGCGACACCCTCCCTCATCTCCTTAGGATGAAAGATAACAGGACAGTTATAATGCTTTTAGGCAGAGGGGAGAACAAACAAAGTGGGGAATAACTATGAGTAACAATCCCGTTTTATGACGAGTGGCGCCTAAACGGCAAAAAGTTATCTCGTGTGGGATCGGCAGATGGTAAAACTGACTGAACTCGGGTTGACCTCCTGGTAACCATCCGCACAAGACGAACAGCATGGAACAACAGCGACCCCAAGTGGACGTTGGCGAAATCATGTCTTGCCTGAGGTCGCCTGGATACATAATGGAAATAATCAAATTCTAATAAATGTGTGTATGCGATATGTATGAATGTCACTCTTTGTGTCCTCAGATGAACGTCTACCAACCAATGAAGTGATGTGTATTACTGTTTTCAATCATGAAAGAAAGTTTCTGTCTCTAACTAAGAAAACGAGTTAATATCTTCTAACATAATATTGTAGTGGTATGTGATCATGACGTACCCAAAATAAAATTATACGTAGATGTTTGATAGCAATAATCTAGGACACATATTATGCTATACCACAAGTATGTATAAGTAATTCCTATGATATTCAATTTTGTGTATACGTGTATGTCTCTCCCCCTTTCCCTCTCTGAAACGTGAAGCAAATCACGTGAGCCTCGGACCCCGGATCCAATCAAAGGAAGGACACCTCCCAATAGGGCGTGACCGCGCTACCTTTGAAAAGAGGGTGCCGACTAATTTTGCTCACTTTTGCACTTACTACGCTACGCTACTCTACTTTCCTCTTCCTTTTTGAATCTTTCTTTTTCTCTTACGCTCTCTCTCTAATTTTCAACCTCTCCAAGCGAGACGTTTTTCTCTTCGTTACGCCGACGAACAAAGACTTTAAAAGGACCTCACTCAGCTTCCCAAGAGACGTCTTGCGCCAGCTAGAGTGTGAAAGAAAATTTACCAGTAACATCGAGTGACTTGAATACCTTCTTTTCTTTTTAATTGTGTTTATGTTTTATTGCCCAATCTAAGTTTAATCTCACGACTGATCAAAGCAGGTGAACTTATTCATGGCCAGAGTAAGAAACACCGCCGAGATAGAAGAAAGTCGCAGAATAAGTCTAAGTCTATTGAATCGATTTTCAGTTCTGGATCTGCAGGAACAAGCGAAGCTTTCGTCCCTACGTCCACATAGTGGACCCTCCTACTCAGGACATTGAGCCAGAGGGAATCCTGTCTTCTGCGTCACCACACTCTGAGTACGCCCGAGGCGACTCGACCAGCGGAAGAAACGGACTCCACGCTGACCCAGCCTGAAACTTCCACGAAGAACTGCGGGAACTAAGCGGGACGCCATCACTTCCAGGACCTCAAAAAGCCTCTGTACCCGACGAGTAGTTGAGAATCGACGGAAAAGTAAGCTAAGATTTGATGCGCATGCACGAAAAGTGCGTGCAGCCTTTACGGTAGCTATGTGTATTCGTTTTTTCTTTTTAATTATAGTTTTATCTTAATAATATCTATTTATTTTTACAAGGTAACTTAGCGAAGTTTTGCCCTCTCGAATCATGCTAGTAGAGAGAGTTTTGGTAAGTTTTTTTGCTGTGAAAGTTCTACTTTCTTGGTGCACCGCGGCGAAGGAGCATGGTCCCTTTGTTTACACCCGGGATCAGCTGATCGCGCTGAAGCCGCCCGGCATGGAGATCAGGGCCGCGAACATCCCAGACGAGCTCTGGAGACGGACGTGCAGGGGATGTAGAGGAGGAACAAACCAGCGCTCGGGGAAATCGAGGGCAAAAAGACGGAGGCTTATGGAGAAAAAGGGATATAAGCCGCGTCTTCCCACCGTCGTCATGGGCAACGTTAGATCGCTGGCTAATAAGATGGACGAGCTAACAGCGTTAGCCATGAGTCAGAAGGAGTATCGGCAGTGTAGTTTAATGTGCTTCTCAGAGACATGGCTACACCAGGACATTCCAGATGATAATGTTTCAATCGCTGGCTTTCAGACTGTTCGGGCCGACCGGAACCTCACCGAGAGTGGTAAGCGTAAAGGGGGAGGGCTGGCTGTTTTGGTTAACAACCGCTGGTGCTCTCCTGGTCACATTACCATCAAGGAGCGTATCTGTTGTCCGGACATCGAGCTGTTGGTTGCTGGACTCAGGCCATATTATTTGCCGAGGGAATTTTCCCATGTTGTTGTGGTCGCTGTGTACATCCCCCCTTCTGCCAACCCGACGTCGGCATGTGACGTCATTCACTCCACCATAGCGCGTCTCCAAACTCAACACCCGACTGCCTTCATTGCCATATCAGGTGACTTTAACCATGTCACTATGGCCATGACATTACCAAACTTCACTCAGTATGTGGACTGTCCTACCAGAGATAAGAGAACATTGGACCTGCTGTATGCTAATGTTAAGGAGGCATACAGCTGCTCCCCCCTCCCCCCTCTGGGTGGATCTGACCATAACTTGGTCAACCTTAGTTCAAAGTATGTGCCTCAGGTAAAGAGTCAGCCTGTGACCATGAGGACAGTGAGGAGATGGTCAGTGGAGACTTCTGAAATGCTGCAGGACTGCTTTGAGACCACAGACTGGACAGCACTCTATGAGCCTCATGGAGAGGACATTAATGGGCTCACAGAGTGCATCACAGATTACATCAACTTCTGTGTAGAATCCACTGTCCCAACCAGGACTGTTAAATGTTACCCAAACAACAAGCCGTGGGTAACAAAAGACATTAAAGCACTCCTCAATAAGAAGAAGAGGGCTTTCAGAGCTGGAGACCGGGAGGAGGTGAGAATGATTCAGAGGGAACTGAAGAGAACCATCAGGGAGGCTAAGGAAAGATACAGGAGGAAGCTGGAGTGGAAACTCCAGCAGAACAACATGAGGGAGGTCTGGAGTGGTATGAGAACCATCTCTGGCTTAAGGTCCAGCAACAACAGGGGAGTAGAGGGCAGTGTGGACAGGGCCAACGAGTTAAATTTGTTTTTTAACAGATTTGACACTGTGAGCCCTGATCTCCCCCTCCCTGACTCCTCTGCTGTCAGGCCTCAACAGCCCACTCCACTCCCCCTCCCTCCCCTTCCTGATGGCCTCCCCCCCCTCCTGTGATAGTCCACGTCACACCTCCTCTCCTCCCCCACCAGGGACCTCTACAGTGAATCTCACAGCTGACCTGGTGAGAAGACAGCTACAGAGACTCCACACGAACAAGGCTGCAGGCCCTGATGGTGTTCCCCCCAGGGTGCTTAAAGCCTGTGCCACCCAACTTTGTGGAGTCCTGCAGCATGTCTTCAACATGAGCCTGAGTCTCCAGAGGGTTCCGGTGATGTGGAAGACGTCCTGCATTGTTCCTGTGCCAAAGACTCCGCGGCCCAGTGACATCAAGGACTACAGGCCGGTGGCACTGACGTCCCACATCATGAAGACCATGGAGAGACTTGTCCTGGATCACCTCCGGCCCATGGTCCAGCCACTTCTAGACCCCCTCCAGTTCGCCTACCAGCCTCGTCTGGGGGTTGAGGATGCCATCATCTACCTGCTGAACCGAGCGTATGCTCACCTGGATAAGCCAGGCGGCACTTTGAGGGTCATGTTTTTTTACTTCTCCAGTGCGTTTAACACCATTCAGCCTGCTCTTCTGGGTGACAAGATGAACGTGATGCAGGTTGACGCCCCCCTCGTGTCCTGGATTGTTGACTACCTGACTGGCAGACCACAGTATGTATGTCTGCAGCACTGTGTGTCAGACAGAGTGGTCAGCAATACTGGAGCCCCGCAGGGAACTGTCCTCTCTCCCTTCCTCTTCACCCTTTACACCACTGATTTCAACTACTGCACAGAGACTTGCCACCTCCAGAAGTTTTCTGATGACTCTGCGCTTGTTGGATGTATCAGCAGGGGTGATGAGGATGAGTACAGGGAGATGGTGAACGACTTTGTTGCATGGTGTGAGCTGAACCATCTGCAGCTCAACATGACAAAGACAAAGGAGCTGGTGATGGACCTGAGGAGGGACAAAACGCCGGTGACCCCTGAGTCCATCAGGGGGGTCAGTGTGGACATTGTGGAGGACTATAAATATCTGGGCGTACACATTGACAATAAACTGGACTGGGCTAAAAACACTGACGCCCTTTACAAGAAGGGCCAAAGTCGTCTCTATTTTCTGAGGCGTCTGAGGTCCTTCAACATCTGCAGAACTATGCTGAGGATTTTTTATGAGTCAGTTGTGGCCAGTGCCATCCTATATGCTGTTGCATGTTGGGGCAGCGGGTTGAGGGTGGCAGATGCCAACAGACTTAATAAATTGATCCGTAGAGCCAGTGAGGTTGTGGGTGTAGAGCTGGACTCGCTGACGGCAGTGTCTGAGAGGAGGATGCTGTCTAAACTGCAGGCTATTATGGATAATGGCTCCCACCCTCTTTATCACATGGTAATGAGACACAGGAGCATGTTCAGTGCAAGACTCATTCAGCCAAAATGCACTACAGAGCACCACAGGAGGTCATTCCTACCAGTGGCTACCAGACTTTATAACTCCACACTTAAAGCACGACACCTTTCACATGTACAGTAATAACAATAGAACAAATTTTTTAATTATGAGTGTAACAACTCAAATGTGCAATACTCTTACTGCTGTATACAGTATATCTGTATTTATTATTATAGATGTGTACATATTGTAAATTTCCTTTTGTGTTAATTTTTTTATTAGAGTGTTTATTCTTTTACAACTGGTTGCTACTGTAATAATTGCAATTTCCCCCTGGGATCAATAAAGTATTTCTGATTCTGATTCTGATTCTGATAAACCTACGCACTTCCAGAGCTGAAAATTGAATTAAGTCTCTTGATAAACTTATACGTTAATTAAATCTCAGTTAGCAACACATTAGTCACAAGCCATATCGCCTAGCTTATCTTCCAATTCGAATCGGCTTCACCTGCGTTGATGCAGTGAGATTTTAAGATTGTGCTGTTAAGTAAATATTCTCTTTCTTTTAATAAATATTTCCATTATTTGAAATCACAGTGTGTGGAGTCATTCACTAAAAGTCATTCATTAAAAGTCTGAAGATCCTGAAGAACTCACTTAGCTTGGCCATTATTCATTCTCAAACTAATTGCTAACATTTTAATTACTTAAATTATAAAATTTTAATTATTATCATTAGTCAAATATCAGTAATCACAAGAGTTTGGATAAGGTCAATGCTACAAACACAATATATAAAAATATATAATATATATATTTATATATATATATCACGGTGTATACACAACATACACTACATATACCCATTTATTATTTTTGGCGCCCAACGTGGGGCCAGGAAAAAGTCTTTTAATGAACAAACTGTAAACACTGATAAATAATCGCAGCTTGGGTTTATGAAATGCTTTCCGCTGTTTATGTTGCTGAATAACAATTGAGATTCAAAGCTTGATGTAGGCAATTTCGTGTTGTGTATGTTACTGATGAAAATCTGTTCTGTGGTATATACCGTTGAAAAATAAGCTTGGTTGTTTTTGAAGTGCGCGGCTCTGCGCCATTTTGGACAATGTAGTTCTGGCTCTGTGGACCGACAAGTCCACCATAAGCCAAACCCTCTTTGACACCCTGCGCCTCACTCAACCAAATATTCTTTTGGTGAGCAGTCCCTGTCGCTTTCCTCTTAACCCGACATCAAAAGCAATGTCACCCACTGATGGAATCTGTGCTCTAACCATCCAGTGGAACAAAAGGGTACTCACCCATTATTTCTTGGTCGTCCCTAACTTGCCGCATCATCCAGAATCAAAGGTGTTCTATACTCATCCGACACGAGCTGTTGCTCTCTTCTCAGCTCTAGATATGGGTAAAGACGCCATTTGCAGAATAGATCTTGCTGACGATGATCAAATGACGGTCATGGTTCTTTCTTTAGATTCATCCCCGGAATCCTCCTGGGAACCATCTCTTCTTCCCGAAGCGGGAGAAGACACTTCATATTCACTCAATTCAAAAGAATTATCTGACTCCGAATTTCGTATCCAAGTCGAACAAGTTCTAAAGGAGGCCGATGCCCTCCAAAGCAAAGAAGAACGTGAGAAACTCTGTGAAGTGCTTCTTAAATATCAAAAATCTTTTGCCAAAGATTCAACGGACTGTGGTCTCACTGACATTCATT
The DNA here is from genome assembly GCF_029633855.1 of Hoplias malabaricus. Lineage (NCBI taxonomy): Eukaryota > Metazoa > Chordata > Actinopteri > Characiformes > Erythrinidae > Hoplias > Hoplias malabaricus. The sequence continues at coordinate 30,222,906 of NC_089802.1, forward strand.
CAGTGCGCATTCCCACTCGTCCAGGAGCACCACATTTGTCCGCCAATACAAAATTCCGTTGGCATCCTATGAACCGGTACAAGAAATCATTGATGACTTGCTAGAAAAGGGCATAATTCGACCCTGTAACAGCAAGTACTCGGCACCATTATGGCCCATCATAAAACCTAATGGTAAATGGCGCCTGACCATCGACTACCGGAAACTAAATCAACAGGTTCCCTTGTCTTGGTGGCCGATGACACAATTAGAGCAAGAACTCCCCTCGGTCTGAAACGCTAAATACTTTTCCACCACCATTTTTCCACATGTAGCCTCTGGCTTCTGGACCATCCCGGTGCAAGCAGAACACCAACACAAGCTAGCTTTCACCTTTGCAAACCGACAGTACACATTCACTCGGTTCCCCTTTGGATATGCCACTCCTTACAGGCACATATTGACGAGATTGATCATGTTCTTGACCAGCTCACAACAGCAGGTGCGAAAATATCACTCTCAAAATGTCAGTGGTGCAGAACAAAGGTGAATTACATTGGTCTGCTGGTAAGCACTGATGGTGTTGAACCGCAAGTGAGTTGACTGCAAGGGGTAACAAACCTCGCAGCACCCACCAATCTTAAGGAACTCCGCAGTTTCTTAGGAGTATGCAACTACTCACGCCAGTTCATAGAAAACTATGCGGACCTAGCTCGTCCACTTTACGACCTACTAAAAAAGGATACTCCATTCACCTGGGGCAAAGCCCAGGAACAAGCCATGCAAGCACTAAATTCAAAACTGTGCACGGCCCCATGCCTTGCCTATCCTGACAGTAGCAAAGAATTCTACCTAGAAGTAGGGTTCTCTGATCACTGTCTCAGCTCCGGTCTGTATCAATTACATGACAGAGACAAACGTGTCATAGCCTACGCTAGTAAAACTATGCTGGCTGCTGAAAACAAATACAGTGACTGTGAAAAAGCACTACTAGCAACAGTGTGGGCAGTCAAACATTTCTCCAACTACCTAGGTGGTCAGAAGGTGATTGTTGAAACTCATCATCAGCCAGTCACTTTCCTGAACAGCCAACGAATTCGAGAGGGTGTAGTAACTAACGCTCGAGTAGCCTCTTGGCTAATGGCTCTCCAAAGGATTGACTTGGAGGTACGTTACGCACAAAACTACAAGAGCCCCCTAGGCACAGGCCTTGCTTCCTGCAGGCGATGTGAAGGAGACATTCCTTCACAAGTGCCACAAGCTCCAGAATCCCTCTTACCTACCGTGGCTAACCACCACTATTTTGATCCTAACACATGCAAAGACCTTGTCACTGCGTATGTAGATGGTTGTTCGTTCCGCTGAGAACACACCCTGATGGCAGGGGTGGGTATTATCGGAATAAACGGGTGGCCTCACGAACCCCTAAGTTTCAAATTGGGTGCTCAGTCCTCCCAATATGCTGAAATAGCAGGAATTCTCATAACAATTCAGTCTGCGATCCAGAAAAGCGTAAAAATGTTGGTGATCTGCACAGACTCCAACTACGCGAGCCTAAGCTTCACATGCCACTTGAAACTGTGGAAAACCAACAACTACACCACATCAAACAAAAAGCCAGTCAAACACAAAGAGCTTTTCGCGGCGTGTGAACACTTGGTAGACACACATGACCTGCAGATCTACTGGAAGAAAGTGAGAGGTCACTCCCGAGTCCCGGGAGATGACAAAGAATTCAATGACCAAGCAGATAGCTTAGCCAAACAAGGGGCCCGCAAAGGCACATCGTGGACATTCGATCCCTCCCTTTATCCAAACCCGCCCGACATCGAAGTCCTAGCCATTACACGGTCTCGAACTGTAACGAAGGCATCGCCTGACAATGCTAAAACTACCATTGTCTCTATTAACCCTACTTTTTCTGACGCTGACTTAGTTACTCTACAAGCTCGAGACCCATCGATTTCTAAAATGCTTAGCCATGTCTCTGACCCATCTACATGTCCCATCTCAGCCCAATAGCCCATCTTGACACCATACCAGGCCTTAAAGACCTATACGGCGCCAGAGCGTCCCTCCAAGTCGTCAAAGGCTTGCTTGTTCATGCCACTGACTCGCACACTTCACCTACGTTCGTGGTTCCTCAGTGCCACAGGGGGGTGATGCTGATGCACGCCCATGACTCCCCTTCTGCGGGACACAAAGGAGTCAAAGCAACACACCATGCGCTCCGGCAGGTGGCCCCACATGGTAAAAGATTAGGCTGACTACATTAAAGGCTGTCTGGTATGTTGCCAATTTCAACCCTCAAATCCTCTTCATAGAGCCCCCTTGCAAAAGAAAGGATTATCCTTCCCTTGGTCAAACCTCCAGATAGACTGGGTTGGACCACTCACTCGAACAGTAAGAGGTAACAAGTACTTCCTCACATTCACGTGTGCATTCACTAAATGGGTAAAATGCCTCCCTGCACCGAATGACACAGCGTTAACCACTGCATACTTACTGATGAACCATGTCTTCTCACGGTTTGGCCTGACAGACTCTGACAGAGGGACACATTTCACAGCTGAGGTCATGCAGCAGCTCTGGCAACTCTTAGGAGTAAAAGCCAGCCTTCACATTAGCTACCATCCTCAAAGCTCAGGTCAGGTAGAGCGAGCCAACCGAACTGTTGTTAGCATACTGAAAAAGTACGTAGCAGCAAACCAACGAGACTGGGATGTCGAGCTACCCCTTGTACTGATGGCCATACGGGCGACCCCACACGATGCGGTCGGGGTCTCACCCTTTGAGTTGATGACAGGGAAACAGATGACTCTGCCTCTACATCTGTTATATCAGCCAGGTGAAGCTAGCATAGCAGTAGCCTACACCACTCATCAGTATATGGAGGATCTGCAGAAACACCTCCAAGCCACTTTCACCTTTGCCCAGCAGAAACTGGAAAAAAGTGCAGAAGGTCGCAAAGCGTACTATGATCACAAGGCATCCCACGACGAACTCCAAATAGGGGACAAGGTATGGTACTACATCTTTGTCCAACCTGTTGGAAGGTCGCGAAAAACAGGAGGGAATCTGGCCCGCAAATTCCTACCCCGATGGTCCAGTCCCTATAAGATCACAGACAAACTGTCCCCCGTTGTTTACAGGATCAAGATAAACAAAGATCGGGGCAGTACTGAACTCAAGTGGGTCCACCGCAACCAAATCAGACCACACACAACCCCCATGGGACTTGTAGGGGATACTAATGCTTGTGTTAGGTCATAAACAACAGAACCAAAGGCAAGAAGGGTGTTGGTTAACAAACAACTACAAACTTTTACTCACACCTTAGTTCTTCTACCCCTTTTTCCCCTTTTCCTCTCACTCTTTAGCAGGCAACATGCTTCTAACCAGACTGAGGACACTCAGGGTGCAAGACCCTAGTCCCTCATCGTCAATTATTGTAGAGTGTTTACCTTAGGAAATTTTTATCAAAAGGGGGGTATAGTGAAAAACTTTATAACTTGTCTAAAACGACTCGCCGTAAATACCCTAAATCTAACCATGAGCATCTCTCCCGGTAGGATGGCCCTGCTGCTCATTCTCCTGATCGTTGGCTCCCTAGGAACCGCCGTGCTCCCTGAAGTGATTGAACCGGGTCCTGACTCAGGAATAATACTGAAAGACCAGCCGGGACTGCTAATCACTAATTGCCGCCTCCATACCCAGAGAGTATTGGTACGGTTGAATCCCGCCGAAGCGTGTAGCAAAAACCTACAGATAACCACTTTGCAGACTGGCCGGAATGGAGTTAGATGGACTGAGGAAGCTATCAACCATGCTGAAGCTGACATATCTCATATGCTCCGCCAGCTACAAAAGTTTACCGTGACGCAATCAGAACTAAATGATTTTAACAAACGACCTAAACGCTTCATAAGCGAATTGCTAATGGCAGCTGCAATTGTGGGATCACTACTGAGTCTCGGAACATCCGCCGTCAACGCCGTCAATGTAGCTACTGTCAAACGTCAAGTAGGGGAATTGCAAGCTGAAATTCCAAACATTAAAACCCAATTAGACAAACAGCAGCAGCACCTGCAAACAATTGGGCAAACCCTACGTGGCACCGTTGTAGTGTTCAATGCTCACAGTGTCGCTTTGAACAAAACGCTCCAGACGGTTAACTCTATGCTTTCAGTAGTGCAACTTGACCTTGCCCACATCCAGCTTGTGAATATGCTATTGTCTGATATGCTACAAGAAATCAGCTCCTCTGTGGATAGCCTAGCCATGGGGAGAATTCCTCCCTACCTGGTGCCTCTATCCTTAGTACAGGAGATTTTGTCTACAGCAACTCGAGAAGTAGTTACTGATCTCCAAGCCCACCTAGCCTATACCTTAGGCAGCGCCATCCCAATTTATGTTAATCCTCAAGACCGAGAATTAGCATTCATCATTAACCTTCCCATAATGGCGCCTGAAAACATCTACCGTTTGAAAGATGTTGTCAACGTTGGCTTCTGGCAAGATTCTGCCTATGTTCGTGTAAAGACAACATCTCTTGTAGCATACCGAGACGATAACCCTGACCTATATCTGGTACCCAATTTGCTTATGTGCACACTCACTAAAGACATCCACTACTTGTGCCCTAGCAAACCTTTTATTCGTGACAGCGCAAATGGGATTTGTGGCCTTAAGCCTATGATGAGTAATACTCAATGTCTGGTAGTCGTCACACCCCGATGTTTGGTAACTAGTACTCAAGCTGAGATTGTTGGAAACCGTTAGTTGGTTAACATCCACTTTAGAGAGGCCCTACTAACCTATGATCAACATGACACCTCAGAAAGGGTACTCCTTCCTAGCCAAACTTTCTGGGTAGACGTTCCCGTAAACGCAATCCTACATGTAGGAGACCTGGCCCTGTATCACCTAAACCCTGACCAATATGAGAGCGACATAGAAATCTCAGAGTTCTTCTCCAAACACACCATCGAGCTAGATACTAAAACACTAACTCGCCTAGAATATGAGGGAACCCAAGTCATTGATCTAACCCCCATAGATAACACTCTTAGAGAGCTGTCGTCTCAACCCCTATGGCCAGTTCAGCCTGTCACCTATGCATGGTCCACTCCGGACACCTTACTAGTTACCCTGATAGGATTAGGATATCTTTTGACCTTTGGTATAGCTTGGTTCTATTTCAAAAGCACTCGAGCCCCCCAGAGCAGGTTAGAAACTTGGTCTAATAAAATGGTCAAATTCGTTAGACATAAGAGAGCCAAGAGAGGTGAACCCCAAGTTTTAGATATGAAGCCAAAGGTCATGTCGAAGAACCAGCTCTCGAGGTTGCGTTTGAACAAGACCTACCCCTAAATAATTAGAATCCCTTCAGCATGCAAACATCAACACTCCATATGCACCCATACACTGATAGGAAGACATCAGCTCTGGAAATGTGTTTGAATATGCTTGCTGATCTCACCTTCCTCCAGAGCAAAAGTTCTTTTCAGCTCCATGCTCCCTGCCGGACCATAAGACTGAAAAAAGGGGGGAATGTAGTGGAGTATGGATCGAATAGAGAAATGAAAAACTCTCCACTTTAACAAGGATTTTTGTTTGGAACAGAACCCACATTCCACAGAATTTTGTGTGTGTGTACAAACTCTCATCAAAGACTGAGCAGGACACTTTCCAGCGACACCCTCCCTCATCTCCTTAGGATGAAAGATAACAGGACAGTTATAATGCTTTTAGGCAGAGGGGAGAACAAACAAAGTGGGGAATAACTATGAGTAACAATCCCGTTTTATGACGAGTGGTGCCTAAACGGGGAAAACGTTATCTCGTGTGGGATCGGCAGATGGTAAAACTGACTGAACTCGGGTTGACCTCCCAGTAACCATCCGCACAAGACGAACAGCATGGACCAACAGCGACCCCAAGTGGACGTTGGCTAAATCACGTCTCGCCTGAGGTCGCCTGGATACATAATGGAAATAATCAAATTCTAATAAATGTGTGTACGCGATATGTATTAATGTCACTCTTTGTGTCCTCAGATGAACGTCTACCAACCAATGAAGTGATGTGTATTACTGTTTTCAATCATGAAAGAAAGTTTCTGTTTCTAACTAAGAAAACGAGTTAATATCTCGAGTTAATATAACAACACAATATTGTAGTGGTATGTGATCATGACGTACCCAAAATAAAATTATACGTAGATGTTTGATAGCAATAATCTAGGACACATATTATGCTATACCACAAGTATGTATAAGTAATTCCTATGATATTCAATTTTGTGTATACGTGGACCCCGGATCCAATCAAAGGAAGGACACCTCCCAATAGGGCGTGACCGCGCTACCTTTGAAAAGAGGGTGCCGACTCATTTCGCTCACTTTTACACTTACTACGCTACGCTACTCTACTTTCCTCTTCCTTTTTGAATCTTTCTCTTTCTCTTACGCTCTCTCTAATTTTCAACCTCTCCAAGCGAGACGTTTTTCTCTTCGTTACGCCGACGAACAAAGACTTTAAAAGGACCTCACTCAGCTTCCCAAGAGACGTCTTGCGCCATCTAGAGTGTGAAAGAAAATTTACCAGTAACGTCGAGTGACTTGAATACCTTCTTTTCTTTTTAATTGTGTTTATGTTTTATTGCCCAATCTAAGTTTAATCTCACGACTGATCAAAGCAGGTGAACTTATTCATGGCCAGAGTAAGAAACACCGCCGAGATAGAAGAAAGTCGCAGAATAAGTATAAGTCTATTGAAACGATTTTCAGTTCTGGATCTGCAGGAACCAGCGAAGCTTTTGTCCCTATGTCCACATAGTGGACCCTCCTACTCAGGACATTGAGCCAGAGGGAATCCTGTCTTCTGTGTCACCACGCTCTGAGTACGCCCGAGGCGACTCGACCAGCGGAGGAACGGACTCCACGCTGACCCAGCCTGAAACTTCCACGAAGAACTGCGGGAACTAAGCGGGACGCCATCACTTCCAGGACCTCAAAGAGCCTCTGTACCCGACGAGTAGTTGAGAATCGACGGAAAAGTAAGCTAAACCTATGCACTTCCAGAGCTGCAAATTGAATTAAGTCTCTTGATAAACTTATACGTTAATTAAATCTCAGTTAGGAACACATTAGTCACAAGCCATATCGCCTAGCTTATCTTCCAATTCGAATTGGCTTCACCTGCGTTGATGCCATGAGATTTTAAGATTATGCTATGTTAAGTAAATATTCTTTTACTTTTAATAAATATTTCCATTATTTGAAATCACAGTGTGTGGAGTCTGTTCATTAAAAGTCTGAAGATCCTGAAGAACTCACTTAGCTTGGCCATTATTCATTCTCAAACTAATTGCTAACGTTTTAATTACTTAAATTATAAAATTTTAATTATTATCATTAGTCAAATATCAGTAATCACAAGAGTTTGCATAAGGTCAACGCTACAAACACAATATATAAATATATATAATATATATATATTTATGTATATATCACGGTGTATACACAACATACACTACATGTCCCAACTTTTTTGGAATCCGGTTTGTAATAACACTGACAAATTTTTGAATGCTCAGAAATGTTTATTAATTTTTTTTCAACAGAACCAGTACTATGATCATATCCCCAGTTTAGATAATATGTCAGATATTATTAAGTAATCACGGACTATTTGTATAGAAAGGAATAAAAGAGTCTCATTAAATGCCATATGTTGACAAATGCGAGTTTCAAAAGAGGAAGGTTAGAAGCTCATGCTGATGGCAGCGGTGTCGTGGAAGTCCATAGACCTGCGTCGTCTTCTTGAGCCTTTATCGTCATCATCATCATCATTATCAGTGCATGGCTGAGAAAGTAAAAATAGTAACATTTCAATATTGGTTTTCATATATCAGCTACTCTGCTGTCAAACACCACAGAAATAAGGATCTCATTCTAATAAATGTCTGACAGTTCTGGTCAAATGACCAGTTTTTGTTAATATTCTAAGAGAAAATAAGTGAACACAATAATAACACAGCATCTAAAATAGAATTACAAGAGAATTCAGCTGCTATTATTTAAAAAAAAAAAACTATGTCATTTGTCAAGGTTGTCTTTCTTTCAGATAACTTTGAGCTGAACATACCAGAGCACACTGTCCTCCATTTCTCAGACACAGGTGAACCTGGCAGTGCAGGTTGAATGAGTTGGAAAGACCAGTGAAGGTGAACATCCTGAAGGAGAAGTAGTCAGATAAGGAGACTCCATTCTGCAGTACCTGCACTGTACCGTCCTGAGGGTTAGGACACCTGTTAAAAGATCAGGGAAAATCAGGGTGAGTGGGGGCAACCTGGGAATTCACAAGGATACATTTGAAGTGACTTCCCTCTCACATTTTTCATCTCTGAAATGAATCTTCAAACAGTAGATTAGATGGGATCATCTAATCAGATTCAACATGGGACCATCTGACTATTGTGTTTCTTAAGTCCTGTGAAACCAACTCAGATACAGTATGTGGTTAGTGATTGCACTGTGTAAAGATTTTCCTCTTACCCATTAGTGACCAGGTCCCAGCGAGCGTTGTAGTAGTAGTAGTAGTACTGTACATTCGGTGTGGCCCAGCAACTGTCCAGGACCGCGGTGAACTGCTGAGCATCAACTCCACTTATGCTCAAAGATATATAGATCTGCTGGTTTACTCCAAGAGTGACAGTGCCCACTAAAGGATTGGTGAATGAAGCATCAGCGTAGGGTGTCAAACTGATCTGGTATGTGCCCTGTCCACTAGGCAGGTTTTTGCTGACAACACTGTAGAAAAAATAGACTGAATTAATAATGTTCAACAAGGACACAGTGTCACTGATGTAAAGTACAATAGTCCGTAACTGTGAATATCTGTGAAGAACTAGCATTAAGCATCATTCTTCTAGTATTTTATATTAGTATATGTACTATGTATGTATATATGTATTAGTAAATTATTATTTAGTTTACTTATCTGTTTAGTGATGTTTTTTCTGTCTTATTACTTAATACTTTATTAGTTACTTTTAATTAATGTACCCTTATTGTGAAGTCTTATCAAATATATTTGAAATAAATTATGACGATTAACTGCAGCTGCAAAAATCATTACCCGCTAGTGGCCTGGAAGAGAGTGGGCGCGTCAATTGTCTGAATGAGCGGATACACACAGGAGAAGCTAACATTCAGCCATCTGTCACGACTGATCATACTCTGTTGATATGGGCCATTGAACATCTGAATGGCGTTCTTGTAGATGAAGTTAGTTGCATTAGTCTAAAAAACACAGATATAGTTTCGGACAATCAGACAAGTCTTTTTTTCTACTACCATATCTCTCTAATTACAGAGCCTCTGTTTCACCTGCAAGATTGTGCCACATTCATTGTCTTTAAAACTGAACACCAGTCGGTCATTCTGTATCTGCCCCGTGCAGCTGGGGTCGTTCAGGTGGAGAAGTTGTGAAGAAAACCCTGCCTCAAACAGCTGGCAACGGGACAGAGACACTGACAGATTAGTTCCTCCACATGTCTCGACAGAATCTGAGAGAAAACATAGTCAGCAGTGTCAAATATTGCCTTTGATAAAACATGTAAAACAATTTAAAAATGAGATTTTGAATGAAACATTTACCAAAACTGTCTGGATTGGGCCTTGGGTTATTGTCTGCACAGGCACAGCCGTAAACTCCAGATCTCACTACACACATCTCATTGGTGGAGCAGTTCAAAAACGCACAGGCTAGAGAGAGAGAGAGAGAGAGAGAGAGAGAGAGAGAGAGAGAGAGAGAGAGAGAGAGATTTACATCACAAACAATGAGCCATCATTAATAAAGAATGTGTCTCAATGTGTCTTGTAGTGCCCATATGTGTAAAAATTAGGCTTTCACATGGCATTAAAATATCAAACTCAAACTTTGTAAAAGAAGCTGAACATTTACAGAAGTTAATAAATAACTAAATAAACAATAAATACATTTGTTAATTAAGTTAATAAATAAATAAGTTAATGAATAAATTTGTGATTTTTACCATCAACACGGAAGGCCCATCGACCAGGCTTGCCGACATTAGTGCTTGTACGAAGGTTGGTGGTACTGGGGACTGAAATGGTGTATTGTTGGGTGTTGTCCGCAGTGAAATAACCAGCCTAGAAAGATTAAAATCCCAAGCAAAGTATTAAATACTACAGAAATTGTCTCTCTTCTCAGAATGTACTAAAGTATTTTATTGGTTTCTCTCACCTTCCAGGCTTCAGGATCATTCGGCATGTCACCATAGTTGAACAGGACGTAAGACACGTCACTGTCTCCATCCGAGATCAAGACAATCTGGAAAGTCACCCCCTTCAAGAAGAAAATATATGTCACACACTGAACATGTGGATTTAGAGAATGAACTGTATTGATGTGCACTAACCCCCACATCAGGCTCAAACTCCACATTACTCCAAGTGGCAACGAAGACCCAGCCTGCGGTGAAGGCTGTTCCAGGGAAGAGTTGTTGAATTGCAGATGAAGCCTGATTTATAAGAGGTCCGCTTGTGGCTTGCTCATAGGAGATGTTGTTTCTTGTGTAAATGTCAATGTCAGTCCACAGTGCAGCAATGATGTCTGCACTGATGTATGGATAGTAGCCATCATATTGAGGGATAGCTTGAAAAGACACGAAACCATCCATATAGAGCTGAGGGAGAAATAAAAATATATCTCAGTTCCTTTAAGGACTGTATGAATTGCAGCCACTTGTTTTTTTGAGGTGATTTGTAATCATGATATGGTCATCTTTTATTTATTTTTATTTTTTTGTAAAGCCAAAATACCTATTAGACTACACCAAACTGTTTACGAGATCCAAACAGGTTTGTCAGTAACATCATAAACTGCAACTGTCTAATTTAACAACCTGTATTTATGGAATGCACACATCAATTTCACTTTTAATTTGTGATTAGATTGTCAGCTTTGATTGGATTAAAACAAACCGTGGTGCAATTGTATAATTAGTGGGGTTCGTTAGAGTAAGTGTGAATGCACCCTTTGAACACTGATGTGTACCAAACAAGCAAACCACGACCAAATATCAGATATTAAAAGGCATCAGACAAAATAAAATCACACGTACGCCACAATTATAAAAGTATCAGTGTGAAATTAAACCAAATCAGAACTAAAATTTAACAATTTATCGTGTTCTTGTTTGGTCTGGATCAAGGGAACAGAATTAAAACCCTGAACCTAATTTTAAATGAACACTGAGGGTAATAAGGTCTGTGATCCCTCTGTGATCATTTAACACTAATTGTATTTATTTAACACTTGCAAATATGCTGTGCAAAACAAAATGATTGTTTGCTGGTGGTTATTAGATTCATCTCTAAATATGCATCTTTTTAAATAAAGAAAAAAGGTAACATTATTAAATTACTTCAGTACAAATTTTTTCCCAGTTGAATTCCAGAAGCATTTATTTGTTTATTTAGTTATTTAGTCAGTCATAGCAGAACAACCATTCATTCATTATCTGTAACCATTATCCAATTCAGGGTCGCGGTGGATCCAGAGCCTACATGGAATCATTGGGCGCAAGGCAGGGAATACACCCTGGAGGAGGCGCCAGTCCTTCACAGGGCAACACACACACACACACACACACTGGAGTCACCAATCCACCTACCAACATGTGTTTTTGGACTGTGGGAGGAAACCGGAGCACCCGGAGGAAACCTACGCAAACACACTCCTCACAGACAGTCACCTGGAGCGGGAATCGAACCCACAACCTCCCACAACCTGTGACACTCCCTGCTGCACCACCATGCCGCCCAAGAACAACCATGTTATTGTAATATACTATAGCAAAGTTATTGTCTGTCAGACATTTACAATAAGATGATGTGGTTTTTAATATTTATTTTTTTACATCTGCCTTTTTTCTACTTACATATAGTGTTGAGTATTGTTTTGAAGCGTAGGAGAAGGGCTGCTGAAGCTGGATCTGAACATAAGACCCGTCTCCAGTAAGAGCGTTCTGGACAGCCGTAGGTAGCACAGGAAAGAATAGCCCAAACGGTTCTGGAAAACACCCAATCAGTTTTTTAGCACTAGTGTTACACTCTAATCATGGGATGGTGAGGTATTGTGTTCTGTGCTTTAGTAAATATTAGTATTTTTTTTATTTGCAATAAAATATCATATAAATTAAAAAATTAAGAATAATTTAATTTAGATAAATTGCTTTAAATATTAAACACACACACACACACACACACACGCTCTCTCTCACACACACACACACACACACACACACACATACACACAACAACAGCAAAGACCACAAGCTCTAGATTCTGTACCGTTAACTTTAAAAGCCCAGCGACCGAGAACTCCAACATTTGTGGATGTAGGGAGGCTTGTAATAGTGGAGACTGGGAGTTGGAACTGATAGCTGTTGTCTGCTGTCTGATAACCGGCCTAAAAACAATCATTTAAATAAAAGAATCAATAGAGCAAATGCTATTAAAAGAGAATAAACTCCTTAGAGTTTTAGATATTTGGAGATCTTGGAACATTGTGAAAAAACCTAAAATTACATGTATACAGGATCATGCGCCTCTTACCTTCCAGTATTCATAATCAGTAGGAATGGTGACATAATGCAGCAGGGCGTAAGAGCTACTGTCTGCACCAGAGATCAAGACCACTTGGAAAGTGACCGCCTTAAAGAGAACAAAGATGTCAGACGTTGGTCTTGAGGCAGCAGCTCAGTTATAAGGACTGGCACTTACCCCTGTGTCAGGTTCAAATTCCACATTCTGCCAAGTGCCCACGAACACCCAGGTGGCAGAGAAGCTGGTCAAATTGAAACTCTGTTTAATTACAGTTGTAGCCTGTTGCAGAAGGGGGCCACTTGTAGCTTGCTGGAAGGTAATGTCTCCTCTGGTGTAAGTGTCAATATCAGTCCAGAGTCCAGCGATCATGTTTGCACTTGGTAATTGGTTATATGGATAGTAGCCATCAGTGTAGAGGTTAGAATTAAAATCAAAAGACAGGAAGCCATCCATGCTCAACTGAAAAAGAAAAAAATAGAAATAATTACTTATAAAATTCTAAATACTGCATGAAAGCAAGTCATCTTTCTAAGCTGCTCTGTAATTAATGTTTCTCTTATTACTTACTGCTGTCTTGTTAATCTAAAGAATAGCAGCATAGATGCATATAAAATGCACAGGTGGACTACAGTCTGAAATTGTAACTACAGAGTTCTCCTATATGGTCAGTGGAGCTGAGAGAATGGACAATCAGTAGAGAAATGGTAGTTGTAGGTAGGATTTGTGCACAATAGCCTACACATGTACAGACTTGTTATAAATATGTATTCAACTCATTCAGTTACCATTAAACTATTTATCATCTCAATTATAATAAATGTGTGAAGGATTAATAAGGCGTTTTGTCATCATCTCTGCCATTATATATTTTGAAGGACTTGGAAATAAGGTAGTTGTGGGTTGGATAGTTTTGGTGGGAAGACTGTGTCAGAACAGTAGTGATAGTCTAAAATCACCAGTAGATCTGTTGTGCCTGATCCACACTATGTAACGGCAGTGCGTGAATCATCTCAACATCTCATCATTTTCAACAAGATTTCTTATTCAGTACGAATCCACCATAAAAGTTACTGACACCTCCCAGCGTCAAATTATTTCTGTTCAAATGGGGCTTTTGATAGCTTTTAGGGTTCATGGTTTGAACCCATATGTGGTAGTACTGTGTTGGTCATAAGTGTAAAGGAATTATGTGGAGATGTGGAGAATTTGGTAATGTTTTATCTAACTTGTAGTACATTCTAGTACATTCTCTATGACTTCACTTCTGGGAGATCCTTGTCTGAAAGGTCTCTGAAACCTCCAAGGTTGTGGGTCCCACTCCAGGTGAATATCTGTGAGGCGTTTAATCAAATAAAACTGTGTTATTAGCACTTACTAAATGCTCCTCTTGATTACTCTTACCTTAGCCTTGAATGATTATGCCTTGGCTGTTAACTGTGCTCAAAGTTACTGTCACGGAATACATCTTACACTGAAAATTTTTCATTGTTTTGCTTACATATAATTGTGAGAAAGATCTTCCAAAGTAGTTAAATGGCTGGATGAGCTGGATCTGTTGGTAATTTCCATCATAATGAAGATCAAGATGACCAGCAGAAGACAGAACAGGAAACAGTATGGTTGGAGCTGGAAGAAATTTGATAATATAAATAGTTCATTAATTTGGTTGAGCAACTCTTACTAACAGACCAGTTGTATATAAAGAATAGGGCTCGCTAACCTGCAAACCTGCTCGCTAACTAAACTTTAAAAACACACACACACACACACACACACACACACACACACACACACACACACACCACAACAACAACAGCAAAGACCACAAGCTCTAGATTCTGTACCGTTAACTTTAAAAGCCCAGCGACCGAGAACTCCAACATTGGTGGATGAAGGGAGGCTAGTAATATTGGAGACTGGGAGTTGGAACTGATAGCTGTTGTCTGCTGTCTGATAACCGGCCTAAAAACAATCATTTAAATAAAAGAATCAATAGAGCAAATGCTATTAAAAGAGAATAAATTCTTTAGAGTTTTGGATATGTGAAGATCTTGGAACATTGTGAAAAAAAATTTAAATTACATGTATACAGGATCATGCGCCTCTTACCGTCCAGTATCCAAGATCAGTAGGAATGGTGACATAATGCAACAGGGCATAAGAGCTACTGTCTGCACCAGAGATCAAGACCACTTGGAAAGTGACCGCCTTAAAGAGAACAAAGATGTCAGATGTTGGTCTGGAGGCAGCAGCTCAGTTATAAGGACGGGCACTTACCCCTGTGTCAGGTTCAAATTCCACATTCTGCCAAGTGCCCACGAACATCCAGGTGGCAGAGAAGCTGGTCAAATTGAAACTCTGTTTAATTACAGTTGTAGCCTGTTGCAGAAGGGGGCCACTTGTAGCTTGCTCGAAGGTAATGTTTCCTCTGGTGTAAGTGTCAATATCTGTCCAGAGTCCAGCGATCATGTTTGCACTTGGTAATTGGTTATATGGATAGTAGCCATCAGCGTTTAGGTTAGAATTAAAATCAAAAGACAGGAAGCCATCCATGCTCAGCTGAAAAATAAATAAATAGAAATAATTACTTATAAAATTCTAAATACTGCACGAAAGCAAGTTATCTTTCTAAGCTGCTCTATAATTAATGTTTCTCTTATTACTTGCTGCTGTCTTGTTAATCTAAAGAATAGCAGCATAGATGCATATAAAATGCACAGGTGGACTACAGTCTGTAATTATAACTACAGAGTGCTCCTGTTTGGTCAGTGGAGCTGAGAGAATGGACAATCAGTAGAGAAATGGTAGTTGTAGGTAGGATTTGTGCACAATAGCCTACACATGTACAGACTTGTTATAAATATGTATTCTACTCATTCAGTTACCATTAAACTATTTATCATCTCAATTATAATAAAAGTGTGAAGGATTAATAAGGCGTTTTGTCATCATCTCTGCCATTATATATTTTGAAGGACTTAGAAATAAGGTAGTTGTGGGTTGGATAGTTTTGGTGGGAAGACTGTGTCAGAACAGTAGTGATAGTCTAAAAACACCAGTAGATCTGTTGTGCCTGATCCACACTATGTAACGGCAGTGCGTGAATCATCTCAACATCTCATCATTTTCAACAAGATTTCTTATTCAGTACGAATCCACCATAAAAGTTACTGACACCTCCCAGCGTCAAATTATTTCTGTTCAAATGGGGCTTTTGATAGCTTTTAGGGTTCATGGTTTGAACCCATATGTGGTAGTACTGTGTTGGTCATAAGTGTAAAGGAATTATGTGGAGATGTGGAGAATTTGGTAATGTTTTATCTAACTTGTAGTACATTCTAGTACATTCTCTATGACTTCACTTCTGGGAGATCCTTGTCTGAAAGGTCTCTGAAACCTCCAAGGTTGTGGGTCCCACTCCAGGTGAATATCTGTGAGGCGTTTAATCAAATAAAACTGTGTTATTAGCACTTACTAAATGCTCCTCTTGATTACTCTTACCTTAGCCTTGAATGATTATGCCTTGGCTGTTAACTGTGCTCAAAGTTACTGTCACAGAATACACCTTACACTGAAAATTATTCATTGTTTTGCTTACATATAATTGTGAGTAAGATCTTCCAAAGTAGTTAAATGGCTGGATGAGCTGGATCTGTTGGTAATTTCCATCATAATGAAGATCAAGATGACCAGCAGAAGACAGAACAGGAAACAGTATGGTTGGAGCTGGAAGAAATTTGATAATATAAATAGTTCATTAATTTGGTTGAGTGACTCTTACTAACAGACCAGTATATAAAGAATAGGGCCCGCTAACCTGCAAACCTACGAACCAATTTCTTAATATTCGGGAGCTGCCCTAGTAAAGAGCCATCCATAAATCTTGGTCCATGAATTTCTAAATAAAATTAGCTGGAACTCAAAATGTCCATTTCTTTATACCTAGGCTTATACATTTGATTTTAAAGTAAAAGGTAAAGGACACTTAGTTTTCTGGATGCACTGATAAAACACTCTTAGTATCCATGTCAATGGTGTGGAGTCTTTAATCATAAAATCAGTTTGGAGACAGTGTGAAACTAAATGTACCCAGAGGTGAACCGGCAACTTGGAAAATCCATCGACCAGGTATTCCAACATTGGAACTCGAAGGAAGGTTAGTGATGTTGGAGACGTTAATGGTGAAATTTTGATTGTTGTCCTGTGTCTGTAAGCCAGCCTAGAACAACATAATTTAAAGACAATTAACCCTCCTGTTATGTTCAAATTGACCTGTTTTAAAGTTTGAAGATCTAGGAAAAATAGTTAAAAGTATATGTTTTAGTGTGAAACTTCTTCTGCTTGCCTTAATTAGTGTAATCAACATATCATATTGAAATAGTTCATCTCACACATTTGCAACCACGCATGTTTGTATCACATAGATACTGTTTGGGTCAATTTGACACGGCAGTCAAACTGGAGGTAAAAGGGTGTCAGAAATGTCAGAGAATTTCTTTGTTTGCAACTGTGAAACTTATTTCACTGCAATCACACACACACACACACACACACACACGCACACGCACACACACACACACATGCACACACAGGTACACAGGTGCAGATGTTATGATTTTTGACATGAACCATTAATGTTCTCGTGGGAAAACTCCACCCACATTCAGTGGACACTCAATAGGGGAGGGGCAAAACATAAAAGATTCTCTGCATGGGAGTCCTACCAGCATTACACTGTGTCAGGCAGACCTTTACAAAATAAGCAGCCGAAGCAAAAGGATTACAGTCCAGAAGGCTCTGGAAGTCATCACTGTTCATGACAGTGAAATAGAGGAGGATGTGTCTGAAGACAAAGACTATCTCGAGCTAAATACTGATTATAATGATTCTGATATTGGAGTGGCACTGTGGTGCAGCAGGTTGTGTCACAGTCACACAGCTCTAGGACGGTTGTTCCTGGTTGTGAGCATGTTGTGCGTTTGACAGCCAGTCTTTCAAAAGTAATAAAGTGGTGAAAATTTTTAAAAGTTGTATTTTTTATGTAAAACAAGTGATTTATCCTAACTGAACCATTATTTGAACCATTACCTGTTGGAGGTAAGGAACACCACTGTACTAAATATTGATAGAATTATTAGTAATGGAGTTAGTAGTGACATATTCACATTGCTTGTTAGGATTTTTTTGGTTTCAGACATCTTTTGTGTAATTATGCACAATGACATGCACCATGTCAAATTGACCCGGGACCACCACTGCTGTTCCTGACAAATGAACATAACAGGAGGGTTAACATTGTAAATCAGTACACATTAAAAATACTATTGTACAGTGCTGCTATATCTTGAAATGTTATGAAAATTCTTAAAGAAAATATATAGAAATAAGAATCTCCTCTACTCACCAACCAGGGCTCTGGATCATTAGGAATGACCCCATAATTCATCATGACACAAGTGTGGCCTTCATTATCAGAGACCAAGACCACTTGGAATGTCACAGCCTTAAAAAAAAAGAGAGAGAGAGAGATCATCAAAAATAGTTCAGCTTTCAAGCAGTAACTGAAATGATATGGCTGTGGCTGTGATTGACACTTACCCCTGTGTCAGGTTCAAATTCCATGTTCCACCAAGTGCTGACAAAGACCCAGGAAGCAGTGAATCCAGGGTAAACCGAGTCCATTTGGTCTGTAACTGTCTGCAGAAGAGGACCATTTGTGGCTTGCTCATAGGAGATGTCTCCTCTGGTGTACATGTCAAGGTCAGTCCACAGTGGAGCAATGATGTCTGTGTTTGAAATTGGGATGTAGCCATCGAATGTGAGGGGTGTAAAAGACAGGAAACCATCCATACTGAGCTGAGGAAGAAGCAGAGGAAGAATTCAGAGTTTACCTTCAACAGTATGACTGTGTATCATTCATGAGGCGGTGACCCCGGGACAACAAGGAAGTGTGTGCTATTTTGATCATAATTCTACCCTTCTCAGCCTTGATTTCCCATTGTCCTCACATCCCAAGCTACTATTAAATGAGATTTATAGACTTTTGACATATGTACTGGCAGTTAAAAAAAGTCAAAACAAAATTACAGCACTTTATAAAGTAACTGACTGGGGCTGAATGTCAGCAGTAAAATCTTCATTGTAAAATGTTTTATTCTGAAACAGGAATAAAGTCAACATATAAAAAATAGCTCAATATTTACTGTTTTGCTCTTATTATTTATCCAGGGTGCAAATAAACCTGAAACAACATTCTGTTCTGTCGCTTACATAAAGTTGACTGTACTGTCTTTCAAAGTAGGAAAAATTCTGCTGAAGTGGGATCCCTTGCCAATTTCCATCCCCAGTAACAGCAGAGTGAACGACACCAGACCCAAACTGAATGAGTGGTGCAGGCAGCGCTGGAAGAAAATTGTTAAAAGTTATGATCAAACACACAACTTCAGAGACCTCTGCTAATAATGTTTTTTTTAAGTTTGTCAAGTTTTCTCTCAAGGTCTTTCTTCAGTGTAGCATTTTCTAACAGAAGACATTCTCAGTACATTCCTTAAATTAAGAGCTCACAATGATGTAACTGAAGGAAAGGGGAATGTTAGCTAGCTGACCTTGTCCTTGTGTCTTTTCCACTCCACCTGAGGGAGAGAGAGAGAGAGAGAGAGAGAGAGAGAGAAAGAGAGGGAGAGAGAGAGAGAGAACAATTGTGTTGAGTCACTTCTGCACCATCTCCGATATTAAAAAACAAAAGCAGTATAGAAATATACTAAAACTGAATGTATAACTTCACATGACCTTTTACCCCTCTATTTAGTAAAGGTCAGCACATGGACTCACTCAAACAGAGCAGAACGACCAGCGGAAGTGGAAAATCCATTCTGAAAAGAGAACCTACAACACAGGAAAAGGAAGAGAGAGAGAGAGGGAGAGAGAGAGAGAGAGAGAGAGAGAGAGAGAGAGAGAGAGAGAGAGAGACTTACATATCAACAATGAACATCCAGATTCATTGAAATGTTCACCTGCTTGTGAAAGTGTGTAAAGTGTGTGTAACGACAGAAAGATGCTGAAGGTGTTATCTGGCAGGATTCCACTTAAATTAATAGTAGCTATATATAAAAAGGTATGAACTAAGTATTAAAAGAATAAATTTAAATAATCAGAGAAAATTTCACTCAGCAAACAGCTGTCTTCATAATGCAGCCTGGTATTCAGACATCCATTAACTAATGGGCATTTGACTAAAACATTAATGTAAGATTTTATTTTTTTGTAATGTTTAAAATTATCAACATTCTAAATAAGCATAATTCATTCATTCATTATTTGTAAGCGCTTATCCAGTTCAGGGTCACGGTGGGTCCAGAGCCTACCTGGAATCATTGGACGCAAGGCAGGAATACACCCTGGAGGGGGCGCCCTCGACAGGGCAACACACGCACTCACATTTTGTAATCACCAATCCACCTACCAACCTGTGTTTTTGGATTGTGAGAGGAAACCCACGCGGAGAGCACACCAAATTTTTCACAGACAGTCACCCAGAGCAGGACTCGAACCCACAACCTCCAGGTCCCTGGAGCTGTTCAACTGTGACACTACCTGCTGCACCACCTAAATAAGCATAATGATAATTACAATGAATACAGTTGTGAGAAGTCATGAGCTAGTGTGAAAAACAAAGTTTGTTTGCAGATATTGTATGTGGATGAATTGTATTAGATGAAACCTAAAATAATACGGGACTGCCACAAGGAGAGATGTGGAAAGGGTTAAACCTACGCATCCACACACAGAATATCCCACCTATTGGAATGATTTTACTTGACTTTATGTGAACACTTATTTATTTATTTGTTTGTTTATTTATTTAGCAAATGAATTACACTGCTCAGATAAAGCTAATTTTATCAATGAAAAATAACTTTTTCCCCGTAATATAAAAATATTGATTTTCTTATATTTATTTACATGGTGGTCATTCATTTGTGTGGATGATGATAATAATGTGTTAATATTAAGGAAATGTAAATGTCCTCCCAATTTGTAAACATTTGGTACTTTCTACTCACTTTCTAAAAAATTCTGTTCATACAGTCTGTTCATACAGTGTTGATGAATTTGTTGATGAATGAGTTTTCGATAACATCCATATTACTCTTAGATTACGTATAGTTTGCTTGTGTTTACGAAAAATTTATGGATGAGGCCCATCAATTCATGAAAAATGTTAAACAATCCTAACAAAATAGTACTTTTCTAAATGAGGGTTTGGATTTAAACTTATTTATTGATATTTTCCACAGACCATCTTTATTTTTCACTAAGATATATCTACAAATTAAGTCCATTTATTTTTACTGAGTTTAATGAAAAACAGATTAATTGAATGTCTTACCAGATGAAAGATTACCAGTGCTGTGTGTAGAGCAGCTACAGGCCACCTGATGAGAAGGGCATCATTTTGGGTTATATACACTCTGATACAATAACAAATGTATGCAGGTATTTACCAAGAGGAACCTGTTAAACGTGGGTAAAAATACTTTCAGTTTTGATTAAAACAACCAAGCTTTTATCCAAATCAATCTTGAATTAAAATATGAAGTTTGTCCTGTTTCTTTTCTGTTTCATTCTAGACGCACACAGGTTCTCGTTTAGTTTCATTAAAGATACAGTTTCACTGGTTGAATTACACATTTTCTTGAATTTCTAAATGAAAATGTATACTTCCTCAACAGTTTTTTAAATTTAATATTATATAAAAACTTATGCAATATGTCAACAAATGTCACACATTTAAAAATCTTTCCTTGATGTGGTAGTGTACTTAAAAAAAAAAAAAAAAGCAAAAAAATGATAGGTTTTTGTATTATGGCTTTAATTGCACTTATTAACACTTTCTTAATTTATAACCTTTATTTTAAAGAATTTATATAAAACACGTAGAGTTGTATTGATGTAAGTTGCTGTAGAAAAAAATATTATTTTTATTATTTCATAAAAGGTTTACAAGATGGGCAATCTCCTCTCCGAAAATATGCATTTATAAATTATAATATTATATTCCTTGTACATCTGTTTGTCATGTCTGACCAAAGGAAAATCAAAATTTACTTTTATCAGAGAACATTTTGGACCACTTAGCAGCAGTCCAGTCCTTTTTGGAAGTGAGACGCTTCTGACGGTCTCTTGTTTAAGAGTGGCTTGACACAAGGAATGTGACAGCTGAAACTCATGTCTTGTTTTTTGGAAGTGAGACACTTCTGACAGTCTCGTTTAAGAGTGGCTTTACACAAGGAATGTGACACCTGAAACCCATGTCTTGCTTTTTGGAAGCGAGACACTTCTGACGGTCTCTTGTTTAAGAGTGGCTTGACACAAGGAATGTGACAGCTGAAACTCATGTCTGGCATACATCTGTGTGTGGTGGTTCTTGCAGCACTGACTCCAGCTGCAGTCCAGTCTTTGTGAACCTCACCAGCATTTTTGAATGGGTTTTGTTTCACAATCCTCTCCAGGGTGCGGTTATCCTTATTGCTTATAGACTTTTTTCTACCACATCTTTTCCTTCCCTTCGCCTCTCTATTAATGTGCTTGGACACAGAGCTCTGTGAACAGCCAGCCTGTTTAGCAATGACCTTTTATGTCTTGCCCTGCTTGTGTAAGGTGTCAATGCTCCTCTTTTGGACAACTGTCAAGTCAACAGTGTTCCCCATGATTGTGGAGCCTACAGAACTAGACTGAGAGACCATTTAAAGGCCTTTGCAGGTGTTTAGAGTTAATTCACTGATTAGAGTGTGGCACCAGGTGTCTTCAATTTTGAACCTTTCCACAAAATTCTAATTTTGGGAGATACTGAATTTGGGGTTTTCATTAGTTATCAGTTATGATCATCAAATTAAAAGAAATAAACGCTTGAAATATATCAGTCTGTGTGTAAAGAATGAGTATAATATACAAGTTTCACTTTTTGAATGGAATTACTAAAATAAATCAACTTTTTCATGATATTCTAATTTTATGACCAGCACCAATATGTGTTTTTGGACCATGGGAGGAAACCCCCATGGACATGGGAAGAACACATCAAACTCTTCACAGACAGTCACCCAGGGCAGGGTTCGAACCCACAACCCCAGAAACCTGGAGCTGTGTAACAGTGACATTATTATTTTTATTATTATTAATATTGTCGCTGTTGTTGTAGTTTTTGTGGTCAAAAACTGTGATCTGTGCTTCTGGTTATACATCACAGCCTTTTTCTCTTCATCCCCCACTTCTGGAATCATAGCCACTACATCTATAGAAACAGCCCTGACATTGGTATCAGGAGTAACAAACTCAGACTCATTGTTTTACTGCCATAAATCAAGAAAGTAAAAAAATGTTTGCAATTATAGCAAGGATTATTAGGATAGATTAAGGATATGGTGGAACACCTATACTAATGAACTTTAAAAGATACCAACCGGGCATTTAAATATTTTTTGCCTCCACCAATGAACCAAGATTCTAGAAACGAACCCGAGCCTGTGCCGAGCCGGCGACTGGAAATGGCCACTGACCCCAATAGGTGAGTCTCCCAGCGCGCCCAGACTTGAGTGAGCGTTTAAGATTAGCAAATTGTAGTTTTAGCAATTTAGCCTTAGTGTAAATAGCAGACATCAAAATTCATGCTAAGTTAAGCCGTAGCTAGGCTTCGTCTCCCCATATTCACCCACCTACTCTCCGTTATTCCATACAGCCAGTGCCTGTGTTACTCCTCCAGCCAGTCGTCACGTCTTCGATATGTAACCACTTAAAACTTTATTTCTTTTTTATTACTGTTTCCACTGTATTTCTTTTTTATTTTTAGTAATGCTACATGTATTTTTCTTACTAATTTGAGAGTGTTGTAAACATATATCAGTGCAAAAAGGGTGACTTTCGGGGTGGGCTGGAACGCGTTAATTGCTTTTCCATTATTTTAAATGGAGAAAATTGACTCGAGAAACAATGGATCAAGTTCGTAGGTAGAGGTTCCCCTGTATAAGGATAGATTATTTAAAATTTTTATTTTGAGTTTTTTTGTCTGGTTTCATAAGAAGATGGAAAAAATACATATGTACTGACAATGTATGTTCACAGTTGATTATTTGAGAAGATGCAATTCATATAATTTTTGTTAAAAAAGCAAAAAAAATAAAACAAATTCACATATAGGCAAGAGTAAAGCTGTTCCAAAACATATTGTTCCCTAAAATACTTTATACAATTCAGAGACTGCTTTAGAGAACAGCGCAAATGGTTTCATGTGACAAGGTGCAGAAATATCATAATTTAACTGGTTTAGCAGGTTTTGAGGGCTCTGTGTGGGAACTCACTGCCTCTTGTTTTTTCAAATGAATTTTTTTTCATAGTTTCATTTAAAAAAAAAACAATCCCTTTCACAACGTGTGCACATACCAAGCCTCTTACAATGAATCAAAATGCCTCAAGCTATGATATGGTATTCTGATTCTGAAATGAAAACATTTCCAAAGTGTCATGATCCCATGATGATAAACACCTGAAATTTGAAAGTAAAAAAAAACTAGCATGTTGCAAAATATGCATTCACATTTAATAAGGTGATGTTTACATTCATTACATCTTGGTATAAGAGTTGGTTTACATGATATCCTCTGTTCTACCTTTACTATTATACACTG
Organism: Hoplias malabaricus; assembly: GCF_029633855.1. NCBI lineage: Eukaryota > Metazoa > Chordata > Actinopteri > Characiformes > Erythrinidae > Hoplias > Hoplias malabaricus. The sequence goes on from NC_089802.1 coordinate 30,247,210, forward strand.
TCACAGGGAGAACACAACAAACTCCTCATCATCCCCCTTACTCCACCATAAACTCATCTTTTTCCTCTCATTCTCCACTTATCCGATGTAAGGCCCTTCTAAAATATTTGGTGTTAGACTGGACTGGAACGGACTGGGTTGTCCTAAGTACAGTGTGGACTGACCATAGAAGGAACTGGTGACAAACTGATGACCAAGTTGTGCCCGTGCTTTTCTGCATGCACACAAACAAACCTTAAAATCTGAACCTTCAGTCTCCAAACTTAAGATCATCTTGTGTTAATCTTGACTGCAATCTCCCAGCTGTACACATACATGACTCTGTGTATGTGTAAATAAACTCCAGTCAACACCAAACTCCAGTCTCCTGACACTAACAATTATCAGTAGTAAAATTTATTCAGTTAAAATCCAATGTGTCTTTTTTTCAGGACACAAACAAATCCCCTCCTTGGATCACCACCTTAACGTGGTGGAGGGGTTTGCGTGCCTGCGTGAGCCTAGGAGCTATGTTGTCGGGGGCAATAGCCCCTGGTAGGGTCTCCCAAGGCAAATTGGTCCTAGGTGATGGCCAAGACAAAGAGTGATCCATAAAGACACAGATGAAAAAGATAACGAGGACACAGCCTCCCTTGCCCGGAGCAGGGTTACCGGGGCCTCACCCTGGAGCCAGGCCTGGGGGAGGGGCCCTTGGCGAGCGCCTGGTGGCCGGACTTTCACCTATGGAGTCCGGCCGGGCTTAGCCTGAAGGGGATACATGGGTCCACTCTCCCATGGGCCCACCACCTGTGGGAGAGGTAGTAATCCGGGTCTGGTGCATTGTGGATCGGGTGGTGGTCGGGGTCGGGGGCCCTGGCGTTCCGATCCTCGGTTACTGAAACTGGCTTTTGGAACATGGAACGTAACCTCTCTGGTGGGAAAAGAGCCTGAGCTGGTGCGCGAGGTTGAGAGGTACCGACTAGATATAGTTGGGCTCACCTCGACACACAGTATGGGCTCTGGAACCAATCTCCTCGAGAGGGGCTGGATGCTCTTTCACTCTGGAGTTGCCCAGGGTGAGAGGCGTAAGGCAGGTGTGGGCTTACTCATAGCCCCCCCGGCTTAGCGCCTGTACGTTGGGGTTTACCCCAGTGGACGAGAGGGTAATTTCCCTGCGCCTTCGGGTTGGGGAAAGGGCTCTGACTGTTGTTTGTGCTTATGCACCGAACAGCAGTTCAGAGTACCATGCCTTCTTGGGGACCCTAGAGGGAGTGCTGGAGAACACTCATTCTGGGGACTCCATTGTTCTGCTGGGGGACTTCAACGCTCACGTGGGTAATGACAGTGAGACCTGGAGGGGCGTGATTGGGAGGAACGGCCCCGCTGATCTGAACCCGAGTGGTGTTCAGTTATTGGATTTCTGTGCTTGTCACAGTTTGTCCATTACGAACACCATGTTCGAACATAAGGGTGTCCACAAGTACACCTGGCATCAGGACACCCTAGGCAGACCTGGCAGGCCCAAACGTGTGTTGAGGGTTTGCTGGGAACGTTTGGCAGAGGAACCTGTCAGAAAGATCTTCAACTCCCACATCCGGCAGAGCTTCGACTGCATCCCGGGGGAAGCTGGTGACATTGAGTCCGAGTGGGCCATGTTCCGGACCTCCATTGTTGAGGCGGCTGAACGGAGCTGTGGCTGCAAGGTTGTTGGTGCCTGTCAGGGTGGCAATCCCCGCACTCGGTGGTGGACACCCCGGGTGAGGGGGGCTGTCAAGCTGAAGAAAGAGTCCTATCGAGCATGGTTGGCTCAGGGGACTCCGGAGGCAGCCGACAGGTACCGAGGAGCCAAGCGGCTCGCAGCCTCGGCGGTCGCTATGGCAAAAACTCGGGTGTGGGAGGAGTTCGGTGAGAACATGGAAAACGACTTTCGGTCGGCTCCGAGAAGTTTCTGGCAAACCGTCAGGCGACTCAGAAGGGGAAAGCAGTTTTCCACCAACACTGTATATGGTGGGGGTGGGGAACTGTTGACCTCGACTGGGGACGTCACCAGACGGTGGAAGGAATACTTCGAGGATCTTCTCAATCCCACCAGCACGTCTTCCGCAGAGGAAGCAGAGCTTGGGGACCCCGGGGGGGGCTCGTCTATCACTGGGGCTGAAGTGGCCAAGGTGGTAGGGAAACTCCTTGGCGGTAGGGCCCTGGGGGTGGATGAGGTTCACCCCGGGTTCCTCAAGGCTCTGGATGTTGTGGGGCTGTCCTGGTTGACACGTCTTTGCAACATCGCGTGGACATCGGGGGCAGTGCCTCTGGACTGGCAGACTGGGGTGGTGGTTCCCCTTTTTAAAAAGGGGGATCGGAGGGTGTGTTCCAACTATAGGGGGATCACACTCCTCAGCCTCCCCGGTAAGGTCTATGCGGGGGTACTGGAGAAGAGAGTCCGACCCATAGTTGAACCTCGGATCCAGGAGGAACAATGCGGATTCCGCCCCGGTCGTGGAACACAGGACCAACTCTTTACCCTCGCTAGGATCCTGGAGGGTGCATGGGAGTTTGCTCAACCAGTCTACATGTGTTTTGTGGATCTGGAGAAGGCATTCGACCGTGTCCCTCGGGGTATTCTGTGGGGGGTGCTCAGGGAGTATGGGGTACTGGGCTCTTTGTTACGAGCTATCCAGTCCCTGTACAAACAGAGCAGGAGTCTGGTTCGTATGGCTGGCAGTAAGTCCGACTGGTTTCCAGTGAGTGTTTTTGTGTGTCATCTGTGGGAAACAAAACATAGAAAACAGAATTTCAATAAAGGGAATATGGCAATATATATAATAAAAAAGATAATACAATATCAGTTAAGCTAAATGAGACAGTGTTTCTACATTCAGGATTCAGTACCGCAACACTCATTCATTCATTATCTGTAACCGCTTATCCAGTTCAGGGTCGCGGTGTGTCCTGAGCTTACCTGGATTCACTGGGCGCAAGGAACACCCACACACATTCACTCACACCTACGGACACTTTTAAGTCACCAATCCATCTACCAACGTGTGTTTTTGGACCATGGGAGGAAACCGGAGCACCCAGTGGAAACCCACACGGACAAGGGGAGAACACATCAAACTCCTCACAGTCACCGAGTGGGACTTGAACCCACCACCTAGCGGTCAGTCCCTGTAACTGAATCAATTATATTCAGAGAAGACGATGGCTGATTAACTACAGCTCCTCAACCCACGACTTCTAAGTCCACGACATAAACTAAGAATATTACAGATATAAACATATAACATGTACAGCAATATATCCACACTTAAAATACAACACAATCAACAAGAGATAAATTTGCAGTGCATACCGAGGGAAAATGAAACACAAGAAGAGCACATGGACTGAACAAACTCGCACCATGAAGCAGTAATGCTCATTAACCTTAACTCGCAATTTCCTTCGCAGAAATGCATTAAAACGAAAGAACAAACTTGACTCATATTTCGTCAGTGACGCACTATGACTAATTGTGAGACACAACGCAAGCTGAGAAAGAACTATGGTGGCTGCACTTAACAACTGCTCCACTTGTTGACAATGCTTGAAAGTAATGTGACAGAACTTCAACCGATGAAAAATAATCAACTAAATACACATATTTATAAATGAACCAAATATTCACGTCCATTTATCTCTTATGTATTGAACTACTATAAATTTGTTATGAACACTGGGCCTTTTGAACAGTGGAATTAAATTTATTGTAGCCATTTATTTAATGTGGCTGTGTATTTAAATTAGAGATATATTTAATATCACAGTGTTTATACCATGGCGGTTTATTCAAAATGGCAGTAAATTGTATGTAGCAGTTTATTTAATGGTGTAGTGATACATTTGTAAACAAAACAACCTGCTGGACTTACTGAGAACTGCAAAGGAAGGAAGTCCACTATTCCACACGTCCCTATTAGTGAGATTTACTTTTAATTTGGTTCCGTACGAGGAGGCATTTTTCAGGCCTTTGCATACTATCTCCAGTTTGACAGCGAGCATATATCGGTCCACTGGCATAAAAAGGCTGGCATACCACTGACTGTAGACCACTGCTGGTCCACCATAGGACCACTCAGATTACTGTCCTGTACAGAATATAACTCATTTATAATCTCCTCAAACAGATCTTACATTCACAGAGACTTTTATTCTGGAAAACAAACTAATACAAATATTACCAACCACCGAGGGATATAATAATGAGTATAAGCCTGATATAAAATGATTAAATGCTGAAAATGTTGACACTCTGCTGGATTATAAATATTTACTAATCTTATTTATAAAGAATAACAAAAGAATGTAATGAAGGAAAAAAAATGTAAATTGTACTGTGAATCTACAATTGTTTAATCCCTAGTGGTCTGCTCAGAAAACGCTGTGCAAAACACTAGTGGACCTCCAACTTTGCCCTTAGTGGGACAACAGTGGTCTGCCGTCTCCTTCCTATCAGGGCCATGCCATTATCATTTCTGCTGGGATATTTAATAAAGCCCATGTATACTGTTACAAAACTCTTATACTTGTCATACATGACAGACAGAAAATCCACTGTCCAAATATCTTAACTTCCACAAAAAAAAATAATAATAAATTCAGCCACCAGGACAGGGAGCATATATCGTTCTACTGGCATAAAAGGTTGGCACACCACAGATAGTAGACCACAGTTTTCCTCAAACAGATTATACATTTACTGACCCTTTTATTCTGGAAATAAAACTAATACAAATATTACCCACAACTATGAGAGATATGATGAGTATGCCTGATATAAACTGATTATGCTGAAAATATTGACATTATGCTGGATTCAAATAATTTTCTAATGTAATTTATAAAGAATAGCAAAATAACATAATGAATGAAAAATTAGCAAATTGGACTATCAATGGAAAAGTCTGAAAAAAATGTGGTATTTTGTTTAATCACCGGTGGTCCGCCAAGAAAATGCTGGGCAAAACGTCAGTGGACCTCCAACTTTGCCCGTCTCCTTGCTCTCAGGGCAATTGCATTTTCTTGATATAAATAAATAATATCTCTGTCAAATAAAAAAGAATACTACTAATACTACTGCTACTATCTCCAGTATGTTGTTGGTATGCCTCTATTATTTCTGCTGGAATATAAAATAAAGCCCTTATATACTGTTACAAAAGTATTATAATTTTCGTATGACTGATAGAAAATCCAGTTTTCAAATATGTGAACATAGTTCCACAAAAAAATAAAATAAAATAAATAATATCTATCAAATAAACAGAATACTACAACTACTATGATTTCTATAAAAGTAATAATATTAACAAATTTTTGGATGCTCAGTAAGGTTTATTTAATTGTTTCAACAGAACCAGTACCATGATCATATCCCCAGTTTAGAAAATATGTCCGGATAAGTAATCACGGACTATTTGTATAGAAAGGAATAAAAGAGTCTCATAAAATGCCATATGTTGACAAATGCGAGTTTCAGAAGAAGAAGGTTAGAAGCTCATGCTGATGGCAGCGGTGTCGTGGAAGTCCAAAGACCTGCGTCGTCTCCTCTTTGAGTGTTTATCATCATCATCATCATCATTATCAGTGCATGGCTGAGAAAGTAAAAACAGTAACATTTCAATATTGGTTCTCATATATCAGCTACTCTGCTGTCAAACACCACAGAAACACGGATCTCATTCTCCTGAAAGTCTGACAGTTCTGGTCAAATGACCAGTTTTTGTTGATATTCTAATAGAAAGTAAGTGAACACAATAATAACACAGCATCTGAACTACAAGAGAATTCAGCTGCTATTTTCTAATATAGTGAACTTGTGCGCTAAACAGTGCAGGAATGTGTGTTTTCAGTAACAATCTGTTGATTATTAAAAAAAAACTATGTCATTTGTCAATGTTGTCTTTCTTTCAGATAACTTTGAGCTGAACTTACCAGAGCACACTGTCCTCCATTTCTCAGACACAGGTGAACCTGGCAGTGCAGGCTGAATGAGTTGGAAAGACCAGTGAAGGTGAACATCCTGAAAGAGAAGTGGTCAGATAAGGAGACTCCATTCTGCAGAACCTGCACTGTGCCGTCCTGAGGGTTAGGACACCTGGTGAAAGATCAGGGAAGATGAGCGTGGTGGGGGCAATGTGGTCAGAAATGTGAACACTGCAACATTTTTTACACCTCAGACCTGGGAATTCACAAGGATACATTTGAAATGACATTTCCTCTACTTTTACATTACTAAATGTGCCTCATAGATGTATGGCATTGCTGCACACAGATGGGTGACATCTGTTGCTTGTCTAAAGGATCATGTTCAAAACAGAGTTCCAAAGAGACTTTTCTTACTAAATTACTCTAGCTGTCAGTAAAAATGTGTTTTGCTAACTGTATTTTAAAAAGCATTGCATTATTCAGTTGGGGGATTGGTTCTGTTCACACTGGAGCTCTCCTAATAATTTCCTGTGCACCATGGTTACCAGTAAACATTAGGGTACATGTCTGAGCGTGAAAGAGATTTGTGGTGTTGATATTTTTGATCAGTTTAAAGCTTTTTCATCTCTGAAAGGAATCTTCAAAGAGTAGATTAGATGATGTTTCAACATGGGATCATGTGTATTTCATAAGCCCTGTCAAACCAACTCAGATACAGTATGTGGTTAGGGATTACACTGTGTAAAGATTTTCCTCTTACCCATTAGTGACCAGGTCCCAGCGAGCGTTGTAGTAGTAGTAGTAGTACTGTGGGCCCGGTGTGGCCCAGCAACTGTCCAGCACTGCGGTGAACTGCTGAGCGTCAACTCCACTTACATCCACAGATATATAGATCTGCTGGTTTACTCCAAGAGTGACAGTGCCCCCTAAAGGATTAGTGAATGAAGCATCACCGTAGGGTGTCAAACTGATCTGGTATGTGCCCTGTCCACTAGGCAGGTTCTTGCTGACAACACTGTAGAAAAAATACATAGAATTAATAATGTTTAACAAGGACACAGTGTCACTGATGCAAAGTACAATAGTACCCTCGTGTAGTGGTCCGTAACTGTGAATATGTGAGAACAGACTGTTTTACTGAGCCGCGAGTGAGTGAGTTTCATTCATTCATAAAGGTACATTAATTCACCATACTTCAAACAGTAATAAGCTTCATTAAATGGTTACGTAATGTCATAATTAATTTCTATGTAACAGTAAGAAACAAGAACTAGCTTTAAGCATCATTCTTTTATTATTTTATATTAGTATGTATAATATTAGTAAATTATTTACTTTACTTAATTGTTTAGTGATGTTTATTTCTGTCGTATTACTCTCTTAATTACTGCTAATTAGTGTACCCTTATTGTGAAGTGTTACCAAAAATATTTGAAAATGATTCATAAAATATGACGTTTAATTGCAGCTGCAAAAATTGTTACCTGCTTGTGGCCTGGAAGAGAGTGGGCGCGTCAATCGTCTGAATGAGCGAATACACACAGGAGAAGCTAACATTCAGCCATGTGTCACGACTGATCAGACTCCGCTGATATGAGCCACTGAACATCTGAACGGCGTTCTCGTAGATGAAGTTAGTGGCATTAGTCTAAAAAACACAGATATAGTTTCGGACAATCAGACCAGTCTTTTTTCTACTACCATATCTCTCTAATTACAGAGCCTCTGTTTTACCTGCAAGATTGTGCCACATTCATTGTCGTTAAAACTGAACACCAGTCGGTCGTTCTGTATCTGTCCTTGGCATCTAGGATCGTTCAGGTGGAGAAGTTGTGAAGAAAATCCTGCCTCAAACAGCTGGCAGCGGGACAGAGACACTGACAGATTAGTTCCTCCACATGTCTCGACAGCATCTGAGAGAAAACACAGTCAGACACAGGGTTTTGAAGGAATGAATGAGGTGTGTGGTATCGACTGTCTTTCAGCACTTTTAACTTTTGTCTATCCCCTTTGGAATCTACAGAAGTAAGAAGAACAGTCAATATATGAACATATATTCCAGGAACCTCCTTTGGTAAAACAATTTAAAATTTAGATTTTAAAAGAAACATTTACCAAAAGTGTCAGGATTGGGCCTTGGGTTATTGTCTGCACAGGCACAGCCGTAAACTCCAGATCTCAACACACACACCTCATTGGGGGAGCAGTTCAAAAATGCACAGGCTAGAGAGAGAGAGAGATAGAGAGAGAGAGAGAGAGAGGGGATATATATATATATATACACACCACACATAATTGTCATTAATAAAAAATGTGTCTCAATGTGTTTGTAGTGCCTCTGTGTTTAAAATATAAAAAATTTTATAATTAAAATAAAAAAACTGAACATTTACAGAAGTTATTAAATAAATAAATAAACAATAAATACATTTGTTAATTAAGTTAATAAATAAATAAGTTAATGAATAAATTTGTGATTTTTACCATCAACACGGAAGGCCCATCGACCAGGCTTGCCGACATTAGTGCTTGTACGAAGGTTGGTGGTACTGGGGACTGAAATGGTGTATTGTTGGGAGTTGTCCACAGTGAAATAACCAGCCTGGAAAGATTATAATCCCAAGCAAAGTATTAAATACTACAGAAATTATCTCTCTTCTCAGAATGTAATAAAGTATTTTACTGGTTTCTCTCACCTTCCAGGCTTCAGGATCATTTGGCATGTCACCATAGTTGAACAGGACGTAAGACACATCACTGTCTCCATCCGAGATCAAGACAATCTGGAAAGTCACCCCCTTCAAGAAGAAAATATATGTCACACACTGAACATGTGGATTTAGAGAATGAACTGTATTGATGTGCACTTACCCCAACATCAGGCTCAAACTCCACATTACTCCAAGTGGCAACCAAGACCCAGCCTGCGGTGAAGTTCGTCCCAGGAAAGAGTTGCTGAATTGCAGATGAAGCCTGATTTATAAGAGGTCCGCTTGTGGCTTGCTCATAGGAGATGTTGTTTCTTGTGTAAATGTCAATGTCAGTCCACAGTGCAGCAATGATGTCTGCACTGATGTATGGATAGTAGCCATCATATTGAGGGATGGCTTGAAAAGACACGAAACCATCCATATAGAGCTGAGGGAGACATAAAAATATATCTCAGTTCCTTTAAGGACTGTATGAATTGCAGCCACTTGTTTTTTGAGGCGATCTGTAATCATCATATGGTCATCTTTTGTTTATTTTTATTCATTTGTAAAGCCAAAATACCTATTAGACTACACCAAACTGTTTACGAGATCCAAAACAGCTTTGTCAGTAACATCATAAACTGCAAATGTCTAATTTAACAACCTGTATTTATGGAATTCACACAGCAATTTCACTTTTAATTTGTGATTAGATTGTCAGCTTTGATTCGATTAAAACAAACCGTGGTGCAATTGTATAATTAGTGTGGTTCGTTAGAGTAAGTGTGAATGCACCCTTCAAACTAATGTGCCCCAAACAAGCGAACCACGACCAAATATCAGATATTAAAAGGCATCAGACAAAATATAATCATACGTATGCCACAATTGTAAAAGGATCAGTGTGAAATTAAACAAATCAGAACTAAAATTTAACAATGTATCGTGTTCTTGTTTTGTCTGGATCAAGGGAACAGAATTAAAACCCTGAACCTAATTTTAAATGAACACTGAGGGTAATAAGGTCTGTGATCCCTCTGTGATCATTTAACATTAATTGTATTTATTTAACACTTGCAAATATGCTGTGCAAAACAAAATGATTGTTTGCTGGTGTTTATTATATTGATCTCTAAATATGTATCTTTTTAAATAAAGAAAAAAGTAGGTAAGATTATTAAATTACTTCAGTACAAAAGTTTTTCCCAGTTGAAATCCAGAAGCATTTATTAATTTAGTGAGTTAGTTATAGCAGATATAGCAGTTATTGTAATATACTATAGCAAAGTTATTGTCTGTCAGACATTTACAATAAGATGATGTGGTTTTTAATATTTATTTTTTTACATATGCCTTTTTTCTACTTACATATAGTGTTGAGTATTGTCTTGAAGCGTAGGAGAAGGGCTGCTGAAGCTGGATCTGAACATAAGACCCGTCTCCAGAAAGAGCATTCTGGACAGCCGTAGGTAGCACAGGAAAGAATAGCCCAAACGGTTCTGGAAAACACCCAGCAGCATGCCATCAGTTTTTTAGCACTAGTGTTACACTCTAATCACGGGGATGGGGAAGCATTGTGTTCTGTGCTTTAGTAAATATTACTAACTATCACTGCAATAAAATATCATATCAATTAAAACATTAAGATTAATTTAATTTAGATAAATTGCTATAAATATTAAAACATACACACACACACAACAACAACAACAATAACAGCAAAGACCACAAGCTCTAGACTCTGTACCGTTAACTTTAAAAGCCCAGCGACCGAGAACTCCAACATTGGTGGATGAAGGGAGGCTAGTAATAGTGGAGACTGGGAGTTGGAACTGATAGCTGTTGTCTGCTGTTTGATAACCGGCCTAAAAACAATAATTTAAATAAAAGGATCAATAGTGCAAATGCTATTAAAAGAGAATAAACTCCTTAGAGTTTTGGATATGTGGAGATCTTGGAACATTGTGAAAAAATCTAAAATTATATGTATACAGGATCATGCTCCTCTTACCGTCCAGTATTCATAATCAGTAGGAATGGTGACATACTGCAGCAGGGTGTAAGAGCTACTGTCTGCACCAGAGATCAAGACCACTTGGAAAGTGACCGCCTTAAAGAGAACAAAGATGTCAGATGTTGGTCTTGAGGCAGCAGCTCAGTTATAAGGACTGGCACTTACCCCTGTGTCAGGTTCAAATTCCACATTCTGCCAAGTGCCCACGAACACCCAGGTGGCGGAGAAGCTGGTCAAATTGAAGCTCTGTTTAATTACAGTTGTAGCCTGTTGCAAAAAGGGGCCACTTGTAGCTTGCTGGAAGGTAATGTCTCCTCTGGTGTAAGTGTCAATATCAGTCCATAGTCCAGCGATCATGTTTGCACTTGGTAATTGGTTATATGGATAGTAGCCATCAGCGAAGAGATTATTATTAAAATCAAAAGACAGGAAGCCATCCATGCTCAGCTGAAAAAGAAATAAATAGAAATAATTACTTATAAAATTTTAAATACTGCATGAAAAAAAGTCATCCTTCTAAGCTGCTCTGTAACTAATGTTTCTCTTATTACTTGCTGTTTTCTTGTTAATCTAAAGAATAGCTGCATAGATGCATATAAAATGCACAGGTGAACTACAGTCTAATTGTATAAAAACAGGATGCCCCTGTATGGTCAGTGGAGCTGAGAGAATGGACAATGAGTGTAGAAAAAAGGTAGGTGTTCCTAACTCAATGATTCTTGTCCTATTCAGACAGAATTCATTTTACCTGTGGACATGGGGTAGAGTAATTTTTACCAGAGTATCTCAGTGGTTTTAATTCTTTCCAGTGGCCTTAAGAATCACTCAGTGGAGAGAAATATTTGGTAGCTTTATGTAGGATTTGTTCACAATAGTAGCCTACAGACGAGTTATTAACATGCATCCTACTCATTCAGTTACCATTAAACTATTTATAATCTCAGTTATAATAAATATGTGAATGTGGTAGTACCGTGTTGGTCACAAGTGCAAAGGAATTACACAGAGATGCGGAGACTTTGGTAATTTTTTTCTTATTTTGTTTTGTCTAATTTGTAGTACATTCTCTGTGACTTCACTTCTGGGAGATCCTTGTCGTAAAGGATTCTGAAACCTCCAAGGCTGTGGATTCAAGTCCCGCTCCAGGCAACTATCTGTGAGGAGTTTGGTGTGTTCTCCCCGTATCTGCAAGGGTTTCCTCCATCTGCTCCTGTTTCATCCCATGGTCCAAAATACACTCTTTGGTAGATAGATTGGCGAATCAAAAAAAGCGTCCAAAAAGTGTGTGTGTGTGTGTGTGTGTGTGTGTGTTGCCCTGTGAAGGACTGGTGCCCCCTCCAGGGTGTGTTCCTGCCTTGCGCCCACAGATTCTGAGTAGGCTCCCGACAAACAGAGACCCTGAATTGGATAAGCACTTGCAGACAATGAATGAACGAACTGGGGATGGATTTTCCTCTCTTAATCCCTCAGGGCCAATCAGAGCTTTAACCCACCTCCAAGGTTTTGCTCATGAGGCTAGGTTCAAAATACTGAGGCTCAAGAACTTGTCTCAGTGAAATGCAAGAGTTTACAGTCTGTACACAGTCTGAGTTAAGTTCAGTGCAGATCATAGTTTGGACTTCCATTTTGTGGACAAATGGACTGGTTTAATCGACTTCCAGCCATGGAAATCTAACTAAGTTAGAGCTATTTCCTCGAGGTAAATGAAATTCCAGCCAGATGTGTTGTTTATCTTAGGAAACTTTAGATTAATCCAGCAACTCTCAACGTCACGCCCTGGGCTTGAAAGAAACTTTAGGGAACTCAAGTGCAGCCTAAGACAAACGTGCCTGTGGTTTGCCAAAAGTGGCAGATCATTCTGAGGGGTCACCCCACTACAGCTGTGTATCTGACCAAAGCCCTGGGAAGAAGAGGAATAACGGATGACTTCTGCTGCAACACAATCAAGCCAATGGCTGTGGAAAGCTCCATGATCTGTGCGTCTGGTAAGTCCTCGTCTCACATAATCCCGTCATCATATCCAAGGGGAGAGTAAGGTCATGTGGTTTTATTTCATAGCTCAGAGTTTGGTGTTTTTAGCTCAGAGTGTATTTCTGGGATAAATTATAGCTCGCTTTTAGAATTTAGTGTAGTTATCATAGAGAAATTCCTTCATATTTTTAATCATCCCTCCTCCTTCTCGTGTGTCTCCGTAGTCCATAATATTATTCGGAGGTATAATCAATTTTAAATAGTTGACGTTACATTTAATAAATCAGCTTTGGTGACTAAACCAGTCCTTGGTTATTTGTGTGTGTATGTTCTTTTAGAGGCTCACATTTGGTCATGTTCAAATTTACGTTAAAGATAATCAAATAAAACTGTGCTATTAGCACTTACTAAATGCTCCTCTTGATTACTCTTACCTTAGCCTTGAATGAGGCTTTGAACTGTGCTGAAAGTTACTGTCACAGAATACATATTACACTGAAAAGTATTCATTGTTTTACTTACATATAATTGTGAGTAAGATCTTCCAAAGTAGTTAAATGGCTGACTGAGCTGGATCTGTTGGTAACTTCCATCATAAAGAACAAGGTGATCAGCAGAAGACAGAACAGGAAACAGTATGGTTGGAACTGGAAGAAATATGATAATATAAATAGGTCATTAATTTGGTTGAGTGATTCTTAGTAACAGACCAGTCATATGTAAAGAGCCATCCATAAATCCTGGTCCAGTGAACAAAATTAGCTGGAACTCAAAATGTCCATTTGTTTATACCTAGGCTTATACATTTGATTTTAAAGTAAAAGGTAACAGACTCTTAGTTTTCTGAATGAACTGATTAAACATCCTTAGTATCCATGTCAATAGTGTGGAGCCTTTAATCATAAAATCAGTTTGGAGACAGTGTGAAAGTAAATGTACCCAGAGGTGAACCGGCAACTTGGAAAATCCATTGACCAGGTATTCCAACATTGGAGGTCAAAGGAAGGTTAGTGATGCTGGAGACGTGAATGGTGAAATTTTGATTGTTGTCCTGTGTCTGTAAGCCAGCCTAGAACCACATAATTTAAAGAAAATTAACCTATTAAATCAATGCACAGTAAAAATGATATTGTACTGTGCTGCTACATCTTGAAATGTTATGAAAATCCTAAAAGAAAATTTAAAGACATAAGAATCTCCTCTACTCACCAACCAGGGCTCTGGATCATTAGGAATGACCCCATAATTCATCATGACACAAGTGTGGCCTTCATTATCAGAGACCAAGACCACTTGGAAAGTCACGGCCTTAAAAGAGAGAGAGAGAGAGAAAGAGAGAGAGAGAGAGAGAGAGAGATCACCAAAAATAGTTCAGGTTTCAAGCAGTAACTGAAATGATATGGCTGTGGATGTGATGGACACTTACCCCTGTGTCAGGTTCAAATTCCATGTTCAACCAAGTGCTGACAAAGACCCAGGAAGCAGTGAATCCAGGGTAAACCAAGTCCATTTGGTCTGTAACTGTCTGCAGAAGAGGACCATTTGTGGCTTGCTCATAGGAGATATCTCCTCTGGTGTACATGTCGAGGTCAGTCCACAGAGGAGCAATGATGTCTTCCTGTATACCTGGGACGTAGGTATCGGGTGAGAGGGGTGTAAAAGACAGGAAACCATCCATACTGAGCTGAGGAAGAAGCAGAGGAAGAATTCAGTTTACCTTCAACATTATGACTGTGTCTCATTTATGAGGCTGTGACCTCGGGACCCACAAACAAGGACTTGTGTGTTTTTTGTAATTGCAATTGTGCAGCCTTGATTCCCCATTGTCCACATCCCACATCCCAGGCTACTATGAAAAGAGGTTTAAGGACATTTGACATATGTACTGGCAGGTTAAAAAAAAACCAAAAACTGTAAAATCTTCATTGTAAAATGTTTTATTCTGAAACAGGATTGTACGGAGCCCCTAAAGTCTCATGGTGGGAAAATATTATTTAGAGACTTACTCCGTTCCCTCAATTTAGTAATTCGTTCCGTCAATTCAACAATCATTTTCAGACAGACATGAAAACATGCTATGCGTTAGGACACTTGTTTGATCTCCCCTGTCCATTACTTATTTAAGCATTACAACCACTTTTTATAGACTAAAATATTAGTAGTTCAGGTCGAGGAGGGAGTGAATCTGATGGGACTCCATTTTGTTTTTAACTCTGCGAGTTTGGCGCGGCACATTCAGCTGGAGGCGGGACAGTGGGCTCCTGTTTTTTCGGCAGTTAGCCGCGGCTCATTCTCTCTTTCTCAAGCAAATTATTCAGTAAAATCCAGCTGATCTGCTATTGTCTTTATTTATAAATTACCACATAAAAAAAATAAATAAAACCTAACGGTGCTTTTGTGGACAGAATTGAGCCTCAACCGAGAAAAATGAGATCAGGCAATACATCATATTGTCCACAAGAGGACACCCTAAGATTTAATTTGACACATCATTCAAGGTAAATGGGCATGGTGTGATCATATGACACCTGTGACCACGATTTTTGCAAAAAATACTGGTCAGAAACTAATATTGCCCAATTTTCTCCTGTCCATAACACAATCCATGCAATGTATGTTTGTAATATTTATATAAAGTACACTACACCAACGGAAAAAGGACAGTTCCAGCTTTCAGGTCATCTTCATTCTGTATGTTTATTAAAAGTACTGTACATTTATTTCGTAATCTACGCTTTGCTGCAGACAGTATAGAATTAAGAAAGTAGTTATAAACATATGCCTATGCAAGTTTTACTGTGTCACTGATAGGTGTAATCCTCTACACAGCTTATTTTTTATGGTTTTATACATTTTTAAACATTCATTCTTGAATGACAATAGCAGGTCAGCTGGATTTTACTGAATAATTTGCTTGAGAAAGAGAGAATGAGCCGCGGCTAACTGCCGAAAAAACAGGAGCCCACTGTCCCGCCTCCAGCTGAATGTGCCGCGCCAAACTCACTCAGTTAAAAACAAAATGGAGTCCCATCAGATTCACTCCCTCCTCGACCTGAACTATTCAGGATTTAGTCTATAAAATATGGCTGTAGTGTAAATAAGGAATGAACAGGAGCGATCAAACGTGTGTCCTAATGCATAGCCTGTGTCATGTCTCTCTAAACTGAGGGAAAGGTTTATTAAATTGAGGGAACGGATTCCTAAATTTGGGGAATGGATTATTAAATTAAGGGAACGGATTAAGTCTCTAAATAATATTTTTCCACCATGAGAGTATAGGTGCTCCGTAGGATTTTGACACTAAAGTCAAAATATTAAAATTAGCTCAAGGTTTACTGTGATGCTCTTATTATTTATCCAGGGTACAAATATATCTGGAAGGTATTCAGCATCTCGAAACATTCTGTCCAGTCACTTACATAGAGTTGAGTGTACTGTCTTTCAAAGTAGGAGAAATTCTGCTGAAGTGGGATCTGTCGATAATTTCCATCCCCAGTAACAGCAGAGTGAACAACACCAGGCCCAAACTGAAGGAGTGGTGCAGGCAGCGCTGGAAGAAAATTGTTAAAAGTTATCATCGAACACACAACTTCAGAGACCTCTGCTAATAATGTTTTTTTTTTTTATTAAGTTTGTCAAGTTTTCTCTCAAGGTTTTCTCTTTGTTCAGTGTAGCGTTTTCTAACAAAGGACATTCTCAATACATTCTTTAAATTAAGAGCTCACAAAGTGAAGGAAAGTTCAAATAAGCTATCTAGCTGTTATAATGTCATATAATGTTAGCTAGCTGACCTTGTCCTTGTGTCTTTTCCACCCCACCTGAAGGAGAGAGAGAGAGAGAGAGAGAGAGAGAGAGAGAATTGTGTTGTAATGTTTTGAGTCACTTCTGCACCATCTCTGATATTAAAAAAGAAAAGCAGTATAGAAATATAATAAAACTGAATGTATAACTTCACATGACATTTAACCCCTCTATTTAGTAAAGGTCAGCACATGGACTCACTCAAACAGAGCAGAACGACCAAACACAGCGGAAGTGGAAAATCCATTGTGAAATGAGAACCTACAACACAGGAAAACATCAATGATGAACACACACACACTTAGCATGAGCTAAATGTAATGATCAGAACCTGCTGTTTGTGTTCATTCCATGGCATGGATAAATGTATGAATTTTTTTTAATAATTACTGAAAGATGATGTGAAAGAAATCATAAGTAATAAACAATATGCTTTTTTTCACAGTACTAACTGTAAATTTTATTAAAATTGTATTATAAAAATAATCACAAATCACAATTTTTCCAAATAAAAAAAAAATCAGAATAGATATCAATATAAACATTTTCAAAAGTAAATATACAAAAGGTATAAATATACAAATTTTAAATTTTAGTGTAAAATTTCTATTTATTTTTACAAAAACAAAAAGAATGTGTGTGTATGTGTGTGAGTGAATGGGGTTAATAGTAATTGTAAAAGAAATGTAAATTTGTAATACCCAATTTGTAAAAATAGGGTATTTGCCAAAAACCTCACTTTTAAAAAAGTCTGTTTATACGCAGTGTTGATGAATTTGGCTGAAACATCAATTTTACTCATTTTACATTATACATTATACATATATACATTTTACATCCATTTTAGGTTTTATGGATCAGGCACATGATTTCATGAAAAATATAAAACAATCTTAAGAAAATAGAACTTTTTCTCTAGATTAATTGACTTTATACAAATTTCAAAATGTGGTTTTGAATTTAAATATATTTATTGATATTAATAAAAAAATAAATAAAATAATAAAAAAAAACAACATATATATACTGAGATTAATGAAAAACAGATTAACTGAAAGTCTTACCAGATTACAGGTTACCAGTGCTGTGTGTAGAGCAGCTGTCTGCAGGCCACCTGATGAGAAGAGCGTAATTTTGGGTTATATACACTCTGATACAATAGCTAATGTATGCAGGTATTTACCAAGAGGAACCTGTTAAACATGTGTAAAAATTACTTTCAGTTTTGATTAAAACAGCCAAGCTTTTACCCGAATCAAGCTTGAATTTAAGTATGAAGTTTGTCCTGTTTCTTTTCTTTGTTTCACTCTAGTAGTTTAGCTGGAGGCACAGATTTTCTTGATAATAAATCAACATAGCACAAAAAGTAAGGAAATGTGTGTCTGGTAGATTATTTCTTTGTTGTAACAATGCTTCTTGGCAATAATTCTTATACCATTGGCAAGCTTGTTCATTTCCCTTTTAAATTTTGCCACATTTGTAAGGAACATGCATTTGTGGGATGAGCAGTAGAGCTGTGAGTTGCGCCCGTGAAAAATTTGCCAAATCCTCTAATTTTCATTATTATTATTTCATTTATATTAATTTTTTTAGAAGATAGGCAAACTCCTCTCCTAAAATATGTATTTATAAATTATAGTATTATATTCCTTTTACATCTGTTTGTCTTGTCTGATAAGCCTGTACTCACTGGCCAGTTTATCGGAAACATTGACCTAGAGCTCCTAAGATTTCCCTGTCACAAATTTGATGATTGTTGATGCCTCGGTTATCTAAGGCCAGATCAGGACAGCAGGCAGATTGTTGTAGCAGGATGTATAGAATGAGGACTGGAATTGCCTTGCAGAATTGCCACAGACTTCCCAGAATGAGTGGTGTTTTAGAGCACATCAATAAAAAATTCTTCCATAAGTCCATCACACGTGTTGTGGACACCAATGCCCCTCTTACCACGAGAGCTGTTGGGTTTTGCATCTGTTTACATTCTTACCATCCCGAGTTGGAAAACGTTGCTCATTTATTTACTTTTAAATCACTAGGTTATGACTAGAACAGAAAAAAATAATATTAATTTAATACTACAGATTTAACACTTGAGGGGCTGCAAGAAGCTGGACTGCTCAAATAAATGTTCAAAGCCTGGGCCTGTTGTAACTGTCAGAGTTTTATCAGTCATGAATCCTAGGGCTGACAATATCGAGGAAAATAAGGTCTGACGCTACTGATTTATTTTGTCACAGTTATACGCCATGAAAGAAATTATCATCATAAATACTTATGTTTGTGACTAAGCAACACCCCAGACTAACAATTTTTGCAAGGATATCTGAAGTTAGAATATGTTTAGAAGGCTTTACATTCATAAATATTAAAAAAAAAAAAAAAAAAAAAAAAAAAACAGGCGCATTGGAGGATTTTGGTCAACTTCAAGAAAATATTAAATATCAGTTATCATTTAAACCTCAAGCGAGGTACATTTTTGAGTAGCTAAGGATGTTTAGAAAGGAACACAACATTTTGAATATGGCTATGTTACATATTTACTGTTTAAACTGGCACTGACAACAAAAAACAAAACAAAACAATGACCAAATCCAAAATATCTAGAGTTAATTAAATTAAGGATCATGTTCTTTTATATTTTTTGTACTTCTGACATCTCTATCTTATGACAGCAAAGAAATAGCTAAGATATTTTGCTGTCATAAATGGGCTCCACTTACTGTTACTTAAATTTCCAGTTCTTTGAAATTCTCTGGCCTCTTTCCAAAAATGCATAAAAAGAATGTAGCGTGTGATTTCCTTATAAGCAACAAGTAAAGGCTTAGATACACAGACTGTCATTTTAATGAATTAAATGATTGAAAGCAAACTCCTCACAGGCAGTCACCCAGAACAGGGCTCGAACCCACAACCCCAGGTCCCTGGAGTGTGTGACATTGTAATATTGTTGTTATTATTTTTATTATTGTTGCTGTGGTCAAATGACTGTTGCTCCCTGAAATTGGAATCAGGAGTAGCAAACTTCAGACTCATTGTTTTACTGCTGTCACGGGGACGTGAAGGGTGGACTAACGGAGGCGGACACACTCGCTACACCACAGATAATTTATTATAGAAATAACAAAACAAACGGACTTGAGGAGAAACACGAAATAACACGACTTAGAACATAGGAAAAGAGCACGAAACAACACTACAAGACTGGGGCATGAAACAGGCAAGAGCACGACTCAAAACAAACGAAACAAACAACAATAACAAATGACCGATGACAGGAAGTGACAAAAACGGAACTTAAATACATCAACAAACAAGAGACACCTGACACAGATAACGAGGGAAAATGACAAGGAGACGGAACAAAGGCGGGACAAAGAGCCACATGGCGGGGGAAAACAAACCAGAAAGGGCCAGGATGTGACAACTGCAATAAAGCAATATACTTAAGAAAATAAAACTGTTGAAACTATAGCAATGATGTGTCTTCTGCATTTTCCAAATAAGTTTTAAATGATTTCTAAAGAACTTCATTGACTTTTTTTTTTACTTTAAGTAAATTTAGGTGAATGCATCACGTTGTAGTGTCGGTCCCAAAGCCCTTATAAATAAAGAGAGATGCGTCAAGGGCATCCAGCCAAAAAATGTGCCAGATCGAATGTGCTGATTGCGATTGATCTGCTGCGTGACCCCTGATAGGAACACACTGCCTCTTGATTTTTTTTTATCTGAAATATGACAAGAATCTGTGAAAAAAGTTTCAGTTAGAAGAATTTCTTATGTTTTAATCCATGTGAACAATGTCACAGATGCATCTGACAAAAATCTGCATTCATGGCCTTTTTTTTCTCAGACTGGGTCAAGCAGCACTTCGTGGCCAATATATTTTTTATTATTATTATTATTTTTAATTAGTTAATTTATTTATTTGTATTAAATGATTTTTAAAGAACTACTTTTACTTTTTTACTTTAATTAAATTAAGGATCATGTTCTTTTATACTTATGTATTTCTGACATCTCTATCTCATGACAACAATGAAATAGCTGAGATATTTTGCTGTCATAAATTGGCTCCACTTACTGCTACTTAAATTTTAATATCTTTTAAATTCTCTGGCCTCTTACCAACAATGCACAAAAAATGTAGGGTGAGATTTCCTTATAAGCAACAAGTAAAAGCTTAGATACACAGACTGTCGTTTTAATTAATAAAATGATTGAGAAAACAGTACATTTACCCAGAGCAGGGCTCGAACCCACAACCCCAGATCCCTGGGGCTGTGTGACAGCGGTACTACCTGTGCACCATTTTCCACCCTATTATTATTATTATTATTAGTAGTAGTAGTAGTAGTATAATTATTATTATTATTAAACTAATAAATTTATTAGGATTTTTCTTATTATTAATATTCTTTTTTTCTGAAAAAGTAATTGTGCGGAAGAGTCCATAGGTCATACAGACACCCAACTTGGAGGGTAGATGGAGTCTGTGTGCATCGCGGTGGACAAGAAAAATTACACTGATTGGCCTAATGGTGGCACTATAGCGAGCGAAAAACCTGTAGGTCCATATCTTTATTTTTGTTATTGCTGCTGTGGTAAAATGACTGTTGCTATGTGCTTCTGGTGAGACATCATAGACTCTTTCTCCTCATCCTGCACTCACTGACTCATTGTCTTACTGCCATAAAGCAATATACTGAAAAAAAACCTTTTGTAATTATAGCAATGATGTTTCTACTGTATTTTCCAAATAAGTTTTAAATGATTTTTAAATTCACCTCTGTTTCTGGAGAAGAGGATGTAATGCACCTTTAGGGAACAAAACTGGACCACCACAGTTGCACAAGGTTAATTTACACTCTTTGTACATTTATTGACCAATAATGTTCATTCGTTCATTGTCTGCAACCCTTATCCAGTTCAGGTTCACGGTGGGTCTGGAGCCTACCCAGAATCATTGGGCACAAAACGGGAATACATCCTCTAGTGGGCACACACACACAGACACACTCACTTTTGAGTCACCAAACCACCCACCAACATGTGTTTTTGGACCGTGAGAGGAAACCGGAGCACCCACAGGAAACCCACGCAGATTCAGAAGATATTTCCTCGCCATTTACTTGCTCTCCAGTCTGTTTTCGTCCTCTAACCAGTCTAATGTACTTTTAGACCATGGAGAGAACGCAAATGTTGAACTGAAATGAGGGTATTTCTCTATTCCTGCTCCATAGGTGGGTAATATTGACTTATGTTTGTGGTTTCGGATCACTTAAGGTTGAAATATCTCAGCTAACTACATTACCGAATGTGCTACAAAACTAAACAACTCAATTTACAAATGAGTTTCTGTGGTCATTCAAACTGTGAATAAAAACTTACAAAGAAGTTAAACTTAATCCACGTACAAACAACAGTCATTCTTTTAACCTTTAAAGGCGCATAGCTTCGGAATGTTAACAACTAGAGAGCAGTTCCCCACAGTCCTAGACATTCCCTTTAAGGGCTACCAAAAAAGATATTCAGAGAGCAAATTAAAAATATTTATGAGGCAGACAAATATAATGAGGCAGACAGAACGCAGTATATTACTGAAGTCATAAAAGTGTATAGATTTTTTGAATAAATACTTTGACATCACGTTACGGCTCATATAATAAACTAAAGCCATATGCATCGTAGTCATTGGGTGCACTGATGGGTTAAGCTGTCAATGTGGACTGAAGCATATAATTAATAATTCTATTCACTTAACTTGACTGCTTCTTCACAACTCACTCTATGGGGCACAGACTAGGAGTCTGTCTGTCTAATTAAAATAATAGTTAATTATCCAAACTGTATTTCTCATAATATTCTGAATTTATTCTCTATATTATTCTTCTCAGAATTTTTCTGACTTTAATTTCAGAATTATTCTGATTTTTTTGTCTGCTCCACCCATACAGATATATTATACATTTTATGCAAGAAGATATTTTTGGCACATGACACCCGTGGTTACTGGAAATGCTCATGCATACAATTCTCCAGTGTTAAATCAACACTATTAGTCACTATTAGTGATTGCTGAGCATACCCACAGAACACACAACGCCCATACAGCCACTACATTTACCATAATGTCCCAGTGTCTTTCAAAAAGGTTTTTGGTACAGTGTTAGCCCAGACTAATGAACGTAATGATATCTCATAGTTATAGGTTTTTCTTATATGAAATTACATAATTAACCACTAAAGCAAAGATGTTCATTAAACTTCAAAAGGCACCTGTTAGATTATAGACTTTATTTATGCTAGCTCCTAACAACACAAGCTCAAATCTGTGTACATTTATACAATTAAATTAAATGTAAATTTTTAATTTCCTCAAAAAAGTGTACATAAACAAATTGAATGAAATTATTTGTGTTCATTTGTTATTAATTTCTAAACCATAACAGAGTATTGTCCAATTTGGTATCAATTAATAAATCAATTAATTTATTCAACAGGCTTTTTTATTCAATGAATACTTCTGCCCCTACAACTGATTGGCAGACTGATGGGTACAGCTGTGCCCCTCTAAATTCTGTGTGCCCCAGGAATAATAAACTTTAAATATGGCCTTTTTATTTATTTTATTTTGATTTTTTGTATTTTTTTTCCAAAAGGCACATTTGTACATATATTTGGTTTGTTTACCAAAGACTTCAAATCAAAAGAATCAAATCATTATTTAAAGTGTTCTGTGTGTGTGTGTGTGTGTGTGTGTGTGTTGTTTGTTGTTAATCGAACTTTATTTTTTTAATTTTAAGTAATATGTCAATTATAATAATTATATAATAATTCAGAGTTAATTAAATCAATAGCCATAAATGCCTCTAAATAGGACATGGTATTCCAACTATGAAATGAAGGTTTTGTGCTGATTACAATAGATGTAATCACCTGGAAAATGCAGAAGACATACAAGAAGGACCTGCTGTGCTGCAGAACAAATGCTTTCACATTTAATAATGTGATAAACATTTCTCAACATCTATGTTCACATGCATATCTTAATAAGAGTGTAGGCTGAATACGTTGGCTTATTTGCTAATTTTAGAATTTTAGAAATAGAAAACTTGAACTTTGAAGGATCATAGTAAGGAGACAGATTTAAGCATAGTGAAATGCAAACGTAACAATGTCAATATTGTCATATATATTTTATTTACATGTTGCTATTAATTTCATGAAACAGTTTGGGATCAAGGAGGTTGAACTTTCTCTTTATATCCTCAACCCTCAAGTTCAATGAGCAATAATGAATAAAATATTGTTTTAAAATAAAGTTTAGTGTTGCAATGTGTCCAAAACCTATTCAGAATCACTGGGCACAGGGCAAGAACACACCCTGGGCGGTTACAGACATTTGTCATTCATTCATTCATTGTCTGTAACAGCTTATCCAATTCAGGGTCGCGGAGAGTTCGGAGCCTACCCAGGATCATTGGGTGCAAGGCAGGAACACACCATGGAGGGGACCAGTTACTGAGTTTCTTATCTCACTACTTCTGATTTCTACAGTAAATATCACTGAGACCCAGAGTGTTTCTCCAGAAGCATGTTTTAAAAAAATCTCAAAAAAAACAGCTCACAACTTTCACAAGTAACTTTAAGCAGTCATTTTGTAAAAGGGGCTGTACACAATATTAAGAATTGTGATAATGCATAGCTTAAAAAAGATGTTGATTATTACAGTTGTTAGAGCAAATACTGTGACCATTGAGTTATAAACGCAGAGAGAGTTAATAATTTTTCTATTTTACAAGCACAAGTGCTTTGAGTAGATTACATAAACTACGCTGTCAGGCTTCTTTTTCTCATTCTACCACTGCCAGCTAGCTGAACATTGAGAAATGTGTGAATTTTATGTTTATGCTTATTAATTACATACCTAATTAGGAAGGACAGGCAACATCTATACCAGAAAATAGCAAGATTATTTGCCTAAAGAAACCAAAAAATACAAAACACAATAAAAATTGTTGTCAACAATTAATATACAAACTATAAAAGCATTGTTGTTTACTAAATAGTGATGCAAAGATGTTAAAAAAGCTGACACCGACTTGCTTGAATATAAAAAGCTTTATTACAAAGAAAGGACAGCATCAGATCAAACACCATGGATTGCTTGAGAGAGGTTTTGAAGCCAATATGAAATTCCTCTGCCTGTCCATCCTAAATTCACCACTTATATAATTTTTTTTTTTTTTTTAAAGTTACACTCCAGTTTTTGTTATAATTGTTTATTTATTTTACATTTGAGGCTCATTGTATGTATGAGACCAGTGATTTATTTGTGTTTAGATTTTTTATAAATACTAAATTTATTTCTATCTGATATTACATAAGAATCCCTAGAGTGGGATCTATCCGAATAAAATACCCAGAAAATAATTTTATCATTTGGTGTACATCTTTTTTCCGGTGACAAATCTAAACATTCTAAACCAAAGAACACAGACAAAAAACATATGGATCTTAAGACACTACATATTTCTCTGCCTTACTTTATTACAAATTTTTCTTTTCTTTTTGCACCACACATTTATACATACATATCAGATATAGACAAAAAGGTATAGATTTAGCTATATGTATTTTCATCTCTCTGAAGAGTTTGTTGATATGTCACAAATAGATAAATAGATATGTGTGTGAGAGAGAAAGAGATTAATCATTCTATATCTAGATTTATTTATATTTGGCTGCAGGCCAGCTAACACATTCCCACCACTTTGGTTGTTAGAAGCAAACGTTCCTACAGTAACGTCAATGGAACGTTCCATAAACGTTATTAGACCTTGATAAAAGTTCTCCCATTGTTAGTCTGAAGCATTCCATGTGAACCTTACATGAACGTTCTTTAACGTTTTCTTACATACGTGTTTTACATCAATGTTTGAGATAAGGTACACATTGAAAGATGTGGATCCATTGATTGTGTTCAATTACATACATTTTTTCTCATTTAATTCAATAATATATTTAAAATAATCTATTACTTTTTATCTTTTACTTTTTTCTAAATTTTCCCAACAGAAATGTAATAAAAACTGCTATTAGGAGAAATAACACATTTTCCACCGGGCAGCCCATTTTGTATACTGTTGCCAAGGTTACAGAGATTTGGCCGTTAGAGGAACCAGTTTTATCAGGATGATGCCAGTTTTGTCTGGTTCTTTCTAGACAGACCCTCTACAGGCAAGAAAAGAAGAGAGGAATAAAATAACGTTTTTGATGTTATTACTTGTTTTATAAGATTTGTGCGAGGTTTGTAGATCATTGTATAAATACATCCCATGGATGTAGTACATTTAAGCTAGCTAATTGATTTTAGTTTAAGAGAGCAAACATAAGTTAACTGCCATTTAGCTAACATTAGCTATCTCGCTATCTAACGCACAAGGGAGACATTTTATGGAATCAGATTTGTGCCAAAAAGAATCGCACAAAAAAATTAATCTCAAACGTAAAAATTATAATTTCCAAACAATATCCAGCTCTGACTTTTGTGCTCCATGGTTTTAGTGCGTGAGCTCTGAGTTCTGCGCGTGCTCTCTGAGTTTTGTGCGCCTGATCCCCGAGTTTTGTAAGCAGTTTTGGCACAAAGCTCTCGTGTGGGCGGGACTTCTCAGTGGTGCCTTCCCATTGGCTAATGAATTTTTGAGTGACAACTCAGTGCCCACGGCATTCGTTGCAACTCAGTAGTGGAGAGACAGGAAAGATTTCAACATTAAAGAGTTAGTAATTTTACAAAAACACGAATTCTCTTTGTACTTTACAGTGAAGTATATTTAATTATAAGGCAGTATTAAGGAATGTTCACTGTTTTTATGTTCAGCCGTATGCTCGGTGTCTGTGTTCCACTGAGAGAAATGTTTAGGATAAGCTGTCAGTGAGGGTAAAAGACTATGCATTTTACCCCTCCCTTAGAACATACAATTGTAAACATATCCTCTAGATTACCATATTTGGAAAGGTGGGAGAATCTTATAGAGCAGGGTCCTAGCCAGGAGAGAGAGAGACTTTAGACATGAGAGAGATAATTTGAGCGCTGAATTGAACACTCTTCTCACGGGATCCTTAAGAACCCGTAAGACACTGTTTTGGTAAATAAAGATGTATTTACACTTTTAATCGTGTCTGCGGATATTCTTTTCCATCATCTGTCTTCACAACACAGCAAAGGTTAACAACAAAGATGGCGACGAGGATGGGATGCTGAGTTGTGGATCTTCCTGCTTCGGACGGCTCCTGCATTCGAACTCCCGATTAAAGCCGACAAATAGAAGGAGTGATTTTCTCAAATTTGAGCGCTGGTTGGGTGTTTGGGCTGTCTGATGCAGAAAGAGTTGCACCGAGATAGACTCATTAGTGTATGCAGTGTTGTGTTGATGATGGTGTTGGATAAAGTTTCTCCGCTCTAAATTTTAAATATAGTCATATTAATAGAGAAATGAAGGAAATAAAAGGGAATAATGAAGAAAAGGAAAAAGAAAAGGAAAGGTTGAAGTATAAGTGTAGAATAGCTTAATTAGTAACGATAAGGTGAGCTGATGATTACATGCACATTTGGGTAAACAGGGCCCTATTTTTGCTTAAAACTGTAAGACATGAATCACAGTCATTGCGTGAAAGTAAGCTTTGAGTTATTGTGGAACTGGATTATATTGAAATAGTGAGAAGCCCTGGGCCCAGTGGCATTTGGTTAAAATTTATTTAAGGTTAAAAAGAAAAGGAATATAAGGAAAAAAAGAGGAAAAGAGACAATAAGAGAGTTCAATAAAAAGAGGACGCCCTGATTCAGAAAAAGCCCTCGTGGAGGCGGGGATAGCCCGGCCGTAAATCCTGAAAAATTCACTAGGTGATTTTTGGGTCAGTTTGATGAGAAACTGGAGGTGTGATGCAGAAATTTAATTAGGGGTGCCCACTCGAAACACTGTTGACGAACACTGTATTAATGCTGCCTCTTTTTGAATTATTACACCTCATAAGGTAGCATAAATTAAAAATAAGGAAATAAAGGAATAAGGAATAAGGAAATAAAAGAAAGGGCGGCAATAAAAAAGCATGCTGTTAATGTGTGAATGAGTCGACTATGAGAATTGTGTTGAAAGTGATGGGTGTGTCTAAGCACTGTTTGGGGGATGTTGGATGCTGTGTATGTGTGTGTGTGCTTAGTGAGTTAAAAAAAAAAGGAGTGTCTTGCTGTGTATGTGTGTGTGTCAGTGTGAGTGTGTGTCCCTCACCCCCTCCCTTTTCCCATCTTATAACTTTGTCCCTTAGTCTGTAACTATGTGTGTTTCCCTCACCCCCTCCCTTTTCCCTTTTGAAATCTCCATATGATGGATTTTATTGGAAAAAAGAGGGGTCTAAGTGACAAGTGTGTAAGGCCTAAAATTAGCTCTTGAAAAAGAGAGAAATGGCAGGACTTTGATTTGTGACTTACTGATAAAAGCCACGTTGATTTGGTTTAAATAGAAACTAATAGTTATTTGGGCAAATTAAAAATATAAATGTATGAAAAAATATTGATGTATAGTGCTGTGCAGGGGTTTGGAGCTCCTGAGAATGGGTGCATTGGGTGAGTTTTTCTATGGATGTGGTGCTTGTGTTGTGCTTATGATCTAAAGTATAAGGGAATTGGTGGAGCAGTAATTTGTTTGTGTTCTCTTTGAATGCAATAGTTTGATGAAATTGAGACACATTGAATGGGGTAATTGTTTTAGGCCAGTGGAACTGAGGAATGGCCTTATATGTTTGGTTGGAATGTTGAGCTTTAATGTTGCTCATTTGGGTTCAAGGAATTAACAATTGTTGCTCAGAAAAAGGGGTTGAATCTTATAGTCTCTGGTGTTTAGATCTCTGTGAAGTACTGTTACTTTATATGAAAAAAAAATTTTTTTTAGCTGCCAACTGATAAGTGAAAGCACTGCCAATGTGTGAACATTGGAAAACTTTGAGTGTTTGACATTGGTGCTTTCTGGGGTTTAAACATACCACTGCGATGTTTATATGTGAAGATTACAACATAGTACATTAATCTTATCTTAGTATACATATTTTAAGAACCAAGATGCAGGGTTGAAAATTTAATATCAAGTGGTCATAAAATGCGACATTAGTATGTGTGACATGTTTATGTTTAACTGGTTAAGCAAAACCAGATGTTAAAAGAAGCTGTATTTAGGATGGACTTAGTTTTGCCATCAATCACTTTAGACCCTTTCTAGGGGGATTGAGAAAAAGGTCATTTGGGCTTCAAGCCAATGAAGAGATTTTTTGGAGGTGTTTATAATATTGAATGATGGGTAAAAATGTTATGAATGAACTAAATGTTGGTAAATAAAATACAAATAAGCATATTGAATGTTTAATTACTAAGAAGTAAGCTGAATGTATTAAATTTCTTTTATCCTGTGGGGTGTGTGTGTATGTGTGAGAGTCTGTTTCTCTCATCTGTAAGGGTGCGTGAGACGGTGAGATGAGGAGCTGGGTGGGAAAATGGGGGTCGAAGTTACCCAGAGCAGAGCAAACTGCACAAAGGCCAGTCATTTTATCCACAAACTTCTTTCACAAACACCTGCATTGATATATTTAGATTAAATCATTAGGTCTCATTATTAAAAAGTAATAATTGGAAATCCATTAATTTGTTCATCTATTTGCATTTAGTCCATTATTGGTGCTACAGTACATGACATAGACTTCTTCAAAGAAAGCTTGGCAACAGGTTGTTCATTTTTAAGATAATAATTTGATTATAAAGAATCAACAAAGAGGTTTATGAAGAAAAATTATTATTTGAAAAGGAGTTTCTGATTTAAGCTTTGCTATGTGTAATGGGGTTGCAAATATTTAGTGGTAATCATATTTAGAAGTGCTTGTTGAGCCTTATATAAGGTTTTATATTCTTTAATTACAAGGTAGTTACTGAATGTTTAATAAATCTAAGTGTATGGTGCACTTAGTAGTTATATCACTTAGTAAAGGGGATTTAGTGGTGTGAATTGTATTGCATATTAAGGTTTGATTTCTCTGAAGTTGGCAAATTCAATTGGGGATTAATTTTTCTTGATTGTGGTAATATAGTGGCCTATAAACAAAGGAAAAAAAGGGAGAGAAATAATTAATAAGTGTAAGTTGGGAACATATTTAGTTATTATTATGCCAAAAATGGGCACTAATGTTTCAAAAGGGGTTACTCCTGTTAAGTGTAAGGACAGCCATCAGGATGACACATGAATCACTTTACAATGAGAAGATGGATTCAAACTCTTTGAAAGAGGAAATGCTGCGATATGTTCCAAAATGTTTATGGTAACAACATAGCACTGACATTGGATTTGTGAAGTCACCTCAACCACTGAAAGTTGAACTCCGACCAGGAACAAAACCTCAGTGGAAGCCTCAGTATCCTTTGAATGAAGAAGCAATCAAAGGGATCGAATCACAAATTGAAGGTCTTGTGAAGGCAGATGTTCTGAAGATAACACAGAATCCGCAGAGTAATACACCTTTGTTGCCTGTGAAGAAGCCAGATAACTTTTATCATTTAGTACATGATTTGAGAACAGTAAATGAAGTAGTAGCAGACTTTCCAGCAGAAGTGCCAGATTCACATGTTTTGTTAGCCCAAATTCCTCCGAATGCCGAGTATTTCACAGTATTAGATTTTTGTGGTGCATTTTTTAGTGCTCCACTTAGTATAGAAAGTCAGGGTTGATTTGGGTTTACGTACAAGGGACAATTCTATGAGTATAAGAGATTACCACAGGGATATAAACATAGTCCTCACATTTTCAATAAAGTATTGAAAGATGATCTAGCTGGGGTAGATCAGAAGTTAAAAAGTACTGTCATTCAATATATGGATGATATTATTCTTAGTGCACCAGATGAGGAAATAGGTCATAAACTAAGTGTAAAGATGCACAAACTGTTGCCAAGTTTTTGTGTAGAGAAGTCATAAGCAGGTGGGGACTTCCAGATTGAATATCCTCAGATAATGGGAAAGAGTTTGTGGATAAAATGGTGAAATTAATTTTGCAAAAATGGGAATTAAACAGCGTCTGGGAGCTGTGTAGCATCCGCAAAGTCAAGGGATTTGTGAAAAAATGAATAGTGTCTTGAAAAATCAGATTGTTAAAATCTGTCAGCACACGGGGTTAAATTGGATAGCAGCACTTCCATTAGCATTAATGGTGTGTCGCTCAAGTGAGCTGCGTGATTTACACATGACTCCTCATGAGTTGATGACAGGCAGACGAATGCCAACGCCGTGTTCGCGTACAAGTGGGAAAGGTCCAAGTTTAGCCCTTTTAGAAGATGACATGAGAGCATATGTTTCATACTTAGCTAATTTACATAAAAGAATATCCACATACGTTTCAGAAAAGCAAAGAAAAGAGGAGGAGCAGGAGAGGCTGGATGAGCAAAAGAAGAATACAGTGCAGCCTGGAGACAAGTTGTTTGTAAAGGTATTTAGAAGAAAATGGTATAACGAACGCAGAGAAGGACCTTTTGAAGTTTGCAGGGATGGAACGGCAGTTCAAGTTAAGGGGTCTCCAACGTGGTATCATTTATCTCACTGTGTTAAAGCACCAAGTGAAGAGAAGCCTTTCTCAAAGGGAGGAGAGGTTGCAGGTTCAGGAGAACCAAAAGAACATGGAGGAGAACAGGTTGAAAATAACATGCAAGACACAAACCAGAGTAGATCTCCTAAAGAGGAGATTGTCCCTTGTTTGGATGATGCTGATGACTCTGTGTATATTTCTGACGATGCCAGACATGACACAGCAGATTGTAAACAAGACAAAAAGTTTGGAGAAATTGAATTTCAATATGTCCCAGAAACAGCAGGTCCCATTCCAGAAAGCAGTAATTCCATTTCAAAACAGTTCAGAGACTTGGATCAAGAAAAGAGTCCAAGACCAGTTCGGAAAAAGGTTAGACCTAAACGGTATGAGAACTAAAGAGAATGAAACTTTAAAGAATTTTACTTTTCCGGTACTGAAAGTTAGTGAGGGGTTAAATGGATCACATCTAACTACACTAATGCCTTTGATAAATTCAACAACGTCATCACCTTTCAAGACGGTGGTTAAAGCTAAATTAGGTAAATCAGTTCATCTTCCCTGTAAATGTGGAAGATTTAATAAAGGGGGTAATAGTCCTCCTGAATGGAAAAATAGTCGTGGTGAAAAAGTGGTGTCAACAGGACCTGAAGTTGATCATTTGCCTCGTGACCAGAGAAAGTATCTTTTGTTTAATGCCTTTAGGTGGTTCAGAGTTAGAGATGATTGTTCAATTCATTTACGTAATGTTACATGGGAAGATCAAGGGGAATACACTTGTACTTATTTGGAGCCAGAGCTTAAATTTGTGCCATTTCAAAATGTGTGGAGAGAAGGGTACATAACTCGTACAGTGATAGTGAAGATAGAGGACCAGAGTCCTATTGAAGTTTTTACATCTATTAAAAGAGTTCAGGACCAAACCACTATAGCAATGAGTCTGAAGGTTACTAAAGAACAAATTAAGCCATTTACTTTAGCTCCAGAAATAAGTAAAGGCAATAATGTAACAAATCAGGTTACTACTTTAGATATGCCATTAAAGGAGATGAATAGTACTACACTGTCTATGATGACTTCTGCTTCGGGTACATCTGAATCTAGCACAACTGTTGAACATGAAAAAAAAAACAAGATCACATAATGTTGTAAAAGTAACCCAGACTCCAGATGTAATGTCCTTTCCATTGCAGAAGGGAGTGAAGTTATGCTAATAACATAATTTTGGGAGTAGGACCACGCCCGAACTCTTCCTCTCAGCCCTATATATACCCTGCAAATTCACGTTATTTCTGCGACAGACAAACTCGCCTCATTTAGTTCAGGAGACGGATCTTGACTCGACTGCTTCACGACGTGAGCTTGCTCCTCCGCGCTGAGCCATTCCTGCTGATCCCCATATTTGGAGCCATGTTCGGCCTTTATCAAGCCCACTGAGCCTCCTGTTTTAAACTCGCTACTGCTAAACTGCTATGGGACTGCCCGGTATCTGAAGTAACGTACGGCCGTTGTCACGCCTGCAACCGCTTCAACTGTTCTATGCTCTGCTTTTTTACTCGCTCCGGATCGGTGCTCTGTTCTCCTGCTTCTCCTCCCGCTGCATTCGGCCTCCCGAGTGACCCCCACCGCATATCCCTCTGACGCTGGCGAAAGGCTTCGAGCCTCCCCTTATCTTCATCTTCGGCTACACTGCTACGGGACTGCCTCGCGTTTTGGGGAACGTGAATCTACCATCGTCACGGCTGCGGCTCCACATCTACGAGCTCTACAGCGCCTTGAGACTCCCATTTCCTCCTCTCCGGCAGAACAGCCTCGGCGTTTCAGCAACGTGCTCCGAAACAATGGCGTCGCTCACTCAGCTAAAGAGAGAGAAACCCGTCTGCCGGTGTAAGGATCCCCTGCGCAGCAATGCGATGACATCACAACCGTCTATCTCCGACGCCCCCTGCTGGAGTATCCTTCGTCTTGCCGTTACCCTTTCTGGTCGTGTCTAAGCTGGAGAAATTAGCTTCAATGTCTTATAGTCTTTGCTGTCTCACAGGTCGGTGCCTTAGAGGGCTGTTTTGATAATAATATAATTATCTGAGCTGAATTGGATAATGGCTTAGAATCTGCATTATTTATGCACATCTCCCATGCAGTAGTTTACCTACACTGCTTGCCAAACTGGTCCTATCTGAAATATTGCGGAAAAAAAAAGAGCAAAGCAGGCAGCATGTTTAAGCCTCCATTCCAAACCGGCTCCTCTTTCCATCTGAACACTACCTTGATTGACAGCATCACACCCATTTAGACAGCCATCCGAGTTCATTTCGTTCTCTCTTATCCTCTCTACGCATCATCCCACCCCTCCCCCTTTTTCTTCCTCTACATCTGTCTCTACGCATCATCCCACCCCTCCCCCCTTTTTCTTTCTCTACATCTGTCTCTACGCATCATCCCAACCCTCCCTTTATCATCCAACCCCTCCCCTTTTTCTTTCTCTACATCTGTCTCTACGCATCATCCCACCCCTCCCCTTTTTCTTTCTCTACATCTGTCTCTACGCATCATCCCACCCCTCCCTTTATCATCCCACCCCTCCCCTTTTTTCTTTCTCTTCTTCTAGCCCACACCCCTCTATAGGTGCTGCGGCGGGCCTGTCTCCTGTCCAGCGCTCTGACCACTCGACGCAGTCTACTCTACGCATCATCCCACCCCTGCCTTCATCTTCCCACTTTTTCCCCATTGCAGCCGCAGCTGTAAGCCTCAGACCTTCTAGCCCACACCCCTCTATAGGTGCTGCGGTGGGCCTGTCTCCTGTCCAGCGCTCTGGGCAATTTTTCTAGCAGCTGCGGGCTTTCAACTTGACCTCTCCTCTTCACGATCATGCCGCTCCGAGCCCCTAAGTTCCAGCTTATGCTCTCTTCTCAGGCATGGCCTTGGACCAGCCCCCCTACGCAGCACTCTGGCCCTTGATGCCACCTCAAATTCTATTCACCCTCTCACATGCAGCCTTGTTGCTCTCAGCTTCTAACTTTCCAACTGGTGCCTGCGAGGACCTTACTCTTCTATTCATCTCTCGCTAGCAACAGCACCTCACCCTGCCTCCTATGGTAAGGTTCGCACTGATTCCTCCAGGCACTGTGGACCTTCAACCTGTCCTCCTGTCTTCACAACCATCTAGCCCCTAAGTTCCAGCTTATGCTCTCTCCCTAGGTTACCTTGGACCGACACTTGATGCCACCTAGGGCACCTGTTATTTCAACACCCTCTAGTCATCTTCGTTATCTTGTAGTCAACTTTCTACATTGCCACCTTGCTTGAGCTCCTCGGCACTTTTTGGATTTTCCTCTTTCAGAGTTTTCTCCCTTGTGACAAAATGCCTTCTTTCTATCTCGCTTTCCTGTGGTGCTGACCTTTTTGGGCTTCTTAACTGGCCTCATCTGTCATCCCTCTAGATCACCATTCCGTTCTCGATTCTCTCTATGCCATTGGAAAGGCACCACCAGGGCACACCTGCCAACGAAGAATATCTCGCTTTATTAACACTGCCCCTCTGTAGTACTTGACTTCAAGGCTGCTACTAATCCACTTTCCACCCATTATTGCCAGCCTCAGACCCCTCACTATTACCCAATCACCATCAATTACACTGAAGTAGAAATTGGACTTAGCAAAACTCTGTCCAGTGCATGGCGGCCTAGATAAATGTCACTATTATTGTTACAATGTAGCAAAATGACATTTAGCTGGTGATACGTTAAAATTCTATTAGTTGATCAATTTGATTTCTGCCAATGCGATGATCTTGTCCATCTTAAGACCAACTCTGACTCTATATCACTTTTCGCAATCATCACCCCTTTTACCACTGCGGCATCTGAATACTCGAATTACCAGTCACACTAGAATTTCCGTTATCATAATCAACAAAGGACATTCAACTCACTCATGCTATTTCTCTACCGTCTCACATGACACTCAGTCATACACCAGTTTATTAAAGGTAGTTAAAGGTAGTTAATTCAAAGACTCACTAACCCTTCATTTCACCTAAACACAATCAGGACACCAATCAAACCCTTGACCAGAGTACCTGAACCTATCCATTCTGTAGCACTTAATGACCAGCATTCCTGTAAATATTTGGGGGTCCAGCTTCATACGCATTTATAAGTGTTGTGAAAAATAATTTTATTACTTTGTGTTAGTGGACAAATATCCTTAAATGTTATTAGTTAAAATTAGAAAGTATAATTACATATTCATTGTATGAAACCTTGTATTCATATGAATGATTAACCAGTATTTTAACCATGCATTTAAACAGTTTAGAATCTGCACACTAACTGGCATGCTGACTCAGTGTTTACACCTTTCTAAATTCTTAGACCTCTCTGTACTTAGGAAACACATAAATTACAACTGTTAGCCAAAAGGGGGAGTTGAACTTTAGGGCATCTCAGTGACCTTAAGTCCATTAGTGACCCCTCTGAATCTTGGTGACAGAAAAGGAATGTGGGAAATAAAACCTATAGAGTCAGAAGGGCATGATGAGTGTTTTGGGGTCATAGGTGCATGTGAAACTTGCACGCGAGAAACCTGAGTACTAACATGTCTAATTATGCATATTAATATATGTTAAACAGCCAGAAATGCCTTGCCAGCAGGGTATACGTCATTTGGGGTATAAAAACTGTGGAGTCATATGGGAAGGTCAGAACTTTGCGTGGAAGGGCACTAGGTTGCGTTTCTTATGTATTAGTTCTCCTGGTTCCAGTATTAAAATAAATACTTTGATTTGCTTCGAACTTCACTCGACTGGTCTTTGTGAAACTTCCGGAACGAGCACGCCTCCTGAGGAGGAAGGTTGTATTTTGGATCTTTTGGAGATCTTCTAAATTTTAATTACTTTGGGAACGGTCCAAAAAGAACATTTAATTCTTCAATAAGCCGCCCTAAACTCTTCCCCAAAAGACTTTTGAGTTTGCCTCCCCGTTTCAGCCTCTGCGGGCGTGGTCCGTACTAGCAAAGTGAAGTTATGCTAATAACATAATTTTGGGAGTAGGACCACGCCCGAACTCCTCCTCTCAGCCCTATATATACCCTGCAAATTCACGTCATTTCTGCGACAGACAAACTCGCCTCATTTAGTTCAGGAGACGGATCTTGACTCGACTGCTTCACGACGTGAGCTTGCTCCTCCGCGCTGAGCCATTCCTGCTGATCCCCATATTCGGAGCCATGTTCGGCCTTTATCAAGCCCACTGAGCCTCCTGTTTTAAACCCGCTCCCACCTCCACCCCATCTCCACCCTTTTCTCATATTACTTTATACAACGGGGGGGTCCGGCTTCATACGCATTCATAAGCCGCCCTAAACTCTTCCCCAAAAGACTTCTGAGTTTGCCTCCCCGTTTCAGCCTCTGCGGGCGTGGTCCGTACTAGCAAAATAAACATAACACAGGGACCAGAGTTAAATATGGAGTATGAAGTGAATATTAGTCAAGTGGCTTTTGAAGCTAGAAACCCAATGGAAGACATGGATTCAAATGGTTTAATAACCACTCAGAAAATCGCTTTAGAAGGGCAGAGAGAGTTTTTTGATTTTGACTGGACATCTGAAGAAATAATTGACCATTACCATGCATTACAGAAAAGAGAAGCAAAATGGAAAGCATATGGATTTGATTCTTCAGTGTTACAAATCACAGACCCATGGGCAGCTAGAAATGTATGGTTTCAGCAAATAACCCATTCCGTAAGAATGAGTAGGAAGTTGACTGGTCCATGTGCGGTGAAAGTTCCATCACCAAGCACATGGCCATCAATTTTAGAGACAGTACCAGAACCACTGCATGCTATGTGTCAATCTTATGCTTTATCGTGGTTATTATATCAGCAAAACTCTGAAGTAGATAAAATAATGGCTATATCAGTGCATTTGTTTAGACCTAGATTAAATTGTACTTGGTTGATGAAGTTGCCATATGTAAATTTCCTTGATCAGCATGAAAATCTACTGACAGCACAGCCTGATGCAATGGAAGTAAAATCTGTGGAGACTAAAGACTGTTTTTGTTCCAATGATACTCACAATGGACAGGGGATGTTTATGGGAATATCTGATTGTGCTCGTTATAAGATGAATTTTAAAGAACCTAAACCTAAGGATGTTTTGTTTAAAGTGAATTTTCATACACCAGATAGAAAGCAGAGTAGAACATTAATGGTGCAGTATGACATTTTGCCTGTAAATGTGACTATGGGAAATTTTTAAAGATATTTGGTGGGTTTGTCGAGATAAAGCATAAATATTTCTACCATATGGGTGGACAGGCTGTTGTTATATGACAACATTAAAGCTTCCTTATGAGGTTTATACTCTCCAAAAAGTTGAAGCAACTGATGAAGGGAATTCTGAAGGTAATTCTGTGAGAAGAAAGAAAAGGGAAATGGCTCAGTTTCATACCTTGGAAGCCTATCATTGGAGAATCAGTATAGGAGAAAAATTGGGTATAGGATTATTCCCATGGTTTGGTGTGACATTTTTAGCGGATCATATAAATAATATTACATACACTTTACAAGGGT
This sequence comes from Hoplias malabaricus, assembly GCF_029633855.1. Classification (NCBI taxonomy): domain Eukaryota; kingdom Metazoa; phylum Chordata; class Actinopteri; order Characiformes; family Erythrinidae; genus Hoplias; species Hoplias malabaricus. Next base: position 30,284,825 of record NC_089802.1, read on the forward strand.
TTGCTAATGAGACAATAAGAGGGTTTCAGTATTTGTCAAATACACAAAAAAGTCAGAGATTAACATTGTTAAAACATGACATGGCTCTGGATTACATTTTAGCTAAGCAAGGGGGGTTATGTGTAGCTTTGAATCTAACAGGGGATGCCTGTTATACTTTGATTCCGGATAATTCTGATAATATGACTAGTGTTATAGAAGCATTAAAGCATATAAGGGAGGCGTTTGGTCCATCAAAAGGAGCTGGATGGTCTGTGAATGCTTGGTTATTGGAGAAATTAGGACCACTAGGAACAATGTTGGCTCAAGTTTTTGGAGCAGCTCTTTTAGCAGTGTGTATAATGTTTTGTTTTTGTACACTGTTGTTAACTTGTGCAAAAGCTATGATTTTGAAATGGGTTGGAGTTGTAATGCCTGGAGATCAAGTTACGTATGTTATTATTAAGTAGAACCGACTCAGACACACATGAGGAGGAAATTTTGGAAAACAACCTGGTGGAAAGATATCCATTTTGAATATCCACTATTACATATTTTTATGATTAAATTATGACATTATTCTTTTATTTTGTTAGGTTTCTTATTTAGTAATCAATTATAAAGATTGTAGGATGAAGTATACACTGTAGCTTATAAAACGTATTAATCCATTAGTATTACTATTATTAAAGTTTTATTTGATGTTTATTTGCATCTGTCACTTTTGCAAAAGATACTGGCTGTTGTTTCTTTCTTTCAGAAAGAAAAGGGGGGGAAGATCACTGTAAGGGAGGATGGTTGTTGGAGATTCCTGAAATGCTACAGGATCCAAAATCTCAAAAGGGGACAATAAAACAGAAGGACTTTGATACAAGAATGGTGAAGACTTGCTGAAGCTCAATATGTCATCAACATCACATCAGAAGACAAAATTGCTGAAAAGAGAATATTTTTCTATTGAATTGTTTATTATTAGTAATCTTTGATATTGATAAACCATTATATGAGTGATATTAAAAATTGTAAAAGATGTTTATTATGAAGAGTTATAGAGTGATGAAATGTAATCTGTGTAAGTGTATTGAAATCTCAGAGTTTTTTGTTTTTATCAATGTTAGGGCCAAGGGGTGTGTCAGGTAGGGACAGGTCCATTGGAAGGTCCGATGGGTCGACCAGCCTGAATTTGGACATTGGTTTGATTTTATTTTCTGAGATTTTCATATACATTTACTTAAGTCAACTCCCTACACATATAGAATAAATTTAATTGGACTGGAGTACAGTTTTGTGATCGCCTAGGCAGAGGGATCACTTTAGATTTCCTGTCTAAAATGTTTGAAGGATTTTCAAGAAAGATGGCTGCCTGGCAGGTTTTTTCACCCTCACACTCCATGAAATTTTGTTACATCATAATGCAAGTGATGTTAAAATTGTGTGTAGGAAGGTATCACTTATTTGTTATGACATTAACATGTATGGGTTGCTTAATTTTACGAGACTTTAACAGTCTCGAAGGGAGGAAATTATGAGGTATATTTAATCATAAGGCCTCATAAGGCAGTATTAAGGAATGTTCACTGTTTTTATGTTCAGCCGTATGCTCGGTGTCTGTGTTCCACTGAGAGAAATGTTTAGGATAAGCTGTCAGTGAGGGTAAAAGACTATGAATTTTACCACTCCCTTAGAACATGCAATTGTAAACATATCCTCTAGATTACCATATTTGGAAAGGTGGGAGAATTGAACACTCCTCTCACGGGATCCTTAAGACACTGTTTTGGTAAATAAAGATGTATTTAAACTTCTGCAATTTTTTTCTCATTTTTGGATTTTGAGAGGAAAATAAATCATTAATCATTATTAACCATAATTAATTATTAATAATAATTATTATTAATACTAATATTTATAAACAAGAAGTCAAAATGTTCTAACACTATACAGTTCAAGCAAAAGAACTATCTGTTTAAATATTATGAAAGAGAAAATTATATCAGAGCTATTCAGCGCGTAAATGCGTTATATTCTGCAAAAGCGGAATCTCAAAGCCGAATACACACGCTTCCTGCACTCAGAGTCATGAACAACTTTCAGGGCACTGAGTGGTCACTCAAAAACTCATTAGCCAATGGGAAGGCAGCACTGAGAAGTCCCGCCCACGCGAGAGCTTTGTGCCAAAACTGCAAAACTCAGGGATCAGGCGCACAAAACTCAGCGAGCACGAGCACAAAACTCGTGCTGCTGGCGCACAAAACTCAGAGAGCACGCGCAGAATTCAGAGCTCACGCACTAAAGCCATGGAACACAAAAGTCAGAGCTGGATATTTTGTTTGAAAATTATAAGTTTTATGTTTGAGATGAATTTTTTTGTGCGATTCTTTTTGGCACAAATCTGATTCCATATTCTCTGAGGCCGGTGAGAGCTGCTCGCGCGCCACGGTCACAGAAAAGAGCGCGAATCTTCGTCTTCTTCTTCTGTGTTTTTACAGCGGTTCGCTTCTGCCACCTTCCGTTTTCTCATTCAGAGTTCATTCATTTTAAAGCTGTCGTCTTCAAAAAATTAAATAACAATTTCCTCCTTTCAGCACGGCACTGTTTCCTTATTAACCCTATATATCATAGGGTGACCAGACATCCTCTTTTACCCGGACACGTCCTCTTTTTTAGACGTAAAAAAATGTCCGGGCGGAATTTCACAAACGTCCGGGATTTTGTTTTTCTAGAGCTTACATAGAATTTTGAGAAGCGTTTCGTTCACAAACTAGTCCCGCCCTCCCCTACTCCGTTTCGTTCGCTTGAGTGAGAAGGGGGTGTGGTGAAGTAGCCTAAAATCTTCGGATTGGACGGTCTGACTGTAGAGCTACTGTTATTGGTCGATAACCTTCTCTGTGAAATTGTACCCACCCTCATCTCGAGCAGCTATGCCGAAACGTAAATGTAAATTCTCGGATTAATTAAAAAATAAATCCCCATGTTTTGTGTAGCAAATAAAGGTGTAAAGGACCTAAAAGCACTCATAGGTTCAGCTAAACATACAACGGCAGCGAGGGGCGTGACCTCATCACCCCCCCAGTCATTTCGTGCCCCAGTCATTACATCAATATTCTAAAATATTAAAATACAGAGCTTACCAATAGCTGTATGGCATTTAACAAGTTAAAATAATGATTGTATTTATTTAACATTTATTACATCTTTTTCCAGACAGTTACCAGTATTTCCTTTTATTTTTAGATGTGGGCCACATACGATTAATACGCTGTATTTAATAAAATGCTCTGATCAGTGTAGTGTGCTAACTGCAATGGCAATCGCCTCCCCTGCAGCCGGACTTGGGCCTAATACAGGGTGCTGCATTCACGCCGAGACGGCAGCCAGCCGACAGTGCCGAGCCTGAGCCAGAATCGGCCCAGATCTACCTTGCTAGCTGGGAAATAATTCTGTTCACTTCACTGACTGCTTCTTTCACAACTCACTCATGGCGCACAGACTTTATTATTATTATTATTATTATTATTATAAATAATAACACAAACAGCCTTGCGCCCAATGATTCCAGGTAGGCTCTGGACCCCCCGCGACCCTAAATTGGATAAGCGATTACAGATAATGGATGGATGGATGGATGGATAACACAAACAGTGTTTCTCTACAAATTCTGGTTATATTCTCGAAATTATACAGGCCTTTTTTACTCTATTAATATGAGATTTTTTCTCAGAATTATTCCGGGAAAATTCTCAGAACTCTGAATTAATTCTCGGAATCTTGTTTTTTGTTGCTGTTGTTGTTGGTTTTTTTTTAACGCTGTGGCCCTAAAACTAACTTGTAGAATGGATAACCAGCAGGTGGCCGCAGGTATTTATTTTTGGTAACCCGTTCTTGGATTGACACAAGAACAGGGCTGCATTCGGAATGGCATACTACAATTTTGTACACTGCATACAACGTAGGATACTACAATCACAAAATTAGTTATTTCACCTTTACCTCAGAGTTGTGAATTCAGGGAATTATTAAGATTAGGAACTTCTGTTTTAATTCAAATATTATCCGATTAAATAATAATATATATTAATGAACCATTAGATTATGTCAAATAAAAATAGACATTTAAAGTACTATTATTATAATGAAGGTGCATGACTGACAGCCCTCTATCACTGGCAAACAAAACGTAATGCCTCCATAACAATGCACACAGCCTCGAGAATCTGGGCTTTGTGCTTTGGATTACATATGACCCTTCATGCCACCCAGGTTCCTGCAGAACTACTGAAGGTATCATGTACCTATGTTGCAGGGAAGGCATTTTGCAATCACCTTATTTCTGTTTTATTAGAGTGCTCATTACAGCACCATGGGTTTTAAAACAGTCCCTCTTCCCGTGGCATGCACCAGAACCCTGAAAATTTGGCAAAAGCCAAGGTCACTGTGAAATTTCAAGAAGGGCAGCATTATTTAGTTCATACAGTACACAGCACATAACTAGTATGTAACGTCGCAATTAATTCCAAATAATCACTTCCAGGGAATACAGCCAGAAGCAACGGGTGACACAGAAGTTCAGAAATCCAAGTTAACAATATGATAAATAATTAGAGGAAAATGTTATAGCAAATCAAAACCATGTTTAATTTTCTTATTTTAACAAATAAATTTATATGTTTTATTTCAAAAGCCTACAAAAGGCAATACTATTAAAATAATACTAATAGCCCTCAAATGGCCTCTTGTCAGTGCCCTTTCAGTAGTTTTCAGTTATAATCATCAAATTAAAAGAAATTAAAACTTGAAATATCAGTCTGTGTGTGATGAATGAATATAATATACAAGTTTCATTATTTGAATGGAATTACTGAAGTAAATCTACTTGGTCATGATATTCTAAATATTATGACCAGCACCTGTATATAATGATATATTTTCCTTTTGTTTTGGATCACAAAATATGGAAGAAAGTATGGTCATCATACCAACCCAATTCCAAATAAACTGGGACAGGAAGTGAAATGCTAATAAAAAGTAAAAATAGAAACCACTGATTATTAAAACTGTGTAAAAGTGAAAAAACAAGTGCTCAATGATTAATAAACTTCGTTGTTTTTTCACTGTAAATAAATACATGTTCAATTCAAATGAGTTGCTAGCATCATGTTTCAGGAGGAATCTTGCCACAGAGCATGTTTACAAGTGTTACTTCTGCTTTGTTACCCATAAAAATTCTAATAGTCATTTGGGAAATAAAGACATCCATTTTCCAGTCTTCCTTTGTACAAGCTTTCAGTTACACAACAGACTGTTGCCTCTTGCGATTTCTTCACTACAATTATTTAAAATTCAACACTGCTGGGTTACTCAACAATTTCGTTTTTTTTTTTTGTTTTTTTGTTGTTTTCTATGACCCACATGGGCGGCACGGTGGCGCAGCAGGTAGTGTCGCAGTCACACAGCTCCAGGGACCTGAAGGTTGTGGGTTCGATTCCCACTCTGGGTGACTGTCTGTGAGGAGTTGGTGTGTTCCTGTGTCCGCATGGGTTTCCTCTGGGTGCTCCAGTTTCCTCCCACAGTCCAAAAAACACATGTTGCAGGTGGATTGGCGACTCAAAAGTGTCCGAATGTGTGTCTGTGTTACCCTGTGAAGGACTGGTGCCCCCTCCAGGGTGTATTCCCGCCTTGCGCCCAATGATTCCAGGTAGGCTCTGGACCCACCGCGACTCTGAATTGGATAAGCGGTTACAGATAATGAATGAATGACCCACATAACATGCAGGTGTGGGCCATTTCTAACAAAGCTGGCCCACTGTCTGTGCTGGCAAATTGGCTCTGAACCAACAGTGGCCTACAAAACAGTGTTCTGGTGAAGGCTATGCTGGCTGTGGCACATTTAAAGTTAAACAAACTGGTCTGAAAACTGACTTCTGGCTAACATTTGTGTGGCCTTCATTGCAGGATGTATTCATATTTGTTTGTGTTTATTGAACCAAAGTGAAACAAGTTATTGGACTGCATTCCTGACCTCAATACTTATTATGAATAAAAGAATAGGAATTTAAGGCAGACAGATGGAATTCATTTAATTAGTGCTGCAGGCATCGGTACAACCACAGGCCAAGTTTCCTGGTTCTATTTCACACATGATGTTTTCTGACCTACATTCCAGTCATACTTCTACTTTATTAAAAAAAGGTTTGATTATTGGGTGTGTTCCTGCCTTACACCCAGTGATTTCATATAGGCTCTGGACTCAATGTGACCCAATGTGTCCACCTCTGTGTGACAACATCCTGCAGCATATTCTCCTACAAACACTGCTGCTATGAATCCATGTTTTAGCAAAAGCTGAGTCTATTGTACTTGATACATCATATTTATGTACTGTGCATCATATTTAATCCTTGTTGTGATTACTTATAGTCACACTGCCCTAATATTTCATGTGAGTAAACGTGAGATCAGTTTTTAACATTACCATGGACACTCAGATAGTGCCATAACCATGCTCCAAAGTCCTTCTCCTACACACTGTACACAATAGTCCCAAAACAAACGTTAAGTGTTGAAAACAGTGTTGATAGTTGTGAGTGTAACGTGCTTATTTTTGTGTTCTGTTTTGTATTGTTTCTTCTTTGTGCTCCACTTGTCATGTGACTGTGTCTTATTTAGTGCCCAGGTGTTTCTTCTTTGTGTTGTCTTGATATAGTCCTTGTCAGCGTTTCCAGGTTGTGGGTCATTGTTGATGTGGTTGTGTGTATGTATGCTGTCTGTGCTTCGTGTCTCTGTCTTGCCAAATTATATCTAGTTCTATGTTTAAAGCCTTGTGTATAGCCTTGCTCTGCCTTGCTTTGTGTTTAGCATTTAGCCTTGTTTAGTGTTTAGCCTTTGTATTTAGCTCCTTTGTGCTGTAACGGTTGTTACAGTGAGTGTGTGTGTAGAACTTATGTCCTATTAGTGAATTGCTGTAAAGCTGTGTTGTGATAACATCAGTTTTATAAAGCACTATACAAACAAATTTTGTTTGGTTCAATGAGAAACAAGCTGTTGGACTGCATTCATGAGCTTATCATTAATGTTATTATTAAAGGGAAAGGAATTCCAACTTTGCAACTAATATAATTGATGCATCACACCCTTGTATAAATAATAGGTGTCAGCTAAGGTTTCAACTATTCTACATCAGTTAAACTGTTATCCTGCACCTATATTACATACTGATTTGTTTATTGATTAAAAGGAACATAAACAAAGGCTTAAACACCTCTGGTAAAATTATGGGTTTTGTTTTTGTTTTACTATGTCAAGATAAAATGGAGTCAACAAACACCTCAGGCAACAAATCTAAAATATGAAAAAAAATATACCATATTTTAGGCTTTAAATTTGACCCCGCACACTCCAGCGCTGGTGCATACTGGCGGCTTCTCAGATTTGTTTAGTTAATGCTCTTTTCCAAATATTTTGAACTCCAGTGGTGATTCTTTAGCAGTATTTTGAAGGAAAAATTGTTAGCCTTGGTAAATGTTGGAGGAAGCATGTGCTTGCCCTTACCCTCACAGGCTGGTGACATTTTGTGTGATCTGGGGACTCATAGGGTATATACACATTAAAAGCCTAACTTAAGAATCAATTAAGTAATAGGACAGTAATAAGCATTACTAAATGATTAAGCAAAGTCACAGTCTTTAAGTAATGATAGAAACAGCAACAAACATTATTTTAGGATTTTATAAAATCTTAAAGTATATCTATAAAGCAGTGGCGGATGCTGGTCTTTCAAGGAGGGGAAGCTCAATTTCGGCCTACATCATAAAATGTGTCCGTTTATTTGTACGTAAATTCTACCCTATATTCCTTTTCAAGAAAATGATCTGTGACCCTGTCGTACCAACAAGGCGTTTTTTTCCAGTGAATTGACTAGTGTCCTCTCAATGGCCAGCAGAGCTAGGCTGCTTAAACGGCCTTGGACCATGTGAAGTGTCTCCGCCTGTGAGTGCTTTGTGACGGTGGAGGGGCTCAGCAGCACCCGCTAGAAACTGCGATAGAAGTCAGAAAGGGCGATAGAAGTCAGAAAGGGCGATAAAAGTCAGTCTCCAAACACAAGCAGCTACAAAAAAACCACCAGAAACAGAAGCTCGATTTGTCGCAAGTCGTTTTTAACAAAGAAAATGCCGCTAAGAGGATTCAGAAAGTCTGGTTCAACTCAGAACAGAATGAAAATGTCATGCTCCCACGGATCTTTACACCAAAGGATCGCTGATTCGCTCATTTCGCTGTCAATCAAAAAGGGATTCAGCCTCAGACAGATCATCCAATCATCATGCAGAAGCTGAGCGTCCGGGCCAGCCGAGGCCAGCCCACTGCCCCATAAGACCCCCAGAGACGCTGAGCGTCCGATGGGCGGGACAGAGCCCAGTATTTATCCAATGGCTCGTCTCGTTTTACTGCACTTCGCTGCTTCTCTATTGAACTCAGCGTCCTCACTGTTTAAATCACTGTGAATCTGCGCGAATGATTGAGAGGAAAGCCGCGTCTTTACCAGTAATAAGAAGCTGATTCTGAACAAAAGTTAATCGCGCTGTAGTGCATATTTATTCAGTGACATGTACACACAACAGTATATGTTTGATTACCTATTTTTTGACATTTTAGGGGAAGCTGAGCTTCCCTTGCAGTCTTAGAGCAATCGCTTCTGCTATAAAGTCACTTCAGCCCTGTAACGTGAATGTAGCTGTAGATAACAGGTGGAATTGGTGATGACTAAAATGAGGAATTAATGGGAAATAAAATGATATACCACATTTTATTTATCTTCAGGCAATTCTACTTCCTGTTTGGTACATATTGTTCATTGTATGACAGTGGATTTGAATCGGTTTGCATACCGTATATCAACCATCATTTACTGATGGTTTGATGAACTGCATAAATATTCTTGAACCCTGTAGTGCTTTTGTTTTTCTACTTCAACAAAATCTGTGTGTGCGTACCCAACATTCCTCATTCTTTATTGAAAATGTGCTAAAAATGTCCAAGAACTGGAATATTCAACCAATAAATGCAACCATCAAAAACAATCTTTTCCTCAAAAAGAATCTGAAGTAATTGAAGTGTGGAATTGATAAAGGCATAGGCCTACGCTGAATAACTGTGATATCTGAGTTCTCTTATGGCTCTGCATCAAGTATCATAATTCATTTATAATCAGTATAACCACATAGACTCAGGACTGATTTGGCGAAACTTTGTCAAGAAGTACAATGCAGACTTGTATCCACAAATGCTGTAAAAATCTATTAATTCATTAATTTTGTATTTATGTTTTTTAAGAGATGGATGCCAAATGCTCCAAGACCAAGAAACAATATGACCGCCGTCTGGGACAAGAAGTCAAAGTGCCAAGTTCTCTCATGTTATAGAGTTGCGTGGATTGGCCATGCTGCCTTAAAGACTACATCTTTTCCAGAGCTGCTCATGAATTTTCATAGAAGACAATGAAAACCACATTCTGCATGCATTACTGAGACATTGATGTGAAAGACTAGGGTGTGGTGCTGGGTTGGCCTGTTTGTGTTCTGACCTCTCCCCAATGATGTGTACACCTTGAACCTTCTATAGATTGCATATTTATGTATTACATAGAAATATATAATTTACTGTTTGCAATACAATGCTGGGACATTTTTTAAAAATGCAATAAGAAATCAAATCTGTAATCTGTTAATTCAGTGAAATATTTATTTAACAGACAAAAGGACCAAGAAAAGACTGTTAATGTTCTCACTGACCAAATTGACTGTATTTTGTAAATTAGAATTTGATGCCTGCAACACACTCCAATAAAGTGTGAGAGCAAAACAATAGCGAAAAATTTTAGAAAGCCCCTCCAAGCATCATAATGAAAGTAATTGTTTATTTTAGGACAACGTCTTTTTCTGGGAAGTCCATGGATATTTCATAAACATCTGACTGACTTGCCCTGCAGTCCAAATATATCTCCTATGGTGCATCATGAAAAGAAGAATCAGGTAACAGCAACTACAGACTTTTGAGCACCTGAAGTCTATCAAGCAAGTGGACCAAATTCCACTTGCAACAATTTGTCTCCTCAGCTCCGAAATGATTAAACAGTTTAATTAAAAGGAAAGTGATAGCTGTCCCAAGCTGTCTCCAAGTGTGTTGAAGGATTCAAATTCTAAATGTGTTTATATTTACAAAATCCAATCAAGTTGTTCAGTGAAAACATTGGAAATAAAACAAGTTAAATAAAGCTTGAAAAGAATAAAATAATACGATTTTTTTTTAATCATTCTCTTTTGGACCCCTTATCTTGGATGGTTGGGGCATCGTAAGTGATCAAATTCATGATGAAGATACTGGGAGATCTCAGGAGCTCATGGTCTGTGTTTCTGATAAAATGGCAAGTGAGTGCATGAAGTAGATGTAAACTGGTAGCTCAGTGTAGAAAAGCTGATTAATTATTAATTTTTTACAGTCTGAAATTGAGGTTCTAAGAAATTGACACAATATACTGCTTTTTACAAAAAAGAAAACAAATGACCCTGTGAAACAGAACAGAACATTTGCCCAAAACATGTACTAAATGTACATTTCTTGAACAGCTGGTAAGATATAAGAACTAAATTAATCCATTCATTACTGAAACAAAAATGTGCATTTATATATTCATATTATTGAAAGAGACATTTGCTTTTAAATACTATTTAACAAAGAAGGTAAAATCGTATACTAAATGAATTGCATTATATACTTGCTATTGGACCAGGCAATTTGCCATTCTCTGGTAAAATGGCTTGTTTTTTGTTAATTCTATAATCGCAAGTAAATGAACACATCAAGAAAAAAAATCATGAAATGTACAATAAGTTTTGGGGTACATTTTTCCACCAATATTTTAATGTAAGAAATAAACAGTAATTGTTTAAACTACAAATTGTGTTCTCCGTAGAAGATGCATATATTTTCAATTAAGAAAATTAAGAAAATGGGTCATTTGACCGGCAAAACTAAATCTTTATTGAAACTAAAATACCTGTTTCATAGGTATGCACCTCCAACCTTTGGATCATAGAGGATTGAAGCCAAGAACAAGAACAAGCTTAGTCAAGATTCAGATACATTATTATTTATCAGAAGAGAAAGCATTTTACTCTTGTTCAGCAGGTTCATCGAGATCCAGACCTGCATATATTATCTACTATGTCAAAGTGTATATAAACTTGCATCTATGCTCTTCTCATCAGGTGGTCTGCAGATAGCTGCTCTACACATAGCACTAGTTACCTATAATCAGGTAACCTTCATTACCCTTCCAGTTTAACTCGTTGATTTGCATTTCAGAGTCAGATACATTTCCTGTTTTCAAAAATTATGATAGGTTTTTTGGAAAAAATAATGGTCATTTAATTTTTTGTACTGAACATCCTAAAAAATAAATATGGTCCAATGCAAAACTTGCTTTTTGAACATTATTGAAGACATTTTATCTAGAGAAATAGTCTTATTCTATTCCAGTGGAGTAAGAAAATAAATAAAAATGAAGCAACTAAAAGTTCAAGTCATTTGTTAACAATCCCATATTAATTAAATTTCATAATTACATTACTCCCTGTGTCTGCGTGGGTTTCCTCCGTGTGACTGTCTGTGAGGAGTTTGGTGTGTTCTCCCTCTGTCCACGTGGGTTTCCTCCAGGTGCTCCAGTTTCCTCCAACGGTCCAAAAACACACACTGGTAGGTGGATTGGTGACTCAAAAGTGTCCATAGGTGTGAGTGTGTGTGTCACACTGTGAAGGACTGGTGCTTCCTCCTGGGTGTGTTCCTGCCTTGCGCCCAATGATACCAAAATTCATTCATTCATTATCTGTAACCCTTACCCAGTTCAGGGTCGCGGTGGGTCCAGAGCCTACCTGAAACCATTGGCCGCAAGGCATACCAAAATTATTTAATTAATTAAAATTATATATATATTCATACATAATTCATACAATAATTCTGTTTTTTTTATTTGTACATTAAAACTAACACTAAAAAAACTATATGACTGAAATCCTGTGTCAAATTCTGAGTTTGCAGAAATTCTTGTTTAGGCAACATGGTGATCAAATCTAAAGGTGTAAGAAAAACACACTGCATATTGTTTATCAGGTTACTATTAACTAAAGCTGTTTATAATGACAAGTGATTCAAAGTTTTGAATATTAGTTTAATTTATGAATATTTGGTACATTCTGAAATGTCAGATACTGAATCTTGTCTGAACACAAACAGCAGGTCAGCTCATTACCATTAGCTCCTGCAAAAGTGTATTATGGGAACCAAAACCTGTTTAAATACAATGTTGGGACGTGTGGTCCATAAACTGTAGAGTAACGTTGACAATATAAAGTTTTTAAAGGGTTAATGTTACAGTAATATTAGAATTAGAGTTAATGTACACAAAACATACCTGTTTGTGTCTGTGCATGCAGCATTGATGTAAGTCTTTTTTAAGTGCTGCACATTCTCATTTCAGGATGGAGATTTCACTTCCACTGTGTTTGTTCGTTCTGCTCTGTATGTGTAAGTCCACACTCTCTGCAAAGGTGTCATTTATGTTTACAGAATGTGACCTGTAACTGTCTGCAGTTTACATGTATTTTTATCTTCAAGTTTGCATATTTCTATAAAAAAATATGTTTTCCTTAAAACAGCTGTTCTTTTTTGATATGCTGAGATGGTAGTGAGGTAAGTCAATATTATCTCTCTCTCTCTCTCTCTCTCTCTCTCTCTCTCTCTCACTTGCTCTCTCTCTCAGGTGGGGTGGAAAAAACACAAGGACAAGGTTAGCTGATTAAATTTTGCACATCATTAAAATTTTAGTGTTAAAAAGATAAAATATATTAAAGAATATACTGACAGTATCAGTGGCGGATGCTGGTCTTTCAAGGAGGGGAAGCTCAATTTCAGCCTGCATCTTAAAATGTGTCGGTTTATTTATACATAAATTCTACCCTCCGTTCCTTTTCAAGAAGATGATCTGTGTCCCTGTCATACCAACAAGGTGTTTTTTCCAGGGACTTGACTAGTGTTCTCTCAATGGCCAGCAGAGCTAGGCTGCTTAAACGGCCTTGGCCCATGTGAAGTGTGTCCGCCTGTGAGTGCTTTGTGACGGTGGAAGGGCTCAGCAGCACAGGCTGGTCAGAAAGAGTGATAGAAGTCAGTCTCCAATAACAAGCAGCTACAAAAAACCCCACCAGACATAGAAGCTTGATTAGTCACTAGTCGTTTAAGAGGAGTAAAGAAAGTCTCCGGTTCAACTCAGAACAGAATGAAAATGTTATGCTTCCATTTCTAATAAAAGTTTCTAGTTCTTTTAAAAATAGTTAAAAGATGGAGACGACTTCTTGGAAGATCAGCAGGCTCTTTCATTTCTTAAAATATTGGGGAGCAGTCTCAGAAGGCCACCCAAAGATTCACTCACACCAGACACACACAAAACCACAGTTTACATACTTTTTTTGGGGTGAGGTCATCTCGCCCCTTCTATTAGGTTGCATTTCATAGGATACAAAATGATACCCTTATCTCTTCAAGGACGCAGTATATCATAGGAGCCCAATTAAAAAGTATCCTTGCCTTCTAAGGAAGTTGTATTTCACACTGTACCAGACAATCTCATGCTACCATTCTCCTTTTTTCCCAAAGAATACAGGCCTGGGTTTTAACTCAAGTATCCCTTTGACCATTCTAATATCCTCTGCCACAAAACTCGTTTGTTTAAAATAATTCTCATGTCTCTATATTATTTGATCACTACAGTCACATGTTTTCTATACTATTTGTTTATTACAGTCACATGTCTGTATATTTTTGCCTCTGGAGAAATGTCCCATGCCTGATCTATGAATAAGTGAATTCTCCATCATTCCCCCCTTTCACGACTACTAGTCATGACCCCTGCATCTTTTTATAAGTGTAAATAAATGTGCATATATGCATTTATATAGTTGTTAGTATATACTGTGTATAATTGCTGGATATATGTCTGAATAATGCAGAGTATTGGACCAAAAATAAACTAAATAAAACATATTGTAAAAAATTAAAATTAAAAAAATTAAACATACCAAAACATATCATCATTCCTCCTCAGACAGGTCATACTATTGTATGATAGAATACTAGACAGGTACCCTTAATAAGACACATCCCAGCACGGACGGCTATAACAACTTTTAGAAATGTCGACTGTCCTTGGACAAACTGTCCTGGGTGACTTTAAGAGTCAGTCAAAACTGGAGGCTGGCACAGCTTATATTTTTAGACCATGCTCATCAATCAAGCACAAACCCTCCTTTGGGTAAATAGGTCCATAATGCTGAATCGTCAGGTCCTCCTTTCACCCATTATAGGCATTTCACGACGGCTCAGGCCTTATGGCCCTGTCTTCACACCCATTCACAGTCTTTGAGGCTAATCAGCCAATAACCAATAGGCCAAATTACATCCTAATATTGACTACCTTACAATACAGAGTCTATCTGGGAGCAATGTGTATGTAAATATTTAGCAAGCTTAACTATCCCTGTTCCTAATAAACAAAAATGGCATATGCAACTGCGTTTTCTCATAAGTAAAGACAAATGAATATATGGATAATTTATTACAGCAAATAATAACAAAAATAATAACATATGAGTAAATACATGGATAACATGAAGCATTCAAAGAAGGTGTTTGCTCCTGAAGACGTTATCTTCTACCTATTGTGATTTTACATCATATGGATAGGCACGTTGCTGACTATAGGGAGAGTTTGCTAGCACTTCACCTCAGTCAGATGACTTGACGATCCGAGTTGGTGTAAGGTCGGACATGACATGTCACACGAACAAAATAAAAAGAAACAAAAGCAACAATATACCCATTCTAATCAACCCCACTTCCCATTGGCCTGAAAATAGAAAAAAGACAACCATCTCTCTCCAGCGACTCCTCCCGTTGTGTTGGCCACATGTTCATCTCTCGGTTCCCTTAATTGTGTCATAAATTTAGTGAAATTACCATCTTCAGCAGTGTTCATAGTGATGTAAGTACAACACTCTTCTCCAAACAGAACACAAACACCATTATCTGGAGCTCTCATAGAATCAATAGCAAACCTATTTTGTATCACCATTTTAGAAGTTGCATCTATCTGCTGGCCCAAAGAAGACAGAGCACCTATAGTGATATTTATAAATCTTTGCTGGTTGTACCAAATATAATTATTCCAATGGGCATTTTTATAAGTCTGATGCCATGGAAAAAAGGCTACCCAATTGTCAATACTAGAGTGAGACATTACCATGTGTTCAGCTGGTACGTCAATTGGCACTCCAGAATACGTTGGAATAAGTAGGTTTCGAAAATATAGTGTCTTTACCTGCAAGCCAAGATGATACATCTTGCTTGTTCCGAGCTGTTGGTATGTGTACAGGTAATAGTGCAACCTGACCTGATAAAGTAACTGGAGCACAACATCCTCTCCAGGTAGGAGCTAAAGATTGAGCTATTTGTTTACCATCATCACAAACCCAAAATATATCAGCCACTGGTACTGTTCCCTCACCCAAGTCTATGTTCAATGACTTTATATTACTGTCCGGATCCCAACCTGTACTATTTAATTTTCTTCTGCATCTGTGAACTATTCCCCTCTCATTTGGGACAGAATATTGACAGAAACAATATGGGCATGGCCATCCATCATCCTGCACCATAGGTGGAGGATGAGTGAATGGTCTATACAATATTGAACAATTGTGAGCCTGTTCAGGATTGTAGTTAACATTCATGCTCCACAGTAAGCAGATTAATGGGCATACTGCAGACTTATTTACACATTCAGCTAAACCTCCCAATGGAACAATTGTTGGGACCCCTTTTTTAGAGTAACATGCTATGCAATCATTGTCAACATTCGTATGGGCTGTGAATTGCAAATATTTATACAACATGTTCTGAGTAGCATACATTGTAACTACCTCACATTCATCCTTTTGGCCGTTGTTAGTCTCTGAATCAATAGTTCCCATTAGCACGTACCATTCTAGGGCTTCCCATTTGTGTATGTTTATTCTGTGTGAGTAATTAAGGTGTATACTTTCATAGCACATCAACAAGTCACAATGTGCACTAACAGTAAAAATCCCACGGCTTGAACATTGTGAATTTTTTTGAGTTCCAGTTGAGTGGAACTTGCCCTTTATGTCTGTAATTGTATCATTAACTCCTAAATTCTGACATTTCACAAAATAATTTTGCTCAATCTTATGAGACTGTTGTCTTGGTTTTGTTGAAGCTGGATTAACACAATTTGGAATTTGAGTACAATTAGATATACCTGGCTTATGTAAGCATGTCATTGACCTTGTGTATTTCTTATTTCCTCTCACCAATGTCCATTCATTAAACACATAGAATTCTCCTGGTGAAAAGCTTGATGGCCCATGCATACCTGCTGACTATTTATTGGAGAGTAGCGTTCACAAACTAATTCTACTGATGTGTTCCAAGTCTGCCGTACTGCAGAATATTCTAGAGATAAGGCTACTGCTCGCTTCTCACGTTTGAGTGAAATTAGAACTAGACATGTGTCATTAATTCTGACCTGTGTGAATGTGTTTAATGGTGTGAACACATGTGTATCATTCAAATGACCTTGTAGGCCATTACCTGTGCAAGAAATACCTGCAAACAGAATGATTATCACAATGATACTGGACAACATAAACAATACACAAGTAGTTCCCTTCAGTCCACAAAGTCCAGGATGTCTAAATGGATGCCAACCAGGCATAATGTCAAATTATTCAGTCAGAGTTTATTAGTTGTCCTGTTTTTGTTTTTTGTTTTTTTTTTTATTACTGCAGCAGAGGCAGCGCTTGGCTCACTCCTCAAACTGAGCTAAAAAAATAAAAATAAAAATGAAAATGAGTCTGGATGACTGTTTGCCAGCCGTTGCCTAGACTCAACATCAATCAGTCAGAGTCGTCAGCTGATGGTGGTGTAGCTCTAGTGACGCTCCTAGTTACTGGTCTTTGTACTCTACTCGGACCTGGTTCGATGACGTCTGGTGCTGGCGTTGTTTGTTCACTTGCTTCTGCTCCTGTGTCTGTGGCTTGTTGTTGCACAGTGGGTGTAGCTGATGGGAGTGGTTTTAACAGATCTGGAGCTCTGGAACAATGATTAAGGTGAATCCAGACTTTTCGTTCTTTTACCTTTACAGCTGTTGGGGTAGCTAGAACCACTTCAAATGATCCTTCCTGTCTGGGCTCAGTCCAGCCTCTCTTGAACGTTTTGACGTAGACGTAGACCCCGGGGAGCACTTCCTTCAGTCCTTCATCAGCAATAGTCAAGATTCTCTCTCTGGTGGCTCCTTTCACCTGAGTGAATATCTCTCTGTGGATTTTTGTCAGACATTTGATGTATTCTTGTAGTTCTCTTTGCAACTGTTGAAGGTTGGGCCCACGGGTGGGTCCCCTCAAGTATGTTACTGGCATTGGTCGACCAGTTAACATTTCATGAGGCGTTAGGTGAGTGACTCTGTTGGTTGACATTCTCATGCTCATCAATGCTAAAGGCAGTGCATCTAACCAATTGATTTTCTGTTTACTGTCTGCCATAATCTTTGCAATCTTTGCACGAATTATTCCATTTTGCCTTTCTACTCTGCCTTGTGACTGAGAATGATAAACACACCCTGGTCTGTGTTTGATTCTCAGTGCTTGTGAAATTTTCTGAATCACTTTGTTCACAAAGTGTTGATCATTGTCTGAACTTATTTTATCACGTATTCCAAATCTAGGTATGACTTCTCTAAGGAGAAATCTAGCTGCTGCATCTGCTGTTTCCCTAGTTGTAGCCTGAGCCTCTGTCCACCTACTGAAAATGTCAACAATCACAATTATGTACCTATACTTCCCTACAGGCTTTGCCATGTCCGTATAATCCATCATCAAATACCTAAATGGTCCATCTGGGACAGGAATATGACCTAAAGGTACAGTCATAGATTTTCTGCAGTTATATTCTACACACACAGCCCAATTAGTCAAAACATGATCTACTGTTGGACCCAAATAAGGAGACCACCAATCTTGCTTTATCTGCTTTATCACTTCCTGTCTATGCACATGAGATTGTCCATGCGCCTCTTGTATAAGAATGTTCAGCAGTGTTAGTGGAGCTACAAACAGACCATTTGGTCCATACCAGACGTCATTAATATTTACGGCCCCCCTTTTCAACCAGTTGTCTTTCTCGTAAAGGCTTGCTTGTTCTTGTGCCTCCTTCAGGCTAGTCATATCAGTCACTTACCCTGTATTTTCTCTATCTGCTATATGAAACCTCCCCATAGTGGGTAACTGTCTTTTGGCTGTTGCTGCATCCTTAGCCTCTTGATCTGCAAAATTATTACCCCTGGTAACAATGGAATCATCAGTTCTGTGTTCTGCACATTTCACTATGGCTAGCTTATCTGGAAGTTGGATTGCAGCCAATAGTTCAGATATGGCTTGCCCATGTGCTATTTGTGAACCATCAGTTCGTACAAACCCTCTCTGTGCCCATGTTGCAGCATGCAGATGACACACTCCTCCTGCATATGCACTGTCTGAATACACTGTAACTTTGTTGACATGCGGTAGTCAGTGCTTTAAGTTCAGCCAATTGTGCTGAACAAGGTTGTGGAACACTAGCTTTAAACAGCGTCTCAAAATGATCACTTTGTTGATTGTACTTGACTACAGCATAGCCAGCTAGGTTGCCCTCGGGTCCCCTAAAGCATGAGCCATCTACAAAAAGAATTAAGTCATTTTCCAGTAATGGTTCTGTTTCCAAATCTAACCTAGGTTTCAACAAAGTTCTAGTTACCACTTCACAGTCATGTGGTGTTCCTTCATCTGGAGTTGCTACTCTATCTGCTGGATTGACTCTTGATGGTTAGCTCTGGTGCAGACAGAATAACATCATATCCAGTTCTCCTAGCATTTGTCAAAACAAAATATCCTGATGTTAACAGAGTATGTATAGCGTGATTTGTAAATAACTCAACTCTGTGTCCCATTGTGATTGCTGTTGCTTTTTCATATGCAAACGCTGCTGCAGCTAACCCTTGGTAGCATGGTGGCATACCTTGTTCTATTTTGTCTAGCAGACTGCTAAAATAGGCAATTGGTTGGCTTTGCTTGTTGTTTTCCTGTGTCAATACTGCATTTACATGTCCATTTTTAACTGCTTCGAACAATTGAAATGTCTTAGAGTAATCTGGATTGGCAAGTGCAGGTGCTGTACATAAATCTGCTTTAATGTTCTCAAATGCTTGATCTGCTTCTTCATCCCAGACTATTTTTCCTTTCAGGTTTTGTTGCCCCGCACTGCGAATTAACATTCTTAAAGGAGCAGTTTTTAAGGCAAAATCACAAATCCACTGTCTACTATATCCTGCCATACCCAAAAAGGTTAACATTTCAGATACTGTTGTTGGTTTGGGTGCACTTTTAACTGTCTCAATGTGTGATGGCATTATTGCTCTTTCATTCCCTCTTAGTCGTCTCCCCAAATAATCTACCTCTTCTTTGCAGAATTGTAGTTTCTCCCGGTTCACTTTGTGTCCTTTCTCTGCCAAAATAGTTAAGACAGTAATCGTATCAGCTTCACATTGTGCCTTATTGGGAGAAGCAATCAGTATCTACATCTAGCATCTACATACATCAACAAGGTGGTTTCAATCTTTACATCATTTAAATCTGCTGCCAGTATTCTGTTAAATACTGATGGACTCTCACAATACCCTTGTGGCATTCTAGTGTATGTGTATTGTTTTCCTCCATAACTAAAAGCAAAGAGGTGTCTTGATTGTTCATCCATCCATCCATTATCTGTAACCGCTTATCCAATTTAGGGTCGCGGGGGGTCCAGAGCCTACCTGGAATCATCGGGCGCAAGGCGGGAATACACCCTGGAGGGGACGCAAGTCCTTCACAGAGCAACACAGACACACACACACATTCACTCACACCTACGGACACTTTCGAGTCGCCAATCCACCTGCAACGTGTGTTTTTGGACTGTGGGAGGAAACCAGAGCACCCGGAGGAAACCCACGCGGACACGGGGAGAACACACCAACTCCTCACATACAGTCACCCGGAGCGGGAATCGAACCCACAACCTCCAGGCCCCTGGAGCTGTGTGACTGCGACACTACCTGCTGCGCCACCGTGCCGCCCACGCGCCATCTAATGATCTGTAAATATTTTCATTATCAGTTTTTACCCAACTTCTTTACTAGCCTTCACCATTGGCTCTAAATCTTTTTGCTCACTGTCTTTCGTTATCATTAAAGAAACATGTGGAATAGCGTTTGTCACTTTATACCACTGTATCATTGTCTCATCTAAGCTTGCCTCTACTGCTGCACCTTGTGGCCCTATTATAAGGTCACCTGTTATGAGTAGATTATGCTTTCCCTCAAATTTTCTTCCCATGCGGTGTTGTAGGCCTCGTGCACGCTATTTTGGTCATACAGCAGTGTACAGTGTAATTCATCTGAAACTCTCCTCAAGTCAGGTCTAATTGCTTTCAGCCATTTTTCCCAACTTAGAAAATTATTTAGTAGGTTTTGTTCTTCTAATCTCAACCAATATACAGTAGGCCTTATTTGTTCACATTCATTTACTTTATTCAGAAACATCTGCCACACTTGAATTGGGAAACTTATCAGTACTCCATCCGGTGTACATTTTATGTCAGTATTGAGTTTACAAAATACATCTCTTCCTAGTAGGTTGATTGGACATGCTTCTGAATAAAGCAAAGGCATGGTTACTTTTTGATTATCAATGGTCAATCCCAAGGGCTCAGTAAATCTTAACGTTTGCATTTTCCCAGAGAAACATTGAGTCGTAATTTTTTCATTAGACAGGGAGAGGTGAGCAACTTTGGGCCAATCACTGAATGTGTGGCACCTGTATCAATTAAAAATTTCAAATTTTGTTGACCATTTATGCTAATTGGCACTACTGGTTCTTCATTTGCCACTGTTGAGGCAACCAAATTTAAATACTCCCCCCTTAGGTCTCCTGGGCACCTTCAATACCATTCTTGACTCTGGCGATCACGACTGTAGTGGCCTGGCTTACCACATGTCCAACAGTATACAGGAGGTTTCTGATACTGTTGTGCTTCTGGCTGTCTTGTCTGCTGCACTCTGTCTTGTGGGAAAATATTTGTAGGAGGCATACTCATTGGTCTAAATGCCCCCTGGCTCCTGCCTCTTCCTCTGCCTCTACCTCTTCCTCCTATTCCACCAACATACACATTAATTGGAGGCACCATAGAGGTGTGGGCTGGGCCTGTGTGCATAGGTGCTGTATTTTGGGTGTTATGGGCCACTGGGTATGACTGAACTGGCTGGTTTGATGGTGTCACTACTGCTGCCTGGGTTATTGGATCTTTCAGTTCAGAACCTGTTTGATTTGATGACTGAGTTATACAACTGCCATCACTTCCTCTTTCTTTTTCTCTTTTTTCTTTAGCTCTGTCAATTGGGCTCTCTGTAGCTGTAAAGTTGGTTTTTCCATGTTTTCCTTCTCCTGCTCTCTCTTTTTTCTGTGTCTTTCTACATGGTGTATAATGTGGTCTTTATATACAGCCCATTTCATGTTTGCTAGTCCAACTACCTCATCCAAAGCATTCTGCACTTCTTGGGGAAGGCCTTTCTTTAGTAGCATTTGAAATAGTCTACTGTTAGTTTCAGTTTGGTCCCAAGCTGAACCTGTTTCCTCCATCCACTTCCTTTGAAATTTATTAATGAATTCATTTATACATTCTCCTGTCTTTAACTCCATGGTCTCTAACTGACCTGGATCCATTTTTGTTGGGAATTCTTTTCTGATTGCATCCCACAGCCTGTTTCTGTACTGATCTAATGGGTCCTCATCCCATCTCTGGGATATAGACATAGATTGTAAGTGAGCCATGGAAAAAAGGTTTTCCATCCTTATTTTCCCAACTGTCTGTGACAGTATAGCTTTAACATCTCCTACAGCTAATTTGTGTCCTGTGGTTCTCTCTTCAAAGACAGTTATCCACCTTTGTCCCCCAGTATTGATATTAGGCAACTGATCAATTAACCCTTTCACATCCATAAAGGACCATGGGACATATGCACTTTTTATCCCTTTATACAGTAATGGACATTACTTGGATAACTGTTTGCTCTTCAGCCTTTCTGATTGCCTGAGGTATGGTTGCTCTTTTGTCTTTTGACTTGTGTCATCCTCACTCTCCTCATCACTGATTTCAAATCTTTCTGGTACTTGATATATGCTGTTTTTATTTGTGCCCTTAACTAACTTTTTATCCTCTTCAGCACGTTCTACTTCCCATAACTCCTGTGTCCTTTTCCTCTCTAGTTTTTCACGTACTTCCCTGGATATCTCCTGAAACTTCTCTCTTGCTTCCTCTCTTTGCTGTATTGTTTCAAGTTCTTCTGTAAAATCTTTGTGTTCTTGTTGTGCTAATTCAGTCTCCATTTTTCCTATTTCATTTAATATTTTCTGCTGTTTTGCTCTAGCATGCTCTTCTGCTTCTATCAGTACCTCTCCTGTTATTCTCCTAGGCACTCCTTCTGTATTAGTACACAAAGATGCTCTAGGCCAAGAGTCATGATTCAGCCCGCCCTCAGCTGCTCGTGCTGAGGCTGTTGGCTTTGCGACTGTTAGCAGACCCCTGTTAAGGATGTTTGCTGAAAAAACGTCATTTCTCTGCTCTATTTGACTTTGTCGTCTCAAATCTGTCATAGACAGGCCTGTGTTTTCACGCACTTTAACTTCCACTGGTGTCATGACAGGGTTATTTGGTGTTTTCAGACAATAGTCTTGTTCTTCTACACTCTCTGGAACAGGCTCTTTCAGAGTAGGAATGCTGTTCATTGGGATAAATTCTAATACCTCCAGTCATCTTGATCTCAGCATTCTGCCATCCTGTTTCTGACAAAACAGGATATATACCTGCACTCTTTATGTCAAGGGCATACGGTGGAGGTCTATCTTTAACTCCCTGTCTTCCTTCGTCACTGTGTCTCATATCTTTTTCAGAATCTTCCCTTTCTTTCTCCTGCACTTTTTCTCTCATGGGTTCCTGTCTGTACTCCTGTTCTTTTTCTCTGACTTTAATTGCATGAGTTTCAAAAGCTTGTATTATAGCCAAGCACTGTAATTTTTTCTCTACCTGGGCCTTAGTTCTAGTAACTTTCCTTTCCACCATTTCTCTCACCTCCTGACATAATTCAACATCAAATGAACCTCTAAGTGGCCATTGCTTTTCTTTTTTAGTTGTTTTTTTATTCCACTGCTTCATGCATTCTGACAATTCTGCCTTTGTTCCCACTCCTTCAGAAAACATCAGGGAAAATGGAGTAATCTCCCTTTTTTCCGGGATTCATTAGCTTATTCCCCATTTTTTACTTCACTATTTCAACTTAAACTGTGTGTACAGAGTAATCAAACTAATCCTGTGTTTGTGTATATATGTGAGGATATATTCACACTCAGTTTGGCTTTTCTTTCTCTCTCTCTTTGTCTTTCTCCTTCTGCCTTGTATTGATGGCACCACCTGCTTTCAGCTTTATTCTGGTGGTCCTGCAACACACAAATTTACTTGACAAAAATATATACATGTTAATTTATCCTATATTTCCCTTTTATTTTAGATCATTTTATTTCAGCTGTGCTCACATACAACTCCATACATTCACCACATCCATTGAAAAAACCCAGTTCAACCGCATCCAGTCTCAGGAGCTCCAAACCCCTGTACAGCACTTTTACATCAATATCTTTCATACATTTTTAATTTGCCCCAGTAATTATTATTTTCCATTTAGACCAAATCAACGTGGCTTTTATCAGTACATCACAAATCAAAGTCCTGCCATCTCTCTCTTTTTCAAGAGTGAAACTTAGGCCTTACACACTTGTTAGGGGAGACCCCCCAAGCAAAGCATAAGATCTCAAAGCTCCAGCGAATTTGAGAGGAACTTAGACCCGTGATCTCTTTTTTCTCCCAATAAAAGCCATCATATGGAGATTTCAAATTTTTCTCCTTTTTCTCCAATACTAATTTAGCCATGATTACACCTTACAGTTTCCCCAATGTACCCTCAGTTTTAACACCTTCCTCTCCTTTTTTCTATTCTCAGCATCTAAAAAACGTCTTTCTGGAGCTCATTGTTTTATAGTCTCCCAGAAAGCTCATAAGAAACGTCTTTTTGGAGCTCAATTTCTAGTCTCCCAGAAAGCTCATAAGAAACGTCTTTCTGGAGCTCATTTTCTAGTATTTTCTTTAATTTACAGTCTCCCAGAAAGCTCAGAAAGTTTTTACTTTTTATTTAAAAACATCTCTTGTTCAAGGCTCGTTTTCATTACAAACATACAACCCTCAATTTTGAGGTTCATGAAATCATTTACAATAACTGTCCTTGAACGAAGCTCATATATTTTACCATTACAAATTTCTTTCCCTATTGATTTCTAAATCTCTCATTCTTCATCACATTTCCCACTTTCTCTAAACACTTTTTTACTCTCTCTGATACTCTCTGGTTTTTTTTCTTTCCTACTTTCTCTAAACACACACACAGAAAATGTATGGCTCTTTACAGCACAAGGGAGAGACCAGTTCTGCTCACACTCTCATGATGAACCAAAGAAAGGAGGAGGTAATCATTCCCCCACCTGCACTCGGCACTCACAAACATCTCTCAGCTGACCATACACACACACACATAGAAGGGGAAAAGGAGGGGTGAGAGACACATTGACACACACACACTCACGGCAAAACACTCCTTTTTTTCTAAACTTACTAAGCACACACTTACACACAATGCTCTCCTGGAGCTGTATTTTTGTGCGTGGGTCTGAAGTTTAGCACAGTCTCCTCATTCCAATCAAACTCCACCACTAATTTTTTCAAAGTCACACCTTTTTTTCTCTTGAGCAATTCCAGATCATATCTCGCTGCTAGATAGTCAATTTTATCGACCAGGAGAGGAATAACCCTTTCTCTTTCCCAAAAAACCTCTCTTTTCTCTATGATCACCTTCGCACGTAATTCTCTACACTGCCTGTGGTCCACTTCCACTGCACTCTGTAATAACTACACCTTATTTATTTGAAATATTTGACAGTTTCATAAATTTTGGTGCCACATCTCACAGTGAAAAAACCAACAAATAATGATTTAGCCTAGGATTGGTCAGTATAACGATAATACTGTATACCATTGTATTTAAAAATGGGGACAGTATCTTAAAATGAGGGTGGTATTTAGGGCGGTGGTGTGTCAAATTTCGGTTATTTGTATGGAAGCAAATCTGTCTCATCAGAATTTGAAATATTACCACCTTTGAATTTGTAGCACTGAAATTTTTTTTGCACTGAAATTATGCATCTAAATTTTGCTGCTTTTGAATTTAAGTCTTCAGATTTCCACCTCTGAATATTTTGCTTTGCAATTATGCATCTGAATATATATTGCTCTCGAATAGAACTCGTGAATTTTCAAGAAAACGTTTTCACTGTTATTATTCAAGCCTAATATATTCAGATAAAATAATTCAAGCTTAAAAAAATTCAAACAATATATTTCAAAGTTGCTCAAATTCGATAGACCAAATTCAGATACCAAAATACGAGTGAAAAAATTCTGAGTACATATCCGGGATACAAAAGGTGAGCAATAGATTCACTAGGATTTTCTCTTTCACCTTAAATGCTGCAGTAGTTACATTCTGTCGCCGCTAGATACGAACTATTTCCGTACCGTGGAAAAACTACACATTTAGCTTCCTTCAGTGGATATTATCTCTTTATTTTCAAAGTGTCTCAAAAATCTGAAAGGCTCACTGAAGATACAATGTTCCTTATGGAATTCATAATTCTTCCTTATATTTCTTCAGCACCAGTTGCTGAAATTTGCTCTCCAAGAAACGGGTTTTAATTGTCAACACATGTGTCAGTGTGAACTGTCGGGATGTGTTTAGCTAAATTCACTCGACTTAGTGCTCAAAGATATAGGCTCAGACTGACAGAGCACCCCCTCCCCACAGTAATACCATCTATTGTGATAATATTTTGAGACGGTATTACGTTGTGAAAAATGTGGATACCCTCCATCCCTAGTTTAGCCATTTGAAAAATTTTATATTGTTTTTTTTTAAAATAATACTGTTGTATGTTATCTCCTATGTCAACCCGGTCTCACACTTACTTGTGATATAGTCAAATATATAGGAGACCGCAGTTTGTGACATAGTCGCATATTTTTGACATTTTATGCGACAATATCACAATTATAAGTGAATGGGCAATTATCATACAAACCGTCATATCAGTGCCCTGTGTTATACGACAGTAACACGACAACTCTTCATCATTAAGGTGTCATTACCATCCGTTAATACCACTGTCTTATTGTCTTATTTTTTTATGGAAAATATAATGTTACTAATTAATTATTTGCTAAAATATCAAAGTAAATAATGGCTAGAGAAATATCCTTTTCAGTTTTATCCTTTTGAAAATTAGTCAAAATAATGTTAAGTGAAAGAAATGTTCTTGTTAGAGTTAAAGCTAAAGTAGGACACCAATAATAAACATTGCTTAGGAGAAACATTATAATAAAATACTTTATGCTTTTATTGGAATAACAACCTATGATATGTAATAGGCATTATGAATTTTTCTATGTTAAATGAGTAATGATGCCTGTAATGAGGAAGAGTTTTCGTGTTACTGTCACATAGTGTTTCTATGGTAATTACCCATACACTTATGATCGTGATATTGTCGCATAAAATGTCGAAAATATGCGACTACGTCACGAATTGCAGTCTCCTGTATATGTGACTATATCACAAATAGGTGTGAGACCAGGTTGTCTATGTTTTAAACAGATCAGGCTAACAAACAACAACAAACAAACATTATGCAGTAAATTCCAGTTTCTTTTCACAGTTCCTGTTTGTGAAGGCAGACCTGCGTGGTTTTCAGTGTTCTAAAATGACTTTGGACTTGAAAAAAAATTAATTAAATGCTGGTGGAATTATAAATGATGAGCACTGAACAATTACAGATCACCTTAAAAAGACAAGTGTATGTAGTTTCTGAGCCTTAATAAAGTCCTTATGGGAACGGACATTTCTTTTTAATTACTTCTCCCTCAGTTCAATTTGGATGGTTTCTTGTCTTTTCAACCCATCCCTGTCACTGAGCAATTTAATTCATCCATTACTGGAGAGATTGATGGAAAATTGGGAAAAAAGATCAATAATTGAGCATATGGGGAGTATAAAGATCCACTTATTCATAGGTCAGGCTTGGGACATTTCCCTAGAGGCAAGAATATAGAGACATGTGACTGTAATAAACAAATAATATAGAAGCATGTGACTGTAATAAACAAATAATATAGAGACATGACATTGTTTTAAACAAATGAGTTTTATGGCAAAAATATTAAATTGGTCATGGTATGTGCAAAGGGATACTTGAGTTCATAACTCGGGCCTAAACTCTGTAGAAAAAAAGGAGAATGGATTGAATGAGAGTGGAACAGCATGGGATTGCCTGGTACAGCATGAAACAAGGTATTTTTTTAAAAAACTACACTCACATCATTAGGTGATAAGGGTAGCATTTTAATTGGGGGATAATGGTAGCCTATGGAATGCAATCTAATTAAAAATAGGAGGGGCGAAATGATCTCAGCCCAAAAGATGCCTATGTAAACTGTGGTTTTCCTTGCCTGTTTTGTGAGTGCTCTGAAGGCCTTCTGAGATGCTCTTCAATGCTTTGAAATAAAACCTGAACCTACTGAATCTTCTAAAAGGTCGACTTCAAGTATTTTCTTTAGACTAGAATCTTTTTATTTAAGACGGATACTTTCAAGTGTTATAGTTAGACTAGCTATGAGATCAACACGTCGTGGTAACAACATTTTGGTGGCCCATCCTAAGGGGACTCTGAGAGACCCTGACCGGTGACAAAGATTGTTATCAGCACCAGAACTTTTGCATTTTGTTTTGAGGGTGAGAGAACCAACCTCATTGTAGTGTATGTTGGTTTTTTTGATCATACACCATGATATATATGTAAATATATATTTGAAATATATATTTATATATATTGTATTTATAGCGTTGACCTTATTCAAACTCTTATAATTACTGATATTTGACTAATGATAGCAATTAAAGTTTATAATTGGCTTAAGCAACTAAAACGTTACTAATTAGTTTGAGAATAAATAATAGTCAAGCTAAGTGAGATCTTCAGGACTTTCAGAGATTTTAATGAACAGACTGTACACACTGTAATTTCAAATAATGAAGATATTTATTAACAAAAGGAAGGAGGATATTTAATTAACATAGCATAATCTTGTAATCTCACGGCATCAACGCAGGGGAAGCCGATTCGACTTTAAAGATAAGCTAGGCACTATGACTTGTGACTAAAATGTTGCTAACTGAGGCTTGATTATGTATAAATTTATAAAGGGACTTAATTAGGCATCAGCTTCTGGAGAATGTGAGAATTTAGCTCGCTTACTCGTTCGCCGTTTTCTTCTGAGCCGTTGGGTCCCATGGTTCGATTTCCGTGCTCCGGGTTTTGCCTCTCGTCCATGCAGCGCCGTTAAAGGGAGTTCCTCCCGGGGTGAGTTAGAAGCTCTCGGCCTCAGGCGTAATGGCGTCGGACGGTTTGAGTTTCACGGAGAACCGCAGGCCTGGCTGGATTCCTTGAGGAAGGGAAGGCGTCTTCAGAGTGGTCGCCTCGTTGCTCGGTTCTCCAGAAGTAGTGCCCTCAGTAGTCGGCTTATAGCGCTAATATATCCGCTATCAACTAATCTAAAAGGGTGATATCTTATTCTGGCCACGAATAAGTTTCATCTGCTTTGATCACTCATGAGATCAAACTTCGATGGGCGATAAAACAAAAACACAATTAAAAGAAAAGAAAGTATTCAAATCATTCGACGTACTCGTAGACTTTCTCACACTAGCTTACTCAAGACGTCTCCTGGGAGCTTGGTGAGATTTCTTCAAAATTCTTTTGTTCGTCGTCGTGAGGAGGAGAAAACTTCTTGCTTGGAGAGGTTGGAGCTTGAAGAGATAAAACAAAGAGAACGCGTGCAGGCGTTCAAAGCGGAAACAAAGTTAAGAGTCAGAGAGGGAGCTTAGAGAAAATGAACGTAAGAGCGGAAGTTAAGAGTGTGAATTTAGAGAAAGAAAGAGCGAGTTGAGCTGAGCTGAGATTCCGCTGTTGAGCTTCTGAGCTGGTGTTGTGCTGATCTTCTGACCTGCTGTTGTGCTGAGCTGAACTGAACTGACGTCCTCTTTTCAAAGCCAGCGCGGTCACGCCCTATTGGGAGGTGTCTTTTCTTTGTTTGGATGCGAGTCCGAGGCTCACGTGACTCGCCTCCCGAAAGAGAAAAGAGGGGGAAGGTTTGGATCAGAGATTCAAACAGAAAAGGTAGAAATTTCACGTATCGAAATTTCTTATACATGTTAGTAACATATCACAATGAATGTCCTGGATTATTAATATCAAACATAAGATTTTATCTTGGGTACGTCGTGTTTACGTCCCATTTACAATATCGTGTTAGAAGATATTAATTCGTTTTTCTAATCAGAGACAGAAACTTCCTTTCATTATAGAAACAGTAATAAACATCATTTCATTAGAAGGTGGACGTTCATCTGAGGACACAGAGAGTGACATTCATACATATTGCATAAACATACTTATTAAAATTTCATTAAGTCCATTATGTATTTAGACGGCCTTAGGCAAGACGTGATCTCGCAAACGTCCACCTGGGGTTGCTGTTGGTCCATGCCGTTGATCCATGCTGTTCGTCCGGTGCGGATGGTTAACGGGAGGTCACCCCGAGTTCAATCAGTTTGACCATCTGGGCTGTCTGTTTAGTGGGCTCGAGATAAGGACGAGACATTTAGGTGCCATTGTCATAAAACGGGATTATAACTCCCCTCTTTGTTTGATGTCCTTTTGGTCTAAGAGCATCATAAAGTGGAGGGGGGGGGGGACTGCAGGGTCTTTGCACCCCCACGGTCTGTGGAATGTTGATTCTGTCGCAGACGAAGATCCTGGTCAGAGAGGAGAGTTCCCCCCTCAGAATCTTTCATTTCTTCATTTGATTTGATCAATACTCCACTACATTCCCCACTTTTTCAGTTTTATGGTTCGGCAGGGAGCATGGAGCTGAAAAGAACTTTTGCTTTGGAGGAAGGTGAGATCAGCAAGCATATTCAAACACATTTCCAGAGCGGATGTCTTCCTATTAGTGCATATGGAATGTTGATGTTTGCATGCTGAAGGGATTTTAATTATTTAGGGGTAGGTCTTGTTCAAACGCAACCTCGAGAGCTGATTCTTCGACATGGCCTTCGACTTCATATCTAAAACTTGGGGGTTCACCTCTCTGGGCTCTTTTATGTCTAACGAATTTGACCATTTTATTAGACCAAGTTTCTAACCTGCTCTGAAGGGCTCGAGTGCGTTTGAAATAGAACCAGGCTATACCAAAGGTCAAAAGGTATCCTAATCCTACCAGGGTAACTAGTAAGGTGTCCGGAGTGGACCATGCATAGGTGACAGGCTGAACTGGCCATAGGGGTTGAGACGACAGCTCTCTAAGAGTGTTATCTATGGGGGTTAGTTCAATGACTTGGGTTCCCTCATATTCTAGGCGAGTTAATGTTTTAGCTCGATGGTGTGTTTGGAGAAGAACTCTGAGATCTCTATGTTGCTCTCATATTGGTCAGGGTTTAGGTGATACAGGGCCAGGTCTCCTACATGTAGGATTGCGTTTACGGGGACGTCTACCCAGAAGGTTTGGCTAGGCAGGAGTACCCTTTCTGAGGTGTCATGTTGATCATAGGTTAGTTGGGCCTCTCTAAAGAGGATGTTAACCAACCAACGATTTCCAACAATCTCAGCTTGAGTACTAGTTACCAAACGTCGGGGTGTGACGACTACCGGGCATTGAGTATTACTTATCATAGGCTTGAGGCCACAGATCCCATTTGCGCTGTCACGAATGAAAGGTTTGCTAGGGCACAAGTAGTGAATGTCTTTAGTGAGTGTGCACATAAGCAAATTGGGTACCAGATATAGGTCAGGGTTATCGTCTTGGTATGCTACAAGATATGTTGTCTTTACACGAACACAGGCAGAATCTTGCCAGAAGCCAACGTTGACAACATCTTTCAAATGGTAGATGTTTTCAGGCGCCATTATGGGAAGGTTGATGATGAACGCTAATTCTCGGTCTTGAGGATTAACATAAATTGGGATGGCGCTACCTAAGGTATAGGCTAGGTGGGCCTGGAGATCAGTAACTACTTCTCGAGTCTCTGTAGACAAAATCTCCTGTACTAAGGATAGAGGCACCAGGTAGGGAGGAATTCTCCCCATGGCTAGGCTATCCACAGAGGAGCTGATTTCTTGTAGCATATCAGACAATAGCATATTCACAAGCTGGATGTGGGCAAGGTCAAGTTGTACTACTGAAAGCATAGAGTTAACCGTTTGGAGCGTTTTGTTCAAAGCGACACTGTGAGCGTTGAGCACTACGACGGTGCCACGTAGGGTTTGCCCAATTGTTTGCAGGTGCTGCTGCTGTTTGTCTAATTGGGTTTTAATGTTTGGAATTTCAGCTTGTAATTCCCCTACTTGACGTTTGACAGTGGCTACATTGATGGCATTGACGGCGGATGTTCCGAGACTCAGTAGTGATCCCACAGTTGCAGCTGCCATTAGCAATCCGCCTATGAAGCGTTTAGGTCGTTTGTTAAAACCATTTAGTTCTGATTGCGTCACGGTAAACTTTTGTAACTGGCGGAGCATGTGAGTTACGTCGGCTTCAGCATGGCTGATAGCTTCCTCAGTCCATCTAACTCCATTCCGGCCAGTCTGCAGAGTGGTTATCGGTAGGTTTTTGCTACACGCTTCGGCGGGATTCAACCATATGAATACTCTCTGGGTATGGAGGCGGCAATTAGTGATTAGCAGTCCCGGCTGATCTTTCAGTATTATTCCTGAGTCAGGACCCGGTTCAATCACTTCAGGGAGCACGGCGGTTCCTAGGGTGCCGACGATCAGGAGAATGAGCAGCGGGGCCATCCTACCGGAAGAGATGCTCATGGTTAGATTTAGGCTATCTATGGCGAGTCGTTTAGACAAATTATAAAAATTTTCACTATACCCCCCTTTTGATAAAAATTTCCTAGGGTAAACACTCTACAATAATTGACGATGACGGACTAGGGTCTTGCACCCTGAGTGTCCTCAGTCTGGTTAGGAGCTCGTTGCCTGCTAAAGAGTGAGAGAAAAAGGGAAAAGGGATAGAAGAACTAAAGTGTGAGTAGAAGGTTGTAGTTGTTTGTTAACCAACACCCTTCCTGCCTTTGGTTCTGTTGTTTATGATCTAACACAAGCGTTAGTATCCCCTACAAGTCCCATGGGGGTTGTGTGTGGTCGGATTTGGTTGCGGTGGACCCACTTGAGTTCAGTACTGCCCCGAGCTTTGTTTATTTTGATCCTGTAAACAACGGGGGACAGTTTGTCTGTGATCTTATAGGGACCGGACCATCGCGGTAGGAATTTGCGGGCCAGATTCCCCCCTGTTTTTTGCGACCTTCCAACAGGTTGGACAAAGATGTAGTACCATACCTTGTCCCCTATTTGGAGTTCATCGTGGGATGCTTTGTGATCATAGTACGCTTTGAGACCTTCTGCACTTTTTTCCAGTTTCTGCTGGGCAAAGGCGAAAGTGGCTTTGAGGTGTTTCTGCAGGTCCTCCATATACTGATGAGTGGTGTAGGCTACGGCTATGCTAGCTTCACCTGGCTGATATAACAGATGTAGAGGCAGAGTCATCTGTCTCCCTGTCATCAACTCAAAGGGTGAGACCCCGACTGCATCGTGTGGGGTCGCCCGTATGGCCATCAGTACAAGGGGTATCTTGACATCCCAGTCTCGTTGGTTTGCTGCTACGTACTTTTTCAGTATGCTAACAACAGTTCGATTGGCTCGCTCTACCTGACCTGAGCTTTGAGGATGGTAGCTAATGTGAAGGCTGGCTTTTACTCCTAAGAGTTGCCAGAGCTGCTGCATGACCTCAGCTGTGAAATGTGTCCCTCTGTCGGAGTCGACGCGGTTGGGTAGGCCAAACCGTGAGAAGACATGGTTCATCAGTAAGTATGCAGTGGTTAGCGCTGTGTCATTCAGTGCGGGGAGGCATTCTACTCATTTAGTGAATGCACACGTGACTGTGAGGAAGTACTTGTTACCTCTTACTGTTCGAGTGAGTGGTCCAACCCAGTCTATCTGGAGGTTTGACCAAGGGAAGGATAATCCTTTCTTTTGCAAGGGGGCTCTATGAAGAGGATTTGAGGGTTGAAATTGGCAACATACCAGACAGCCTTTAATGTAGTCAGCCACATCTTTTATCATGTGGGGCCAATATGCCACCTGCCGGAGCGCATGGTGTGTTGCTTTGACCCCTTTGTGTCCCACAGATGGGGAGTCATGGACGTGCATCAGCATCACCCCCCCCTGTGGCACTGAGGAACCACGAATGTAGGTGAAGTGTGCGAGTCAGTGGCATGAACTAGCAAGCCTTTGATGACTTGGAGGGACGCTCTGGCGCCGTATAGGTCTTTAAGGCCTGGTATGGTGTCAAGATCTTGGGCTGAGATGGGACATGTAGATGGGTCAGAGACATGGCTAAGCATTTTAGAAATGGATGGGTCTCGAGCTTGGAGAGTAACTAAGTCAGCGTCAGAAAAAGCAGGGTTAATAGAGACAATGGTAGTTTTAGCATTGTCAGGCGATGCCTTCGTTACAGTTCGTGACAGCTAGGACTTAGATGTCGGGTGGGTTTAGATAAAGGGAGGGATCGAATGTCCACGATGTGCCTTCGCGGGCCCCTTGTTTGGCTAAATTATCTGCTTGATCATTGAATTCTTTGTCATCTCCCGGGACTCGGGAGTGACCCTTCACTTTCTTCCAGTAGATCTGCAGGTCATGTGTGTCTATCAAGTGTTCACATGCCGCGAAAAGCTCTTTGTGTTTGACTGGCTTTTTGTTTGACGTGGTGTAGTTGTTGGTTTTCCATAGTCTCAAGTGGCATGTGAAGCTTAGGCGCGCGTAGTTGGAGTCTGTGCAGATCACCAACGTTTTCACGCTTTTCTGGACCGCAGACTGGATTGTGATGAGAATTCCTGCTATTTCAGCATACTGGGAGGACTGAGCACCCAATTTGAAACGTAGGGGTTCGTGAGGCCATACGTTTATTCCGATAATACCCACCCCTGCCATCAAGGTGTGTTCTTGGCGGTACGAACAACCATCTACATACGCAGTGACAAGGTCTTTGCATGTGTTAGGATCGAAATAGTGGTGGTTAGCCACGGTAGGTAAGAGGGTTTCTGGAGTTTGTGGCACTTGGGAAGGAATGTCTCCTTCGCATCGCCTGCAGGAAGCAAGGCCTGTGCCTAGGGGGCTCTTGTAGTTTTGTGCGTAACGTACCTCCAAGTCAAAGCTTTGGAGAGCCATTAGCCAGGATGCTACTCGAGCGTTAGTTACTACACCCTCTCGAATTCGTTGGCTGTTTAGGAAAGTGACTGGCTGATGATGAGTTTCAACAATCACCTTCTGACCACCTAGGTAGTTGGAGAAATGTTTGACTGCCCACACTGTTGCTAGTAGTGCTTTTTCGCAGTCACTGTATTTGTTTTCGGCAGCCAGCATAGTTTTACTAGCGTAGGCTATGACACGTTTGTCTCTGTCGTGTAATTGATACAGACCTGAGCTGAGACAGTGGTCCGAGAACCCTACTTCTAGGTAGAATTCTTTACTACTGTCAGGATAGGCAAGGCATGGGGCCGTGCACAATTTAGATTTCAGTGCCTGCATGGCGTGTTCCTGGGCTTCGCCCCAGGTGAACGGAGTATCCTTTTTCAGGAGGTCATAAAGTGGACGAGCTAGGTCCGCGTAGTTTTCTATGAATTGTCGTGAGTAGTTGCATACTCCTAAGAAACTGCGGAGTTCCTTAAGATTGGTGGGTGCTGCGAGGTTTGTTACCCCTTGCACTCGACTCACTTGTGGTTCAACACCATCAGTGCTTACGAGCAGACCGAAGTAATTCACCTTTATTCTGCACCACTGACATTTGGAGAGTGATATTTTCGCACCTGCTGTTGTAAGCTGGTCAAGAACATGATCAATCTCGTCAATGTGTGCCTGTAGGGAGTGGTTACGCATGAGTATGTCATCCACATATATGAGGGTGCCTCGCTTGCGGGCATCAGGGCATGCTTTGTTTAAGAAAATGTTGAACTCCGCGGGTGAGTTGGCATATCCAAAGCGGCACCGAGTGAATGTGTACTGCCGGTTTGCAAAGGTGAAAGCGAGCTTGTGTTGGTCTTCTGCTTGCACCGGGATGGTCCAGAAGCCAGAGGCTACATCGATGGTGGAAAAGTATTTAGCGTTTCGGACCGAGGGGAGTTCTTGCTCTAATTGTGTCATCGGCCACCGAGACAAGAGAACCTGTTGATTTAGTTTCCGATAGTCGATGGTTAGGCGCCATTTACCATTGGGTTTTATGACGGGCCATAATGGCGCCGAATATGTGCTGTTGCAGGGTCAAATTATGCCCTTTTCCAGCAAGTCATCAATGATTTCTTGTACCGGTTCATAGGATGCCAACAGAATTTTGTATTGGTGGACAAACGTGGGTGGTGCTCCTGGACGAGTGGGAATGCGCACTGAATGAATGTCAGTGAGACCACAGTCCATTGAATCTTTGGCAAAAGATTTCTGATATTTAAGAAGCACTTCACAGAGTTTCTCACGTTCTTCTTTGCTTTGGAGGGCATCGGCCTCCTTTAGAACTTGTTCGACTTGGATACGAAATTCGGAGTCAGATAGTTCTTTCGAATTGCATGAATTTGAAGTGTCTTCTTCCGCTTCGGGAAGAAGAGATAGTTCCCGGGAGGATTCCGGGGATGAATCTAAGGAAAGAACCATGACCGTCATTTGATCATCGTCAGCAAGATCTATTCTGCAGATGGCGTCTTTACTCATGTCCAGAGCTGAGAAGAGAGCAACAGCTCGTGTCGGATGATAGAACACCTTTGATTCTCGATGATCAAGAAGCAGGGATTCAGGCATTGGTCCTATGATCGGGATTCGCAACTCGAAGTCATGGAATTTCGTACTGACCAACCAACCCAAAGGAGACGAATGAGGGATTGTCAAGGGTTGACTGGTTTCGTTTCGTACGAACAGATAGGTGGATCTTGCTCGTGTTTCCACCAAAGGTGTGGCTTCGAGGTTGAGGCCTAGTTCGAAGAACTGAGGTGACGGTTGGAAAAGTGGATGCATGGCTTAAGTGTTGGCCAGGTCGCATGACCAAGCGGATGGGTACATTTGCGGTGTTCGCAGGTACCGCAAGTGAATCTTGGTTTGAGACCTGACATACCTCGGGAATAGTTTGTCCTGAGCCTAGGTTGCTGAGATCTGAGGACCAGGTTTCCGTTGAAACATCAGTCAAAGACCACAGCACACTATTGAGGGTGTCTACGTGGACATCGAGGCACACCAAGAAGTCACTTCCAATGTAAGCGTCGTGCGGCAAGTTAGGGACGACCAAGAAATAATGGGTGAGTACCCTTTTGTTCCACTGGATAGTTAAAGCGCAAATTCCATCAGTGGGTGACATTACTTTTGATGTCGGGTAGAGAGGAAAGCGACAAGGACTGCTCACCAAAGAAATATTTGGTTGAGTGAGGCGCAGGGTGTCAAAGAGGGTTTGGCTTATGGCGGACTTGTCAGTCCATAGAGCCAGAACTACATTGTCCACATGATAGTCCTGCATTGTGAGACCATTCACGATGGGAAGGCCGGGAGCGTCTGTTGTGGACGGCTTAGTGAAAGTGCACAGGAATGTGTTCCATTGTTCTAACATGGCATTAGGGGGCCAGGAAGAGACTGCAGTCTCTGGTGTGGCTGCCATGGGCTCCGTTTCCTCTTCCTCAAAGTGAGGGATCTGACTTGGTGGATCTCCTATTGATTCATTCCGGATTTTGAGACGGCAACACTGAGCTTTCCGGTGGTGTGGGGTGCAGATGGGCAAAGGCTCACGCACTTGTGCCCAGATCTTTGACCTTTTGAAGTCAATCAGTGGTTCGAAGCGATTAAGGAGATCTTTGCCGATGAGGAAGGGAATTGTTTCGAGAGGAGACACATGAACTGGATGCACTAAGGTCATTGGTCCAATGGCTAAGTGTATTAGTTCCATAGATTGGATGGTGAGGCCTGCATGTGAATACGGCTGAATTTTAAGAGAACAGTTTTGGAGCTGTATCTCGCGATTTTCACGCCGCGCAATGGCTCGAACCTGGTGGAATAAGGCGGAAGACATGAGGGTGACATCTGATGCAGTGTCCAACAGGGCCTCATATATTAGCCTTCTCTCTACAATGGTGGACAAATAGAATTTGCGTGCAACCCCTTTCTCAGTTAAGTGTCCCATGAATTGTTGGACGGGTGTGTCGCCTTCAATGACTGAAGGGTCATTTGGCGTTAAACCTTCTTTACCGTCTAACTGAACAACCAAAACAGCACTGGAGGGTGGTTGTGAGTCACCCCCCTGTATCACTGGGTCTTCAGTGTTTGTTTGGGTCACAAGGAGATTGCACGGTGCGCTAGAAGACGGAGCTTCGCTTGTCACTTCTCCTACATAACTCTCTAACATTTCTGGGGTGTTAGAGGATGGCTCTGGGTTAGACCGCACAGAGGTGATAGAAAGAACGTCAGGTTTTTTCTTTTTCTCTTTACAAATCATTGCAAGCATTCGGTGGATGTCCTCTAACTCCTTAGAGCTGAATTCCTTGCCTTTAAGCTTGTCTTTGGCGTGATTTTCTTTATTTTGATACCAGTATTTCTCTTTCTTTTCTCTATTAGAATCAGAAAGCTGGTTCTGAGCTGTTCGCTCATATCCCTTATGGGGATGTGATGGTTTTCCACGGCCCGCACTGCGGTTTTCTGCAGGGTAATAGTCACGACCATACCCAGCCCTGTCCCGAGGGTTCCAGAAATCATTGTCATGATTTCTGTCTGGCCTGCGAGGAGGGTAGCGCTTGTATTGGTGTGAGGGCAGAGGAGGTTTCGGGCCCTCACTAGCCCACGGAGTGGGGGAAGGGTCCAGGGCAGATCTTGGTGGATCGGCCTGGGTGGCACCTTCCAACTCTAAATGTGGGGAGCTGGAGTCGACATTAAAGACTTGGGGTGTTTCGGATCGCCTGTTGGGAATTTGTTGGGATTTTAGGAAACCCCTGAGTGCTAAATCACGCAGCTGTCTGCTAGACAGGGTGCGAGGGCAAGCTGA
This sequence comes from Hoplias malabaricus, assembly GCF_029633855.1. NCBI lineage: Eukaryota > Metazoa > Chordata > Actinopteri > Characiformes > Erythrinidae > Hoplias > Hoplias malabaricus. The sequence goes on from NC_089802.1 coordinate 30,323,330, forward strand.
GACTCCCAGCTGATGACTGGTGTGGGGATGGAGGTTTTGGTTAAATAGTGATTTGAAATTTAACTCTTCCTCCATTCCGGAGTCATTTCTCGAAATACGCCTGTCTGGGTCAGTTATAATATTGTTGAGGGGATTCCTGGCGTTGCTGTTTTATGTTCAAAGCAGCGGCCAGTCCGGTCTGTGACAGGTGATTGGAGAATTCGTCCTCCAATGCTTGGCACAGCACATCATATCGCGCTTTTACATAGTCTGGCTGACGTTCAATGAAGTTGCTGACGTCTCGGTTGGAGGTCAGTTTAATCACATATAGTCTGTCATCTATGGTGATCCCAGGGAACCTTTGGAGGTAGAAGTCAATATCTTTTAGGTAAGAAAAGATATCATTAGAACCGTCAGGTTTGGGATCAAAGCGGATTATATTGCGCGCGATTTTATCTAGGTCTTTGTATGAGGGACCGTGAGAGGGTAAAGGTTGAGGGGACCAGACACTGGGTTGCAGTGCTCTGGGTCTAGCAGGGCGTTGTAAGGGACGGCTGACAGGAGACACAGGGGAAAGTGAAATACCCGTTGATACCCGAGGAGGTGCTGCAGCAGCTCTAAAGGTTATGGTCCCTGAGTCTGGTTCCTGATCCTCACTATCTTCCTGCTGGTCTTGTCTTTCTATAGCGGCTCTAGGTGGCATGTCAGGAGTGACCTCGGGCAGTGTGTTCCCTTCAGCTATTTTGCTTTGAAGTTGACTTAACTCTGCCTTTACCTTTGCCTGCTGTCGCCGTGATACATCAAGTTCACGTTCACTGGCCCTGAGCTGTACTACAGCGAGGAGGGCTATTTGACCTAATGCCTCAGTTCGGGGCTTGCCCTTGAGGATGTCTGTTAAGTGGTTCTCTACTTAGCTACCATGTGGTCACGATGGGCCTGTGAGGCTTTCTGCACCGTCTCTGCGAGTCCAGGCATCACATCATTGGTGATGCTGGTCAGAACAGAGAATGCCTCATCCCACAAACCTTCTGCATATACTTCCGGAGGAAAAGTCCCTTCTGCCATGTTAGCTGTGTTTTAACTGCGAGGTGTAACTCACTTCTATTTAGTTAGGATTAATTCCGTTAATCCCTTTCTAACTAAACTGAACTAAATTCACCTGTACCGAGTGCTCTAGGAGTAACTGCTAGTCTGTCATAAAACGGGATTATAACTCCCCTCTTTGTTTGATGTCCTTTTGGTCTAAGAGCATCATAAAGTGGATTTGTTATCTTTACGTTTCTGAAGGGAGGAAGGGTGTCGTAGCCGGGTGTCCTGGTCCGTCTTTTGATGTAGACCTTATGTGTGTGCGTGTGTGTGGGGGGGACTGCAGGGTCTTTGCACCCCCGCGGTCTGTGGAATGTTGATTCTGTCGCAGACGAAGATCCTGGTCAGAGAGGAGAGTTCCCCCCTCAGAATCTTTCATTTCTTCATTTGATTTGATCAATACTCCACTACATCATTGTAGCGTGCACCTTAAAATGGGTAAGCAGAGCCTTTTATAAAATATAAAAATCTGCATTGATGGGTTTGTGTCTCTCTGCCACAAAAAGCTGTAATACAGTGGTGTTGTAATTTGACGTGTGAAGAAGGCTTGTTGGAAGAGAGGCATGATTAAAAATCTTTTGAAAAACCCAGATAAAGGAGTAATAGTTAGAAAAACCAGCCAGATAAAAAGCCTAAAATAAAAAATACAGTTGTTGGTCCTTTGAAAAAGCTGCTCAACTGAGACTTGCACAACTGCAGGGTGGAAGCTCAGGAAAAAGGCCGCAAGCATAAAAAGAATAAAATACTTAAAAATCTTTGGCTGAATAAAAAGTAATAACAGAAAGAGAATGAGCTCAAGAAAAATATAGAGAAAAGAGAAGGAAAAATAAAAGTGCATGGAAAGAGAAAAAATGCGCATGAAAGGTACCAAGAGTTAAGTGTTGTGTGTTGGTTTGTTTATGGTTAAGTCAAGGAATAAGGAATAAAGGTTTAAGGAAATATGTAGCAGAGTACAAAGACCAGTAACTAGGAGCGTCACTAAAGCTACACCACCATCAGAGGACGACTCTGACTGATGAAGGTTACGAGTCTAGGCAACGGCTGGCAAACAGTCATCAAGACTCATTTTGATTTAACTCAGTGTGAGGTGTGAGCTAAGCGCCGCCTCTGCTGCACAAATGGGAAGCCCAAGAATTGTACGTGCTAACGGGAACTGTTGATTCAGAGACTAACAACGGCCAAAAGGATAAAAGTGTGGTAGTTACAATGTACGCCACTCAGAACACGTTGTATCAATATTTGCAATTCACAGCCCATACAAATGTTGACAATGATTGCATAGCATGTTACTCTAAAAAAGGGGTCCCAACAATTATTCCATTGGGAGGTTTAGTTGAATGTGTAAATAAGTCTACAGTATGCCCATTAATCTGCTTATTGTGGAGCATGGATGTTAACTACAATCCTGAACGTGCTCACGATTGTTCAACATTGTACAGACCATTCACTCATCCTCCACCTATGGTGCAGGATGATGGATGGCCATATCCATATTGTTTCTGTCAAAATGTTGTCCCAAATGAGAGGGGAATAGTTCACAGATGCAGAAGAAAGCTGTCACGCCCTTGTCTCGTCAGGTTTGTTTTCTGTCTCCGCACATGGCTTTGTTTTGTTTATGTTCATGCCCCGCATGTTTTTTTGTTCTGCCTCCTCGTCTTTTCCCTTGTTATCCGTTTCAGCTGTTTCTCTTTTTTTGGTGTATTTAGGTCCCCTTCCCTCACTTCCTGGTGTCGTTCATTGTTCCGCGTACATTGTTCTTCGTAGTGATCCTTGTTTAGTGTGCCATGTTCAAGACGTGTTGTTCTTCGTGTTCCTTGTTTCGTTAGCTCTGTTCTTCTTGTTCTTCGTATGGTTCATTTGTTCTTCGTGTTCTTTGTAGTGTTGTTCGTTTCTCTTGCTCGTTTCCCTTGCTCGTTTCATGCCCCAGTCGTGTAGTGTTGTTTCGTATTGTTTAGCTTGCCCTGTTTCCTGTCGTGTTAATTCGTGTTTACCCTCTAGTTCGTTTGTGTTTGTTTTGTTAAATAAAGTCTGTGTTATAAGCGTTTGCGTCCGCCCTCCGTCAGTCCGCACCCCTCATCCCTAGCAAAAGCTAAATAGTACAGGTTGGGATCTGGACAGTAACACAAAGTTATTGAAAATAGACTTAGGTGAGGGAACAGTACCAGTGGCTGATATATTTTGGGTTTGTAATTATGGTAAACAAATAGCTCAATGTCTAGCTCCTACCTGGAAAGGATTACCTGTGCATCTACTTACATCTCGGAACAAGCGAGATATATCATCATCTTAGCTCGCAGGTAAAGACACTGTATTTTCAAAACCTACTTTAACATATTCTGGAGTGCCAACTGACATACCAGCAGAACACATGGTAATGTCTCAATGTAGTATTGACAATTGGATAGCCTTTTTCCAAGGCATCAGACTTATAAGAACGTGTGGAATGGATGTTAAAATGGAAGTGTGGAGGGTACGGATGAAGAAGTGTGGGTTCACTCAGCAAGGAGCAGGCAGGACTCAAAATAACTCTTTCCGTGAGAATTTATTCAAACGTAGCTCACGTGATAACGTCACAATAAGAGAGGTACCCATATAGAAATGAAAAGTAAAGAAAATAAAAAGAGCGTGTTAGAACTAAACAGACATAGTTTGTCCATACTGCAGTTTCCTCTACCTTCACCTGGCTACTGCAGCCAAATCCCCCTCCTTTTAGGAACTTAGCCCCACCCCTCTCTTAATTGGACTAACCCAACTCTGGCAAAGGGGTAAGAAAGTTACTCACAGGAAGAGATTTATTCCCTTCAATATAACCATTAACAGATATTCCCAGCACATCTCATTCCAGCTTCACTGGTAAGTGTTTATCTATGTACATAGTTTATTAGTATTTTTACTCATTTGCTTTTTCCCTTTCACAGGTTCCCGAATCCAGCTCTTCCCTCCCCTTCTTTATACCTCACCGTGGGCCCTTCGGCTAGCACAAAGAGAGACAGGAAATTCGCTGCCATTCACCTAGGAACAGGAACTGAAACACAAGGTAAGTAATAATACCAATATACATTCCTTAATGTATGTTCCAGTCTTGGTGATGGGTCCAATTCACTGGCCTCATCACACAGACATGAAAGGAAGTCAGCTGTAATGTTCTGAGCACCTTTCCGGTACTGCACTTGAAATTTAAGAGGCTGAAGTGACAAATACCATCTCGTAATCCTCGCGTTACTGTCTTTCATCCTATACATCCACTGTAACGCCCTATGGTCCGTCTCAAGTATGAAGTTAGCATCTAACAGATAGTACTTCAATGATTCCAATGCCCACTTCACTGCTAGAGCCTCTTTTTCCACAGTAGAGTAGTTCAACTCTCTTGGAAACAATTTCCTGCTGATATAGAGAATTGGTTTGTGGTCATCTTCCTCGCCTTGCAGCAGCACCGCTCCCAGACCACATCCCAATGCATCTGTTTGAACAACGAATGGCCAGTGTTGAGTAGCCAGTCTGGGCTGCTCAACACTGGTTCTGAGCATAAACACTGCTTCAGGTCATTAAATGCTTTGTCACACTGTTCAGTCCACTTGACTTTCTGAGGCTTATCTTTCTTTATAAGATCAGTCAACACTGCTGCTCTGGCTGAAAAATCAGGTATAAAACGCCTGTACCATCCCACTAGTCCCAAGAATGATCTCACCCTTCTTTTTGTTGTAGGTGCCGGAGTTCTATACCCTGGGCGAATCATCCCTCCACCCAGGATATAGCCCAAGTGTGAGACCGAATCCCTGGCTAGATTGCACTTGTTTGGGTTGGCCGTTAATCCTGCAGCAGCAATCTTTTGCAACACTGTCTGGACGTGATGTAAATGTTCTTCCCAGCTTGTGCTATATACAACCACATCATCGATGTAGGCAACTGCAAATCCATCGGTTCCTTTCAACACCTGGTCCATAAGTCTCTGGAAAGTGGTGGCCGCACCATGTAATCCAAAGGGCATTGTGGTGAAATGATATAGCCCAGAGGGTACACGGAATGCTGTCAGCTCCCTGGCTGATGGACTCAGTGGTACTTGCCAGTAACCTTTGCATAAGTCCAAGGTTGTCAGATACCGAGCCTTACCCAGCCTCTCTATCTGCTCATCTGCTCTTGGCATGGGGTAGGGGTCAAACGCAGAGACAGAATTCAATTTGGAGAAGTCTATGCAAAAGCGTAACCCTCCATCTTTCTTGGGTACAAGCACCACAGGGCTACACCACTCACTTGTAGAAGGTTCTATGACCCCCAGTTTCAACATCATCTTCACCTCTTCCTTCAGGTCTGGAATCAAGCGTGCAGGTACTCTACAGTTCGTCTGCCTGATTGGATCCGATTTCAGGAGACGGATGTCATGCTGGATAATACTCGTTTTGCCTGGCTCCTCACTGAAGAGTTTTGGTGGGATGACTTTCCTCAGCTCCTTTTGCTGCTTTGTACTGAGGTGTGACAAATTGAGCGGCATACTAGCTCCACTTGTACCCGGGAAATATTGCTACATGCACTCCTCCTCTTCTCCGACTGCACATACCCAGAGTTGTTCTGTGGTGTTTGCTTTTGGCTCCTTCCATCGTTGCAGCATATTGATGTGAAAGACTTGTTGCTGCTTCTTCCTGTCTGGTAGCGACAACTCGTATGAGGTTTTGTTGATTTGCATAATCACCTCATATGGCCCATGCCATTTTGCCAGCAGCCCAGTGTCCGATGTGGGCAAAAGAACCAGTGCTTTCTCTCCCGGTGTCAGTGCTCTGTTCTTCGCCACCTTGTCATACCACTCTTTTTGGCGTGATTGGGCTCTTTCCATGTTGTCTCTGACCAACTCTGTCAACCTGGACATTTTGTCTCTCATTTTGAGCACGTGACAGTACATTCATTTTTTGATCTTGTTGTCCCCCTTCCCAGGCTTCTCGCATGACGTCTAGTGGGCCTCTCACTTCCCTGCCATACAGGAGCTGAAATGGGGAAAAGCCTGTAGATGCTTGCGGTACTTCTCTATAGGCAAAGAGTAAGTATGGCAGCCATGTGTCCCAATCAGAACCAATCTCCGAGACAAACTTTCTGAGCATACTCTTCAATGTCTTATTGAAGCGTTCAACTAACCCGTCAGTCTGAGGATGGTATGGAGTGGTCTTTATACCTCTTATACCCAGTAAAGAAAATACTTGCCCTAGTTGTTTTGATGTAAAATTTGTTCCCTGGTCTGTCAATACTTCTTTTGGTATCCCTACTCTTGAGATTAGTTGGATTAGTGCATTAACCACTTGGCGTGTTTTAACCTTGTGGAGTGCAAAAGCCTCTGGACCTGAGCCCCCGGAGGAAACCCACGCAGACACGGGGAAAACATGGAAACTCCACCCAGATGGGACTTGAACCCAAGATCCCTGCGCTGGGAGGTGAACGTGCTAATCACTAAGCCACCGTGCCACCAATAGTGAATGTCTATGAACTATTGGTGCTCTGGCTCCTTTGGGCCAGCAGTTAGATGCAACTTCTAAAATGGTGGTACAAAATAGGTTTGCTGTTGATACTATGCGAGCTCCAGATAATGGTGTTTGTGCTCTGTTTGGAGAAGAGTGTTGTACTTACATCCCTATGAACACTGCTGAAGATGGTAATTTCACTAAATTTATGACACAATTAAAGGATTTGAGAGATGAACATGTGGCCAACACAAAAGGAGGAGTCCCTGGAGAGGGATGGTTGTCTTGGCTATTTTCAGGCCAATGGAAAGCTGTGTTAATTAGAATGTTTTTGCTTTTGTTTCTTATTATTTTGTTTATATTGGGAAGTTGTGTTATGCCATTTATTCACAGCATGGTGGGCAAGATCATGTCTGGACTCACAGGACAATATCCTGTACTTCAACCTGTACAACCTTGTGGATCTTCTTGAACCATTCGTGTGACATGTCATGTCCGACCTTACACCAACTCGGATCGTCAAGTCATCTGACTGAGATAAAGTAACCTCTCCCTATAGTCAGCAGTGTGCCTATCCACGTGATGTAAAATCACAATAGGCAGAAGACAACGTCTTCAGGAGCAGACACCTTATTTGCATGTTTTATGTTATCCATGTAGTTACTCATATGTTATTCCTTTTGTTATTATTTGCTGTAATCAATTATCCATATATTCATTTGTATTTACTCATGAGAAAAACGCAGTTGCACATGCCATTCTTGTTTATAAGGAACAGGAATAGTTAAGCTTGCTAAATATTTACATATACATTACTCCTAGATAGACTCTGTATTGTATGGTAGCCAATAGTAGGATGTAATTTGGCCTGTTGGTTATTGGCTGATTAGCCCCAAAGACTGTGAATGGGTGTGAAGACAGGGCCTGAGCAGCCATGGAATGCGCATATAATGGGAGAAAGGAGGATCTGAGCATTCAGCATTACGGACCTGTTACCCAAGGCAGGGTTTGTGCTTGATTGATGAGCATGGTCTATGTATATAAGCTGTGCCAGCCTCCAGTTTTGACTGACTCTTAAAGTCACCCAGGGCAGCTTGTCCAAGGACAGTCGCCATGTCCAAAAGTTGTTATAGCCGTCCGTACTGGGAAGTGTCTTATTAAGGGTACCTGCCTAGTATTATACCATAGAATGGTATGACCTGTCTGGGGAGGAATGATGGTATGTTTAATTTTTAATTTTTTAATTTTTATTTTTTATTTTTATGGTATGTTTTAGTTAGTTTATTTTTAGTCCAATACTCTGCATTATTTAGACACATATATCCAGCTATCTTGCACAGTATATACTAACAACTATATAAATGCATATATGCACCTCTATTTACACTTATGAAAGAAGATGCAGGGGTTCACGACTAATAGTCATGAAAGGGGGGAATGATGAAAATTTATTGAGCATATGGAGAGTATAAAGATCCACTTATTCATAGGTCAGGCTTGGGACATTTCCCTAGAGGCAAGAATATAGAGACACGTGACTGTAATAAACAAATAATATAGAAACATGTGACTGTTCAACCATGGTGACATAACCATGGATCCTGAACCCTGGACGGTGAGAGGAATCAATAGAGTGCTTTATGAAACTGTAAGATGAGAAAAAAAATGAGTAGTATTTACTATTCGCCTAAGTGAATAAAAATTATTCTTTCTAGGCTGGCTACCGGACAGTGGACAACTCCCAACAATTCACCCTTCCAATCAACAGTAATGCAGACCTGCAGGCAAGCACTAATGTCGGCATGACTGGTCGATGGGTTTTCCGTGTTGACGGTACAAACTTCAGTGGATTTACTGTTATTTATGTACTTTGTCTATTTTTTACTCTTGCTACCACAGTATATAGAGGTCTTTTCTTAATTTTCCTTAAAGTGTCAGTGTGGAGTAAACTCTCTCTCTCTCTTTCTAGCCTGTGCCTTTTTGAAATGCTTCACGGATGAGGTGTGAAGACATTGAGACATTGAGAGGACACTAGTCAAGTCCCTGGAAAAGACCCCTTGTTGGTATGACAGGGTCACAGATCATTTTCTTGAAAAGGAACGGAGGGTAGAATTTACGTATAAATAAACCAACACATTTTATGATGTAGGCCGAAATTGAGCTTCCCCTCCTTGAAAGACCAGCATCCGCCACTGCTGTGGAAGTGAGTGCTGTTGACAGTCAGCAGTTCGTCCTTGTATTGGACAGTTGCTGGGCCACTCCTTACCACAGCTCCAACTCTAACCTTCGCTGGAATCTCATCACTAATGAGCAATAAAATCACTTACCATCTTGACTTATAATCAATATCATATAAGGAGCCCAGTGAAAATATTTTAAGAGCTTTAAACCGAGCTAAAGATTTAGTACCACCTTTTTCGCACACACTGACATTTACCCTGATATGTACAGTTTGTAAGACAAGAGCGAACAAGAGTTAAATAGACTCGGCTGCAGTACCCTGGAAAGTATAAGGAGAGATCTAGTTTTAACAAAAGCCAATAATACAAAAAATTTCAAATTTCAGCCAGAAAAATGATCTTAATCATTTTTTTGTGAATTCTCCTTGGAATCTCACACCCCTCTGTGTGCAGCTATGTAGAACACCTGTGAGAAATGTTTATAATTTAATGTGAGAGGGACTATCACAGGAAGTGTTTCCTGGGTGAACATCCTGTATGTGAAAAAGAGACAGTATTCACATGTGTACGACTACATTGCCCCCTCTGACCCTCATCTTCACTAATCGTTCACCAGGTGTCCTAACCCTCAGGACGGTACAGTGCAGGTTCTGCAGAACGGCATCTCATTACCTAACCACTTTTCCTTCAGGATGTTCACCTTCACTGGCATTTCCAACTCATTTTACCTGCACTGCAATGTTCACCTGTGTCTAAAAAATGGAGGGCAGTGTGCTCTGATAAATTTAGATCAATTTAAAATTTAATACAAAAATTAACCCAAAAATGTCTTATTGTTATCATCTTTTCGGTTTGAAAATGAAAGAACAGATACTGAGATCAAACATGTTTGTAAAACTTGTTTCAGGAATATGTTACTCTTTTACCTTCTCAGCCATGCACTGATAATGATGGTGGTGATGATGATACACCCTCAAAAAGATGATGCAGGTCATCCTTCCACAACACAGCCGCCATCAGCTTGAGTTTCTAAACCCCTTTGTCTGAAAATGGCATTTGTCGATGTAGGGCCTCTTGGGTTTGTTTTTAAAGCTTATTCATTGCTTCTTGTCCAAGTCATCTTTAACCATTCTGAAAAGAAATGTTACAATATTTAATATCTTATGCACATTATCACTGTGATTCTGATTATGGTTGATGTTCTGTTTAAAAAATGTAATAACAGCTAACTGAGCATTGATATTTTGTAAACATTGTTTCTATTAGTTGCACCCAGTTTTTGTGACTTGTGTTTAATTGGTAGATTAACCTTTACGCATGTGTCAAGTGTTTTGAGACTAATCTCAATAGGTAATGTCATGAGGCACATACAATTTCTATACATGTCATTTACAGTTCTCAGTAAATCCAGCAGGTTGTGCTGTTTACAAGCTCTACCACTTTGGGGAAATTGACAACAGCGATCTTCTGTTTGGGATAAATTGCAGATTCTCAGTACAGATATGTACAGAAATGACTAAGTCTAAGTTCCATATTATATATATTTTTCCTTATTTCCTATATTTCTTTTTCCTGTTATACACACCAAAAACAATGTACACAACACTTTTATGCAGTAATTCATGCAAATGGAGCCACGATCAAATATTTAATGTGGATAATGTACATACTTTTAAGTAGGCCAACATAACTGTATGATAAATATTTTTTCTTATATAATATTCTAATAGGCAGCATGGTGGTGCAGCACGAGGTGTCACAGTCGTACAGCTCCAGGGACCTGGAGGTTGTGGGTTCGAGTCCCGCTCTGGGTGACTGTCTGTGACGAGTGTTGTGTGTTCTCCCTGTATCTGCGTGGGTTTCCTCCGGGTGACTGTCTGTGAGGAGTGTTGTGTGTTCTCCCTGTGTCTGCGTGGGTTTCCTCCGGTTTCCTCCCATGGTCCAAAAACACACGTTGGTAAGTGGATTGGCGACTCAAAAGTGTCCATAGGTGTGAGTGTGTGTGTATCTGTTGCCCTGTGAAGGACTGGCGCCTTGCTATGTCAACTAGTGCATCAGTGGCTTTTCAGTTTGGTTAATTAAAGATTGTAACAGGCATTGAATTAACGTTTTTCTTTTTTGTCTTGAAATTACAAAAGTGCTCATGTGGCCCACATATCACAAGACTGGCCTAAAAATGACTTCTGGCTAACATTTGTGTGGCCTTCATTGCAGGATGTGTTCCTATTTATTTGTGTCCCTTTGGTTTCTATCTAAGCACAGAGCAACCTCAGGCTTCTTTTTCTGGACTAAGACTGAATTATTATTTTTTTTCCTTCTGAAAGCTGTTCACATTAATTCAGTATCCAACCACTTCATCATCTGCATTTCTAATTATTTACTTTGCCTATTACAGGCAAACTAAACAAAGCAGTACTGATCAATGCGAAAATGAATAATTTGGACATGTCTGCAATAAATTTATGTGTACAAAGTGAAACGTTATTGGACAGAATTCCTGACCTTATTACTTATTATATAGGAAAGGCATTTTATTAATTAAGGAAAAGAATTTAAGGCAGACAAATGTAATTAATTAAATTCTTTAATTTAGTTTAGTTCTTCACACCTCTGTACAACCACAGAACAAGTTTCTTGGTTTTATTGTACACATGATTTTTTCCCCACCTACATTCCAGTCCAACTTCTACTTTATTAAGAAAGGGTTTGCTTATTGGGTGTGTTTCTGCCTTCCATATAGGCTCTAATTTATATAAATGACTAGTTTTTAAAACTAAAAACGCAAAAGGTCCCATTTTTTTTTGTAAGGCAAAGATCCCGGCACCCCTGCTGTGAAGCAGTTAGTGCCTATTGTTTTGCTAAGTAGGAGTGCTAAGCGGGGGAATGGGGTGAGGAGCAACAAGCTGCGGTCTGAGCTTCAGATGGCATTCTTTCATCCGAAGATGGTATATATGAACGTTTTATACGAGTGTGCAAATGTATTTTGCACCATATTTACCACTGCAACTGGAGCAAAACTGTGAGCATATGATATTTTTGTACTTGTGTGTGTAGAACTGGATTTGTGCAGCTGCAGTGAAGAGTTTGTGAAGGTGTTACAACTGTTAAGCTGTACTTGTGGGAAAAATTTCTACAGGTTTGTAACTCTTGCAGTGACCTTTTCTCTGTGACTTCAAATTTACTGATACATATGTGTGACTATTGTTTACAACTACAAATCTCACTGTCACATGTGCTCAGGGGTTTTGCACAAAATAAACTGTTTTGCAATTTTGTGTTTTTCATATTTTATATACACTGTTATAAATACTTTACAAATAATGTATATGAAAATAAAGACTGGCCCTTAAGAATTTGATATGATCCAGATTGGCCCCCTTTGAAAAAGGTTTGGACACCTCTTTCTTAGAGTTTGTTTAAATAAATAAAAATAAAAAAAGCCTATTGATGACCAAATATGTGACTTACCCTTGTTCCCCTGTGCAATGCATATTTTAACTCATATATTAATACACTCTTCAAAGACCTTAGATGCCCCCTTGGGGTGCATGATCCAGCAAGCCTGTAAAACACAAAAAACAAATTGTACAAAGATGTGCTTTTCGTAGAACCTTCTCCATTTCTTATTGTTTTGCTTCCAATGTATATGTACTCATGCCATCATACATGTGTAACAATTACCCTAAACGATATTAGAATGTTTGCTACAAAAATATGAGGGGGATAACACATGGGACAGCATACATGCTGGGTAGCTGAAATGAGACCTTTTATCTAGTATAATGTTTACTAATTATCTTACTCATAATATTACAACATTAATAACAAGCAAAAAAAAAGTATATATTCATATAATATAAACATACAAAAAAACGTATACAAAACCAACTAACCAATTAAACAAACCAAAAGAAAAAACCCATAAACAAAATAACTCCTCAAAAACACAGTCCTTTTATCCTATAGGAGCATGGGCTTAGGTTTGGGTAGATCTTTAATGGAAAAGGAGATAATTAGTCCCACCAGTTGAAATGCAGTCCAGAAAGGATGAGCAGCAGGTGGAAGATATAGACTTGAAGGAACTTGAGTACGGCAAAACCTCCAAGCAGTTTCTCAAATCACAGCCATCCGCACATTAAGAACCTCCTTCTGTATAAAAGGGTGAAAATGAATTCCCCAACTACCATGTTCTTAACCCATTAGCATTAGCATGCTAGTATAAAAAAACAGGCTTAGCCTAGCATTAGCATTATATTAGCATAATATCAGCATTGTGGCATAAGTAATACATACTCACAATGAGCCTGAAACTTAAAGTTTCTCACAAGGAGGTCTTCCAAGCAGAGAGTACATGTGCCTGTAGGTCAACTCTCTCCTCTTACTTGGCTTCCCCTATTTATACCCCTAGACATGTTAACTTCCCTGCTGCCCCCTAGAGGATAGGAGGAGGTATGCCATAATTAGTGACCAGGTTGGTTACATACCCCTCCCCCCAAGAGTCGACCCGGCCTGACCATAGTACCGCTTGAGGTGTTCTATATGGACGGTGTCGACCTGTTTGGGATTATTAAGGTAAGTTACATGGTAGTTTACTGGATTGAGTTGTTTTACGATTTTGGCTGGACCTTTCCATTTTTCTGCTAGTTTGGCTGAAAACCCAGAACTGGCTCGAGATAAAGGATGGGACCTCACCCAGACCAGATCATCCTCACTGAACTCCTCTTTCTTACGACGATGGTTGTAATATTTGGCCTGCTTATTCTGAGCTCGTTCCATGTTCGCTCGTACTTGCTGAAACAGTTTTTGTTGCCTTTGGATGACTTTGTAGGCGGCCTGTTCAGGGTCAGGTGGCTGACTCAAAAGTCTTTCCAATGGTCCCTTGAGCTTCCTCCTTAATGCCACCTCAGCTGGAGTGAACCCAGTGCTCTCCTGCCATGCAGTGTTAATAGCAAACCGAAACTCAGGGAGCCACTGGTCCCATCATCGGTGCTTATCCCGTACAAAGGATGCGAGCATGGTTTTGAGGGTCCGATTGACTCGCTCAGTCAGGTTGGTTTGGGGCTGATAGGCTGTGGTGAGTTTCTGCACTACACCCCATTGCTGACAGGTGGTATGGAGCAGGTGGGAGGTGAATTGAGCTCCTCGATTGGACACCAGATAGGCAGGTGTACCCCACCGGGTGAAGATCTCATCACTCAAGATTCGGGCGATTTGGGGTGCCTTAGCAACTCGGATAGGGAACAATTCAACCCATTTGCTACAGTAGTCCACCACAACCATGAGGTGTTCATTCTGCCGTAGGCTCTTGGGTAGAGGGCCCATGAGACCTACACCCAACATATATCCCGGCTCGACGACTGGAGTGGACTGTAATAATCCGCTAAACTTGGAGGTGCATGGTTTGTACTTTTGGCAAATCTCGCAACCACGACAATAGGCCCATACCTCCTTCCGAATGGAAGGCCAATATGCTACCTCTAATAGCCGTAGAAGTGTCTTTAGTTGCCCCAAATGTCCACCCAATGGGTTGTCATGGGCGTATTGAAGAAAAGCTCTCCTGAACTTGTTTGGGACCACCACTTGCCAGGTTTGACCCTGATGTTGCTTGGGCACCTCCCTGAATAAAACACCATTCTTAAATACAAAACGGATCCGGTCTTGCCTCCCCTGTGGGTTTTTTGCCTCGTCTCGTAGTGGCTGGAGAGAATCATCTGTTTCTTGTTCCCTAGTGAGGTCTGTCCAATCTACAGGCAAGTCTTCCACCACTGCTCCAGCTACCTGGTAAGTGGCTACCATCCCCTCCACTTGACCAGTGTGGATGCGAGAGAGGGTATCTGGTACCATGTTGCACCTTCCTTTTCGGTAGCGGACAGTAAAGTCAAAACCTTGCAGACGTATGGCCCACCAGGTCAATCTTGATGATGGTTTAGGGTGGTTAAAAACCCAAGTGAGTGCAGCATGGTCGGTGATCACTTGGAAGTGTCGTCCCTCTAGGTACACCCTCCATTTTTCAACGGCCCACACCACTGCCAGGCATTCCTTCTCTGCAGTGGAGTAATGTTTTTCAGCCCCTCGCAGGAGTCTTGAGGCATAAGCAATGACATGCTCTTGCTCATCTATGTCTTGAGATAGTACAGCACCAAGTCCCTCCTCACTTGCATCCGTCTGAATTTGGAAGGATTTACTGAAGTCTGGGGAGATCAGGACTGGGGCAGTGATCAAGGCTTGCTTGATGTCCTCAAAAGCTCTTGAGCATTCTTCCGTCCATATCCAGGTAGCATTCTTCTTCTTCAGGGCATTGAGAGCGGCCGCTCTCTCAGTGAAAAATGGAATGAACCGGTGGTACCACCCTGCCATCCCCAAAAACCTCTGCTCCTCTTTGACAGATTGAGGTTGGAGGAAATGCTTCACTGCCTCCACCTTGCTGGGTTCTGTACTTATGCCCTCCTTAGAGACCACGTGACCAAGAAAAGTGAGGGAGGTTTGCAAGAGGTTGCACTTCTTCAGGTTTAATGTCAGACCCGCTTGATGGAGACGCTCCAACACTTCTCGAAGATGATGAAAATGTTGCTTGGCCGAAGAGGAATAGACTACAATATCGTCTATGTAGACAAAACACGTTTTCCCCTTCAGGTCTCTTAGAACGATCTCCATCAGGCGTTGAAATGTTGCTGCTGCATTTTTTTAGGCCAAAGGGAAGAACCAAGAATTCATACAACCCTTCGCATGTGACAAACGCAGATTTCTGTATACTGTCCCTCTCCAGGTTGACCTGCCAGTACCCACTCTTAAGGTCAAGGGTGCTGAAAATGGTTGCTCCATGAAGGGACTCCAAAATCTCCAGTACCTGAGGCATCGGATAGCCATCAAGGTGGGTTTTGATGTTCAGTCGCCGGTAGTCCACACAGAATCTCGTGCCTCCATCCTTCTTGGGCACAAGGACCACCGGAGCAGCCCATGGGGAAGTGGATGGTCGGATAATGCCTTTTCTTATCATATCTTCTATTTCTCCTTTGATTATCTGTTGTTTCTCCATCGATACTCTGTAAGGCCTTTGGCGGACAGGGAGTTCATCAGTGGTGGTGATACGGTGAAGAACCTCTGACGTTCGCCCCAGTTTGGTGGAGCATACTGATGGCCATTGGTGTAACAATTTTTCTAGTTGTTGCTTGAGATCTTCGGAAACATCAGCCTTTGCTACTAGACTTTCTACTTGCCGTTGTAACTCGGCATCAGGGGCTTCTTTAATGGGCTCAGCGATGTAGAGTTGCATGCTGGCTATACGTGGTGGTGACATCTGGCTGTTGAGGCCGAATGAGTGGAGAAAATCTAAGCCAGCAATAAGTGGAAATGCCAAATCCCGATAACCCATAATGTAAAATGGGTGGTGCCTGCAGTGGGTATGCAACTGACAATCTAATTCTACTAGACCTTTGGCAGCTCTGGCCTGACCATCAGCAAGGAAGAAATTTTTCCCCGTACAAGGTCTCCAAACCTCCTTCTTCTCTTTCAGTACTTCCCACAGAGACTCTTGCATCATAGAATATGTGCTGCCAGTGTCCACTACGGCAAAGAACTCCCGACCTTTGATGAAGAGTGGTAGTGTCAGCATCCCAATGGGAGGTGGAGCAGGTTGGAATACACTCATGTGAGCAGGGTCCTGAGCTGAGCCTTTTCGGCTTATCTTAGAAGCCTGAAGTCTACTCCCTGCAGTGTCCTGCTGGACCTGATTCCAGTAACTCTTTGCAGTAGACAGGTCTCTCTCTACCAGTGTTCCAACTCTCACGAGATCATTCACCGTCTTGACCGTCCCTCTAGGTAGGCTTGCAAGCCTAGGGTTACAGTTCCTCAGAATAGCCTGGAGTAGATCCCTCTCAGTCATGTCCTCCCTCCATTTTAAGCATAGAGCTCGGTACTGGAAAGCAAAGTCTCTGATACTCTCATGGGGTCCTTGTCTCCGGTCCCTCAACCGACACTCCGCCTCTGCTTGATAGTCCTCGGACAAGAATGAGCGAAGAAAGATCGTTTTGAATTGGGTCCAGGTTTTGACTGCCTTCCTTTCTGCCTTCCACCAGTCTTTAGCTGTACCTGATAGAACAGAAGTGAGGGCTGCTAGTATCTCTAGGTCATTCAGGGGTCGGACAGCGAGGAACTCCTCACACTTCTCAATAAAAGCTAAGGGGTCTTGCTCTTCATCGAGACCTCCATATCTTGGGAATTCCAGTTTGATGGGGGGGCTCAATGGTGTAGCAGTCAAACTGTCACCAGTTGAGCTTGGTTGGGCCTGTTGATCTCTTATAGTACGTACCCTGTTGTGAGTTGACAGGAAGGGAGTGGAGGTTACAAGCAGTAGGGTTTGAAACCTCTTCTCCAGTTGTTTGTCTCTTCTATTAAAACAGTCCAGCACTGTCTTTCCCAGTTCCATTACTTCAAGGTCTATCACTTCCTTGAGTTTCTCAATTTGTCTCTGCATTAGGTATGTGAGTCGTTCTTCAATTATTCTGTTATTCTGTTCGAGCTCCTCTTTTACAGTCCTCAGTGCCTCTTTAAGTGTCCTGGCATCACCTAAGCAACTGTGTTGCTCTTGCAGCTTAGTTTCTAGGGAGCAAATCCTCTCCTCCATGATCCGAAGTTGGTCTGCTAGGCTGTCCTCTGGCAGTGGAGGTGGAGGGGGTAGTGGCCAGTCAGTTGCTTCTTCTTGGCCAACCGAACTCCTATTATCTCCCTCTTCCTCAGATGCAATGTACAGGTGACTCATGGTGTCAATGATCTCACTGACTGCATCCCGACGTGTGACAAATGGTCCAGCCGTGAAATCTAGTGGGGATGAGGCTCCAACCTCCATCTCTAACCATTGGACAGTTGTAACACAAGACACGGTTATGAACACAAATAGCAATAACAGCTAGAATCCCGAAGGTCCCTGTTCGGGCGCCACTATGTAACAATTACCCTAAATGATATTGTTGGAATGTTTGCTACAAAAATATGAGGGGGATAACACATGGGACAGCATACATGCTACAGTGTTAGAAGAAGACAAGGTAGCTGAAATGAGACCTTTTATCTAGTATAATGTTTACTAATTATCTTACTCATAATATTACAACATTAATAACAAGCAAAAAAAAAGTATATATTCATATAATATAAACATACAAAAAACATATACAAAACCAACTAACCAATTAAACAAACCAAAAGAAAAAACCCATAAACAAAATAACTCCTCAAAAACACAGTCCTTTTATCCTATAGGAGCATGGGCTTAGGTTTGGGTAGATCTTTAATGGAAAAGGAGATAATTAGTCCCACCAGTTGAAATGCAGTCCAGAAAGGATGAGCAGCAGGTGGAAGATATAGATTTGAAGGAACTTGAGTACGGCAAAACCTCCAAGCAGTTTCTCAAATCACAGCCATCCGCACATTAAGAACCTCCTTCTGTATAAAAGGGTGAAAATGAATTCCCCAACTACCATGTTCTTAACCCTTTAGCATTAGCATGCTATTATAAAAAACAGTCTTAGCTTAGCCTAGCACTAGCATTAGCATTATATTAGCATAATATCAGCATTGTGGCATAAGTAATACATACTCACAATGAGCCTGAAACTTAAAGTTTCTCACAAGGAGGTCTTCCAAGCAGAGAGTACACGTGCCTGTAGGTCAACTCTCTCCTACTCTTACTTGGCTTCCCCTATTTATACCCCTAGACATGTTAACTTCCCTGCTGCCCCCTAGAGGATAGGAGGAGGTATGCCATAATTAGTGACCAGGTTGGTTACACGTTACAGCTAAGAAGCACTATGTTTTGTGCAAATTGTTTATTACATTCTGTCTTTTAATTTCTAAGTTACATAGCAGTGTTCCTCAACATGGTATCTAAAATACATCTGTAACTTTATATGAGCTTAATAAAGAGAACTAGAATATTCACTCTTCTCTGTTAAATTATCCTACTTAAAACAAATAAAAACACAAAACAAGTTAAACAAAAACGTTGAGTGGTTTTGCTTTGTGTAAAAGAGTGTTCTTAACCAGCAGTGTGAAGACAGCTGGGCAAAATACATGCTCAAACTCCTTCCTATTCCCTAAATCATCTAAACCAATATCTTACAATGTAGAAACTAGTCTCATGTTCCTCTTCTAGTGGCCTTTTACCCTCACCAAACAGGAAAAAAAATTGCTACTGTGTATTTTTTTTCCGATTTATCTAGTTTATTTCTGGTGTTTACACGTGTTTCTAAACCAGTATTGTCCCTTTAAATGCCAAAGGCATTGAGAGGCGGGAGCTTAACCTTGATTGGCTGTAGAGCGAGGCAAACTCGCACAAGAGAGAAATTTGCCCTGAACGAGGACTTCCAGACTGCGCAGTTTCCCAGGCTGCATCCCGCCCACTAAGTTTCAACCAATGAGATAAGAGCTTCACAAAAATGCACCGCCTTCAGCATCAACCAATGAGATTAGATTTATCATGAAACGGCGCTGGAATTCAAAATAATTTCATTGCGTTTCAACTGCTGCCTCCTTTCCGCTGGTTTGAAGCTTTTTTTTCGGTGAGTGTGCAGCTACATTACTTACACACACTTAAGATTATCTGCAATATAAGATGTTACTTTTTTTTTTTGATTTAACTAGACTGCAGCTATCCAAAACATACACAGTAAGCTTGCTAGAATCTAATGGCAAGTTAGCTAGGAAGCTAAACAGCCAGCAAATACAGTCACAAGATGCACACAGGAAAAACTCTAATATTCTTAAAGTATTAATGCAGTGTTTTTTTTAAATACTGAGAGGGGAAAACTTGATTTGTTACAATGGGTCACTGTATTGCATTTCATTTTGCCTTGATATATCACGTGTCTAAAATTGAACATGTGCTAGCCTCAAAAAGTAAGACAAAGCAAATAAACTTAGAATGATCGTACAAACCGGATTCCAGAAAAACTGGGACACTAAACAAATTGTGAATAAAAACTGAATGCAATGATGTGGAGATGGCAAATGTCAATATTTTATTCGTAATAGAACATAGATGACAGATCAAAAGTTTAATCTGAGTAAATGTAACATTTTAAAGGAAAAATATGTTGATTCAAAATTTCACTGTGTCAACAAATCCCAAAAAAGTTGGGACAAGTAGCAATAAGTGGCTGGAAAAAGGAAACTGATATAACGAACAGCTGGAAGACCAATTAACACTAATTAGGTCAATTGACAACATGATTGGGCATAAAAAGAGCTTCTCAGAGTGTCAGTGTCTCTCTGAAGCCAAGATGGTATGAGGATCACCAATTCCACCATTGTTGCGCAGAAAGATTCCTTCCAGGCTGATTACACAACCAGTGATTGTTCCACTATAACTCCCAGGCTGATAGGAACGTTCAGCTGCTCCCAGGCTGATTAGAAAACCAGTGATTGTTCCACTATACTTCCCAGGCTGATAGGAACATTCAGCTTCTCCCAGGCTGATTAGAAAGGGAAGGCTAGTATTTGCTTCACTAAACCTCTAAGGCTGATAAGAAAAATAGCATAACACTTCTGTAGCGTATGTTGGATTTTTAATCATACGCCACGATACCTCTGTGAATATATATTTAATATATATATTTATAATTTGTGTTTATAGCGTTGACCTTATTCAAACTCCTATAATCTCTGATATTTGACTTAATGATATTAATTAAAGTTTATAATTGGCTTAAGCAATTAAAACGTTAATAATTAGTTTGAGAATGAATAATAATCACGCTAAGTGAGTACTTCAGGATTTTCAGGAAAATTAATGAACAAAACTGCACACACTGTGATTTCAAATTATGAAAGTTTTATTAACAAAGAGAAGGATATTTACTTAACATAGCGTGATCTTGAAATCTCACGGCATCAAAGCAGGGGAAGCCGATTCGACTGCGGCGATACGCTAGGCACTCTAGCTTGTGACTAATGTGTTGCTAACTGAGGTTTAATTAATACAAAATTTATCAAGAAACTTGATTCGATTTTCAGCTCTGGACATGCGTAAGTTTAGCTTACTTTTCGTCGATTGTCTCCACTCGTTGCGTACAAAGGCTCTCTGAGGTCCTGGAAGTGATGGCGTCTTGTTTGATTTCGCGGTCTCGGAAGTTTCCAGGCTGAGTCAGCGTGGAGGTTTTCTTCGTCGGTTGAGTCGCCTCGGCGGACTCGGAGCGTGATGACGCCGGCGGCAGGATCCTCTGGCTCAGTGTCGTGAGTAGGAGGGTTCGACCATATGGACGTTTGGACGAAAGTTTCGCTGGTTACTGCGGATCCAGAACTGAAAATCGATTCAATAAGCTTACTTATTCTACGACTTTCTGGTATTTCGGCGGTGTTTTCTTACTCTGGCCACGAATAAGTTCACCGACATTTTAGTAACATATAACAATGAGTATACTGGATTATTAATATCAAACATTTACATAAGATTTCATCTTGGGGTACGTTGTGTTTACGTCCCATTTACAATAATACGTTAGAAAAACATTAATCCGTTTTCTCTAGTCAGAGACAGAACTTCTTTTCATGATAGAAACAATCAGCAATATACATCATTTCATTAGAAGGTGGACATTCATCTGAGGGCACAGAAAGTGACATTAATATATTTGTTTATACACATTTAATCATAATTTGACTTCATTCCAGTCATTTGTTTTAGGCGACTCCGAGCGAGGCGTAGTTTCGCCAGTGTCCATTTGGGGTCGCTGTTGGTCCATGCCATGTTGGTTGTCGAATAGGTGAGTCACGGGGGTTCAACCGAGGTCACTTTTGGTTTAACCATTTGCTGGTCCTGTTTAGTGGACTCGAGATAAGGACGAGACATTTAGGTGCCATTGTCATAAAAGCGGGCCGTAAAAACTTTCTTCTTTGTTCTAGGTTCCTGTTTCTCACAAGAGAGAAGGGGGTGTTGGAGCCATGTGTCACTTGAAAGTGTCCCTCTCTAGTCTTTGATGTTAGATCTTATGTGTGTGCGTGTTTGTGGGGGGTGCAGGGTCCTTGCACCCCTGCGGTTCGTGTCTTGGTCGCAGACGAAAGGTCCCCATCAGACTGGAAAAGTTTTAATTCAAAACTTTTAATTTCTTCATCTTTCATTTTAATTTTTCATCCGTTATTCATATTCGGTCCATACTCCACTACATTCCCCCCTTTCTTTTCAGTTTTATGGTTCGGCAGGGATCATGGAGCTGAAAAGAACTTTTGCTGTGGAGGAAGGTGAGATCAGCAAGCATATTCAAACACATTTCCAGAGCTGATGTATTCCTATTAGTGTGTGGGTGCATATGGAATTTGTATGTTTGCATGCTGAAGGGATTCTAATTATTTAGGGGTAGGTCTTGTTCAAATGCAACCTCGAGAGGCGATTCTTCGACATGGCCTTTGGCTTCATATCTAAAACTTGGGGGTTCACCTCTCTGGGCTCTTTTATGTCTAACAAATTTGACCATTTTATTAGACCAAGTTTCTAACCTGCTCTGGAGGGCTCGAGTGCGTTTGAAATAGAACCAGGCTATGCCAAAGGTCAGAAGATATCCTAATCCTACCAGGGTAACTAGTAAGGTGTCCGGAGTGGACCATGCATAGGTGACAGGCTGAACTGGCCATAGGGGTTGAGACGACAGCTCTCTAAGAGTGTTATCTATGGGGGTTAGATCAATGACTTGGGTTCCCTCATATTCTAGGCGAGTGTTTTAGTATCTAGCTCGATGGTGTGTTTTGGAGAAGAACTCTGAGATTTCTATGTCGCTCTCATATTGGTCAGGGTTTAGGTGATACAGGACCAGGTCTCCTACATGTAAGATTGCGTTTACGGGGACGTCTACCCAGAAGGTTTGGCTAGGAAGGAGTACCCTTTCTGAGGTGTCATGTTGATCATAGGTTAGTAGGGCCTCTCTAAAGGGGATGTTAACCAACCAACGATTTCCAACAATTTCAGCTTGAGTACTGGTTACCAAACGTCGGGGTGTGACGACTACCGGGCATTGAGTATTACTCATCATAGGCTTGAGGCCACAGATCCCATTTGCGCTGTCACGAATGAAAGGTTTGCTAGGGCACAAATAGTGAATGTCTTTAGTAAGTGTGCACATAAGCAAATTGGGTACCAGATATAGGTCAGGGTTATCGTCTTGGTATGCTACAAGAGATGTTGTTTTTACACGAACGTAGGCAGAATCTTGCCAGAAGCCAACGTTGACAACATCTTTCAAATGGTATATGTTTTCAGGCGCCATTATGGGAAGGTTAATGATGAATGCTAATTCTCGGTCTTGAGGATTAACGTAAATTGGGATGGCGCTACCTAAGGTATAGGCTAGGTGGGCCTGGAGATCAGTAACTACTTCTCGAGTTGCTGTAGATAAAATCTCCTGTACTAAGGATAGAGGCACCAGGTAGGGAGGAATTCTCCCCATGGCTAGGCTATCTACAGAGGAGCTGATTTCCTGTAGCATATCGGACAATAACATATTCACAAGCTGGATGTGGGCAAGGTCAAGTTGTACTACTGAAAGCATAGAGTTAACCGTCTGGAGCGTTTTGTTCAAAGCGACACTGTGAGCGTTGAGCACTATAACGGTGCCACGTAGGGTTTGCCCAATTGTTTGCAGGTGCTGCTGCTGTTTGTCTAATTGGGTTTTAATGTTCGGAATTTCAGCTTGCAGTTCCCCTACTTGACGTTTAACAGTGGCTACATTGACGGCATTGACGGCGGACGTTCCGAGACTCAGTAGTGATCCCACAGTCGCAGC
Source organism: Hoplias malabaricus (assembly GCF_029633855.1). Taxonomy (NCBI): domain Eukaryota; kingdom Metazoa; phylum Chordata; class Actinopteri; order Characiformes; family Erythrinidae; genus Hoplias; species Hoplias malabaricus. The sequence continues at coordinate 30,346,787 of NC_089802.1, forward strand.
TGCCATTAGCAATCCGCCTATGAAGCGTTTAGATCGTTTGTTAAAACCATTTAGTTCTGATTACGTTACGGTAAACTTTTGTAGCTGGCGGAGCATGTGAGTTACGTCGGCTTCAGCATGGCTGATAGCTTCCTCAGTCCATCTAACTCCATTCCGGCCAGTCTGCAGAGTGGTCATCGGTAGGTTTTTGCTACACGCTTCGGCGGGATTCAACCGTACAAATACTCTCTGGGTATGGAGGCGGCAATTAGTGATTAGCGGTCCCGGCTGGTCTTTCAGTATTATTCCTGAGTCAGGACCCGGTTCAATCACTTCAGGGAGCACGGCGGTTCCTAGGGAGCCGACGATCAGGAGAATGAGCAGCGGGGCCATCCTACCGGAAGAGATGCTCATGGTTAGATTTAGGGTATTTACGGCGAGTCGTTTAGACAAATTACAAAATTTTTTCACGATACCCCCCTTTTGATAAAAGTTTCCTAGGGTAAACTCTCTACAATAATTGACGATGAGGGACTAGGGTCTTGCACCCTGAGTGTCCTCAGTCTGGTTAGAAGCTCGTTGCCTGCTAAAGAGTGAGAGAAAAAGGGAAAAGGGATAGGAGAACTAAGGTGTGAGTAGAAGGTTGTAGTTGTTTGTTAACCAACACCCTTCCTGCCTTTGGTTCTGTCGTTTATGATCTAACTCTAGCGTTAGTATCCCCTACAAGTCCCATGGGGGTTGTGTGTGGTCGGATTTGGTTGCGGTGGACCCATTTGAGTTCAGTACTGCCCCGAGCTTTGTTTATTTTGATCCTGTAAACAACGGGGGACAGTTTGTCTGTTATCTTATAGGGACCGGACCATCGGGATAGGAATTTGCGGGCCAAATTCCCCCGTTTTTCGCGACCTTCCAACAGGTTGGACAAAGATGTAGTACCATACCTTGTCCCCTATTTGGAGTTCGTCATGGGATGCTTTGTGATCATAGTACGCTTTGCGACCTTCTGCACTTTTTTCCAGTTTCTGCTGGGCAAAGGCGAAAGTGGCTTTGAGGTGTTTCTGCAGATCCTCCATATACTGATGAGTGGTGTAGGCTACGGCTATGCTAGCTTCACCTGGCTGATATAACAAATGTAGAGGCAGAGTCATTTGTCTCCCTGTCATCATCTCAAAGGGTGAGACCCCGACCGCATCGTGTGGGGTCGCCCGTATGGCCATCAGTACAAGGGGTAGTTTGACATCCCAGTCTCATTGGTTTGTTGCTACGTACTTTTTCAGTATGCTAACAACAGTTAGGTTGGCTCGCTCTACCTGACCTGAGCTTTGAGGATGGTAGCTAATGTGAAGGCTGGCTTTTACTCCTAAGAGTTGCCAGAGCTGCTGCATGACCTCAGCTGTGAAATGTGTCCCTCTGTCAGAGTCGACACGGCTGGGTAGGCCAAACCGTGAGAAGACATGGTTCATCAGTAAGTATGCAGTGGTTAGCGCTGTGTCATTCGGTGCGGGGAGGCATTCGACCCATTTAGTGAATGCACACGTGACTGTGAGGAAGTACTTGTTACCTCTTACTGTTCGAGTGAGTGGTCCAACCCAGTCTATCTGGAGGTTTGACCAAGGGAAGGATAATCCTTTCTTTTGCAACGGGGCTCTATGAAGAGGATTTGAGGGTTGAAATTGGCAACATACCAGACAGCCTTTAATGTAGTCAGCCACATCTTTTACCATGTGGGGCCAATATGCCACCTGCCGGAGCGCATGGTGTTTTGCTTTGACCCCTTTGTGTCCCGCAGATGGGGAGTCATGGGCATGCATCAGCATCACCCCCTGTGGCACTGAGGAACCACGAATGTAGGTGAAGTGTGCGAGTCAGTGGCATGAACAAGCAAGCCTTTGATGACTTGGAGGGACGCTCTGGCGCCGTATAGTTCTTTAAGGCCTGGTATGGTGTCAAGATCTTGTGCTGTGATGGGATATGTAGACGGGTCAGAGACATGGCTAAGCATTTTAGAAATGGATGGGTCTCGAGCTTGGAGAGTAACTAAGTCAGCGTCCGAAAAAGCAGGGTTAATAGAGACAATGGTAGGTTTAGCATTGTCAGGTGACGCCTTCGTTACAGTTCGAGACCGTGTGACAGCTAGGACTTCGATGTCGGGTGGGTTTGGATAAAGGGAGGGATCGAATGTCCACGATGTGCCTTCGCGGGCCCCTTGTTTGGCTAAGCTGTCTGCTTGATCATTGAATTCTTTGTCATCTCCCGGGACTCGGGAGTGACCCTTCACTTTCTTCCAGTAGATCTGCAGGTCATGTGTGTCTACCAAGTGTTCGCATGCCGCGAAAAGCTCTTTGTGTTTAACTGGCTTTTTTTTTTGACATGGTGTAGTTGTTGGTTTTCCACAGTCTCAAGTGGCATGTGAAGCTTAGGCGCGCGTAATTGGAGTCTGTGCAGATCACCAATGTTTTTACGCTTTTCTGGACCGCGGACTGGATTATGATGAGAATTCCTGCTATTTCAGCATATTGGGAGGACTGGGTACCCAATTTGAAACTTAGGGGTTCGTGAGGCCATCCGTTTATTCCGATAATACCCACCCCTGCCATCAGGGTGTGTTCTCGGCGGAACGAACAACCATCTACATACGCAGTGACAAGGTCTTTGCATGTGTTAGGATCAAAATAGTGGTGGTTAGCCATGGTAGGTAAGAGGGTTTCTGGAGCTTGTGGCACTTGGGAAGGAATGTTTCCTTCGCATCGCCTGCAGGAAGCAAGGCCTGTGCCTAGGGGGCTCTTGTAGTTTTGCGCGTAACGTACCTCTAAGTCAAAGCTTTGGAGAGCCATTAGCCAGGATGCTACTCGAGCGTTAGTTACTACACCCTCTCGAATTTGTTGGCTGTTTAGGAAAGTGACTGGCTGATGATGAGTTTCAACAATCACCTTCTGACCACCTAGGTAGTTGGAGAAATGTTTGACTGCCCACACTGTTGCTAGTAGTGCTTTTTCGCAGTCACGGTATTTGTTTTTGGCAGCCAGCATAGTTTTACTAGCATAGGCTATGACACGTTTGTCTCTGTCGTGTAATTGATACAGACCGGAGCTGAGACAGTGGTCCGAGAACCCTACTTCTAGGTAGAATTCTTTGCTACTGTCAGGATAGGCAAGGCATGGAGCCGTGCACAGTTTCGATTTCAGTGCCTGCATGGCGTGTTCCTGGGCTTCGCCCCAGGTGAACGGAGTATCCTTTTTCAGGAGGTCATAAAGTGGACGAGCTAGGTCCGCATAGTTCTCTATGAATTGTCGTGAGTAGTTGCATACTCCTAAGAAACTGAGGAGTTCCTTAAGATTGGTGGGTGCTGCGAGGTTTGTTACCCCTTGCACTCGACTCACTTGTGGTTCAACACCATCAGTGCTTACGAGCAGACCGACGTAATTCACCTTTGTTCTGCACCACTGACATTTGGAGAATGATATTTTCGCACCTGCTGTTGTGAGCTGGTCAAGAACATGATCAATCTCGTCAATGTGTGCCTGTAGGGAGTGGTTACGCATGAGTATGTCGTCCACATATATGAGGGTGCCTCGCTCGCGGGCGTCAGGGCATGCTTTGTTTAAGAAAATGTTAAACTCCGCAGGTGAGTTGGCATATCCAAAAGGGCACCGAGTGAATGTGTACTGTCGGTTTGCGAAAGTGAAAGCGAGCTTGTGTTGGTCTTCTGCTTGCACCAGGATGGTCCAGAAGCCAGAGGCTACATCGATGGTGGAAAAGTATTTAGCGTTTCGGACTGAGGGAAGTTCTTGCTCCAATTGTGTCATCGGCCACCGAGACAAGGGAACCTGTTGATTTAGTTTCCGATAGTCGATGGTTAAGCGCCATTTACCATTTGGTTTTATGACGGGCCATAGTGGTGCCGAATATGTGCTGTTGCAGGGTCGAATTATGCCCTTTTCCAGCAAATCATCAATGATTTATTGTACCGGTTCATAGGATGCCAACGGAATTTTGTATTGGCGGACAAACGTGGGTGGTGCTCCTGGACGAGTGGGAATGCGCACTGAATGAATATCAGTGAGACCACAGTCCGTTGAATCTTTGGCAAAAGATTTCTGATATTTAAGGAGCACTTCACAGAGTTTCTCAAGTTCTTCTTTGCTTTGGAGGGCGTCGGCCTCCTTTAGAACTTGTTCAACTTGGATACGGAATTCGGAGTCAGATAGTTCTTTTGAAGTACGTGAATTTGAAGTGTTTGCTCCCGCTTCGGGAGGAGGAGGTGGTTCCTGGGAGGATTCCGGGAATGAATCTAACGAAAGAACCATGATCGTCATTTGACTGTCATCAGCGAGATCTATCCTGCAAATGGCGTCTTTACTCATGTCCAGAGCTGAGAAGAGAGCAACGGCTCGTGTCGGATGAGTGTAGAACACCTTTGATTCTGGATGATCAAGAAGCAGAGATTCAGGCATTGGTCCTATGATCGGGATTCGCAACTCGAAGTCATGGAATTTCGTACTGTCTAACCAACCCAGAGGAGATGAGTGAGGGATTGTCAAGGGTTGAGTGGTTTCGTTTCGTACGAATAGATAGGTGGATCTTGCTCGTGTTTCCACCAAAGGTGTGGCTTCGAGGGTGAGGCCTAGTTCGAAGAACTGAGGTGACGGTTGGAAAAGTGCATGCTTAAGTGTTGGCCAGGTCGCATGACTAAGCGGATGGGTACATTTGCGGTGTTCGCAGGTAAGGTACCACAAGTGAACCTTGGTTAGTGACCTGACATACCTCAGGAATAGTTTGTCCTGAGCCTAGATTGTTGAGATCGGAGGACCAGGTTTCCATTGAAACATCAGTCAAGGACCACAACACACTATTGAGGGTGTCTACGTGGACATCGAGGCGCACCAAGAAGTCATTTCCAATATAAGCGTCGTGCGGCAAGTTAGGGACGACCAAGAAATAATGGGTGAGTACCCTTTTGTTCCACTGGATAGTTAAAGCGCAAATTCCATCAGTGGGTGACATCACTTTCGATGTCGGGTTAAGAGGGAAACGACAAGGACTGCTCACCAAAGGAATATTTGGTTGAGTGAGGCGCAGAGTGTTAAAGAGGGTTTGGCTTATGGCGGACTTGTCAGTCCACAGAGCCAGAACTGCATTGTCCACATGATAGTCCTGCATTGTGAGACCATTCACGATGGGAAGGCCGGGAGCATCTGTTGTGGACGGCTGTGTGAAAGTGCACAGGAATGTGTTCCGTTGTTCTAACATGGCGCTAGGGGGCCAGGGAGAGACTGCTGTCTCTGGTGTGGCCGCCATGGGCTCAGTTTCCTCTTCCTCGAAGTGAGGGATCTGACTTGGTGGATCTCCTATTGATTCAGGCCGGATTTCGAGACGGCAACACTGAGCTTCCCGGTGGTGTGGGGTGCAGATGAGTAGAGGCTCACGCACTTGTGCCCAGATCTTTGACCTTTTGAAGTCAATCAGTGGCTCGAAGCGATTAAGGAGATCTTTGCCGATGAGGAAGGGAATTGTTTCGAGAGGAGACACATGGACTGGATGCACTAAAGTCATTGGTCCGATGGCTAAGTGTATTAGTGCCATAGATTGGATAGTGAGGCCTGCATGTGAATACGGCTGAATTTTAAGAAAACAGGTTTGGAGCTGTATCTCGCGATTTTCATGCCGCGCAATGGCTTGAACCTGGTGGAACAAGGCAGAAGACATGAGCGTGACATCTGATGCAGTGTCCAACAGGGCCTCATGTACTAGCCTTCTCTCCACAATGGTGGACAAATAGAATTTGCGTGCAACTCCTTTCTCAGTTAAGTGTCCCATGAATTGTTGGACGGGTGTGTCACCTTCAATGACTGAAGGGTCATTTGGCGTTAAACTTTCTTTACCGTCTAACTGAACAACCAAAACAGCACTGGAGGGTGGTTGCGAGTCACCCCCCTGTATCATTGGGTCTTCAGTATTTGTTTGGGTCACGAGGAGATTGCACTGTGCGCTAGAAGACGGAGCTTCGCTTGTCACTTCTCCTACATAACTCTCTAACATTTCTGGGGTGTTAGAGGATGGCTTTGGGCTAGACCGCACAGAGGTGATAGAGAGAACGTCAGGTTTTTTCTTTTTCTCTTTACAGATCATTGCAAGCATTCGGCGGATGTCCTCTAACTCCTTAGAGCTGAATTCCTTGCCTTTAAGCTTGTATTTGGTGTGATTTTCTTTATTTTGATACCAGTATTTCTCTTTCTTTTCTCTATTAGAATCAGAAAGCTGGTTCTGAGCTGTTCGCTCATATCCCTTATGGGGATGTGATGGTTTTCCACGGCCCTCACCGCGGTTTTCTGCAGGGTAATAGTCACCATACCCAGCCCTGTCCCGAGGGTTCCAGAAATCTTTGTCGTGATTTCTGTCTGGCCTGGAAGGAGGGTAGCGCTTGTATTGGTGTGAGGGCGGATGAGGTTTCGGGCCCTCACTGGTCCACAGAGTGGAGGAAGGGTCCAGGGCGGATCTTGGTGGATCGGCCTGGGTGGCACCTTCCAACTCTAAGTGTGGGGAGCTGGAGTCGACATTAAAGACTTGGGGTGTTTCGGACCGCCTGTTGGGAATTTGTTGGGATTTTAGGAAACCTCTGAGTGCTAAATCACGCAGCTGCCTGCTAGGCAGGGTGCGAGGGCAAGCTGAGACTCCCAACTGATGACTGGTGAGGGGATGGAGGTTTTGGATAAATAGTGATTTGAAATTTAACTCTTCCTCCATTCCGGAGTCATTTCTAGGTCCGAAGTACGCCTGTCTGAGTCGGTTATAATATTGCTGGGGGGATTCCTGGCGTTGCTGTTTTATGTTCAAAGCAGCGGCCAGTCCGGTCTGTGACAGGTGATTGGAGAATTCGTCCTCCAATGCCTGGCACAGCACATCATATCACGCTTTTACATAGTCTGGCTGACGTTAAATGAAGTTACTGACGTCTCGGTTGGAGGTCAGTTTAATCACATATAGTCTGTCATCTATGGTGATCCTGGGGAACCTTTGGAGGTAGAAGTCAATATCTTTTAGGTAGGAAATCATTAGAACCGTCAGGTTTGGGATCAAAGCGGGTTATATTACGCGCGATTTTATCTGGGTCCTTGTATGAGGGACCGTGAGAGGGTAAAGGTTGAGGGGACCAGACACTGGGTTGCAGTGCTCTGGGTCTAGCAGGGCGTTGTAAGGGACGGCTGACAGGAGACACAGGGGAAGGTGAAATACCCGTTGATAACAGAGGAGGTGCTGCAGCAGCTCTAAAGGTTACGGTCCCTGAGTCTGGTTCCTGATCCTCACTATCTTCCTGCTGGCCTTGTCTTTCTGTAGCGGCACTAGGTGGCACATCAGGTGTGACCTGGGGCAGTGTGTTCCCTTCAGCTATTTCGCTTTGAAGTTGCCTTAACTCTGCCTCTACCTTTGCCTGCTGTCGCTGTGATACCTCAAGCTCACGTTCACTGGCTCTGAGCTGTACTACAGCGAGGAGGGCTATTTGACCTAATGCCTCCGTTAGGGATTTGCCCTTGATCATGTGGGTTAAGTGGTTCTCTATCCACTTAGCCACCATGTGGTCACGACCGACCAGGGAGGTCTTCTGCACAGTCTCTGCGAATCCAGGCATCACATCACTGGTGATGCTGGTCAGAACAGAGAATGCCTCCTCCCACAAACCTTCTACATATACTTCCGAGGAAAAAGTCCCTTCTGCCATGTTAGCTGTGTTTTAACTGCGAGGTGTAACTTACTTCTATTTAGTTCGGATTAATTCTGTTAATCCCTTTCCTAACTAAATCGAACTAAATTCACCTGTGCCGCGTGCTCTAAGAGTAACTGCTAGTCGGAGTAGTGCTGGAGTTCACTTGTGGATCTCTAAGGGAGGTCTGTTAGTAGTAGAGGGTGGAGTGGAGGTTGCTATACGCAAGTGAGTACAAGAAGAGAGAAAAAAGAATTTTTATATAAAAAAATTTTTTTTCAATAATTAAAATTATTAAAAATTTTGAATTAAAGAATTGTCGAAAAATTTGGATTAAAGAATTTTAAAATTAAGTAAGATTTATTACTAGATATAATTTCCAATTAAGGAATTATGAAAGTAAAAGAATTTTCAAATTAAAGAATTATTAAGAATAGTTAAATTAAAAGACTCTCTCTTTTAACTGCGTTTGGGATTTGGTATCGAGTTAGAGTGTCAATCTCTAATTACTGCACACTGTCTGCTGTAGCTGTATCAGCTTACTATGCTTCCAAGCCTTTACTTGTAATTACTCAGATGTGCAGAGTTTAGAGGCAGCCACAAGAGCTGTAATACCAGGTCTTATCAGTGTGAACTGGTTGACAATTTCAATTGCGATAGCAAGTTTCTCCACTAGAGGGTACTGAAGGTAAGTCTGAATGGCAACAGCAAGCTTCAGTATTTGAGTTGAACTTAAATTGTAATACCAGACTGGGACACCAGAGGGCGACAAGCAAGCTTATAATGCAATAGCAGCAATGGACACCAGTCGGCGCTGGTGGGAATCCCAATAAACACGGCACGAGCAGACACAATATAACACAAATGGGAATTTCCACTGTAGCGGGAAGTTTCAACACTAGAGGGCGTTATCAGATTAAAATCTAAAATGGGAAAAAGATTTTAAATGCTCAGATACTTTATCAAAAATAGAAATTAAAATTTAAAAGGGGAACAGAGATTTTACACTAAGGTGCTTTAAAAGAATTTCATCTGTAATGACAACTTTTAAACACCAGAGGGCTGCTAAACACTTATGTTGTCTCGGCGGACAACCTCCCAACCACTAGAGGGTGTATGGGAATCAAACGTCAAGGGTAGCACCACACTTGACCACAAGGAGGAGCACGGGAGGACACGCTTCAATAGACGCTAGTTATGAAGTATTTTTCCCTGCAATTACGCACTTATACCACGAGAGGGAATTAGTCTTCCTCTGTTTTGGGGGCGTTTTGAATTTCCCTCCTTAGTTTCAGCTCCGCCCCTTCAAAGGGGTCGTTCCTTTCCTGAATTCGCGTTCAGTTTAACAGGAAGAGCTGATGAGAGCAGACCTCTCATAACACAAGCCGTATCTTCGGCTGATTCTTTTAATAACCTCCCAATCGCCTAGCGCGCGATCTCGTTATTAACGCTGGTAGCGACCCAGTTTAAAACGAACGGAGGTGTTCGGTGGTCTCACTTCGCTGGAATTTCGCGGCGGGAGGTCGAATCCGACGGCAAAGTCTTACAGCGGAATTTCGCGCAGTTAGACGTGCCCAGGCCTCAATTTAATGCATGCAAAATGGCGCTCTTTAAAAGCAACCAAGCTTATTTTCCTAAACGGTATATACCACAACAGTTTTTCAAAAGTAACAAACACAACACGAAATTGCCCACATCAAGCTTTGAATCTCAATCGTTATTCAGCAACACAAACAGCGGAAAGTATTTCATAAACCCAGGCTGAGATTGTTTCAGTGTTTTGCAGTTTGTACATTAAAAAGCCTTTTTCCTGGCCTCGCGTGGGCGCCAAAATAAAATAAAAGATATGTAGCGTATGTTGGATTTTTAATCATACGCCACGATACCTCTGTGAATATATATTTAATATATATATTTATAATTTGTGTTTATAGCTTTGACCTTATTCAAACTCCTATAATCTCTGATATTTGACTTAATGATATTAATTAAAGTTTATAATTGGCTTAAGCAATTAAAACGTTAATAATTAGTTTGAGAATGAATAATAATCACGCTAAGTGAGTACTTCAGGATTTTCAGGAAAATTAATGAACAAAACTGCACACACTGTGATTTCAAATTATGAAAGTTTTATTAACAAAGAGAAGGATATTTACTTAACATAGCGTGATCTTGAAATCTCACGGCATCAAAGCAGGGGAAGCCGATTCGACTGCGGCGATACGCTAGGCACTCTAGCTTGTGACTAATGTGTTGCTAACTGAGGTTTAATTAATACAAAATTTATCAAGAAACTTGATTCGATTTTCAGCTCTGGACATGCGTAAGTTTAGCTTACTTTTTGTCGATTGTCTCCACTCGTTGCGTACAAAGGCTCTCTGAGGTCCTGGGAGTGATGGCGTCTTGTTTGATTTCGCGGTCTCGGAAGTTTCCAGGCTGAGTCAGCGTGGAGGTTTTCTTCGTCGGTTGAGTCGCCTCGGCGGACTCGGAGCGTGATGACGCCGGCGGCAGGATCCTCTGGCTCAGTGTCGTGAGTAGGAGGGTTCGACCATATGGACGTTTGGACGAAAGTTTCGTTGGTTACTGCGGATCCAGAACTGAAAATCGATTCAATAAGCTTACTTATTCTACGACTTTCTCAGCGTTTTTTTTTTTACTCTGGCCACGAATAAGTTCACCGGCTTTGATCAGTCGTGAGATTAAACTTAGATTGGGCGATAAAACATAAACAAGGTTAAAAGAAAAGAAAATATTCAAATCGCTCGACGCATTATTAAAGCTTCATACTTTCAGCTAATTCAAGACGTCTCTTGTGAGCTTTTGATGAAGTTTCTAAGATTTTTCTTTGTTTCGTCGGCGTGAAGGAGAAAGCGTCTCGTTTTGGAGAGATTTTCGGAGTTGAAGCGAGGGTCTCTGTTGATCTCTTTGTTGTTTCAGATTTTTCGGAGTTCCTCTTGAACTTCTCGAATTGTTGAACTCCTTCTCCTTCTCCTTCTTCTGTGTGCTCTGCTTGAATTTTCTGTGTCCAGTTCGTCCCGATTGTTCTCTCTGTGTCGAGAGCTCTGTGTTTTTCAAAGCCAGCGCGGTCACGCCCTAATGGGAGGCGTTCTTTTCTGATTGGACGCGAGTTCAGGCTCACGTGACTGACTTCATGAGACAGGAAAGGGGTAGAGAGTAGGAGGGGGTTTGAATCAGTGATTCACAGAGACTGAACATAATTTTCGCATATTGAAATTCCTTATACATTTTAGTAACATATAACAATGAGTATACTGGATTATTAATATCAAACATTTACATAAGATTTCATCTTGGGGTACGTTGTGTTTACGTCCCATTTACAATAATACGTTAGAAAAACATTAATCCGTTTTCTCTAGTCAGAGACAGAACTTCTTTTCATGATAGAAACAATCAGCAATATACATCATTTCATTAGAAGGTGGACATTCATCTGAGGGCACAGAAAGTGACATTAATATATTTGTTTATACACATTTAATCATAATTTGACTTCATTCCAGTCAATTGTTTTAGGCGACTCCGAGCGAGGCGTAGTTTCGCCAGTGTCCATTTGGGGTCGCTGTTGGTCCATGCCATGTTGGTTGTCGAATAGGTGAGTCACGGGGGTTCAACCGAGGTCACTTTTGGTTTAACCATTTGCTGGTCCTGTTTAGTGGGCTCGAGATAAGGACGAGACATTTAGGTGCCATTGTCATAAAAGCGGGCCGTAAAAACTTTCTTCTTTGTTCTAGGTTCCTGTTTCTCACAAGAGAGAAGTGGGTGTTGGGGCCATGTGTCACTTGAAAGTGTCCCTCTCTAGTCTTTGATGTTAGATCTTATGTGTGTGCGTGTTTGTGGGGGGTGCAGGGTCCTTGCACCCCTGCGGTTCGTGTCTTGGTCGCAGACGAAAGGTCCCCTTCAGACTGGAAAAGTTTTAATTCAAAACTTTTCATTTCTTCATCTTTCATTTTAATTTTTCATCCGTTATTCATATTCGATCCATACTCCACTACACTTCACAGGCTTATTAAAATGCAAGTGATTGCCTACTTCACTTCATATAGCTCACCAATTATTTTGGAACCTCAAGGTAGATAGAAATAGTCACGTTTATTTATATAGTATGATATACAATCAGTATACTTGCAAATCAGATTTACAAAAATCTGGAACTAAAACAAAAAATCATATAACCCCAATCAAGCTAAAATGACACTGGCAAGGGAAAACTCACTCAAATCCAGAGGAAGAAGCAATGGGAGGAACCAAGACTAAATGGAAGGACCAAACTCATCTGGTCAGTATTGGAAAGTGAAACATGCTTGTGATTTTTCTCTAAACGTCTAGGTCTTCTAAAAAAGAATCTGAACCTTAAAGATAACAATAAGCCATAAAATTCAGATTGGAAATTTAGTGATTATTTATCTAGATCTCACATGCTAATAGAATAAAGGAACCTTTCTGGCTAAATAGAAGTTCAGTTATTACACCACTAAACCATCCAGACTTTTTTAAAACAAAAACTAATTGAAAACTTATTTTTTTTATTATGTTTTTTTGCTTCTGACTGTTTGCAGTACTGAGTGTAATAAGTGTTATAAGGAGGTATGTCTGATCAGAACAGCAAATATGAAGAATATAAGGGCTACTCCAAAACATGGCAAAGCTACTGTGAGTTTCAGGGTTAAGTGGTCAGGGGTTTGTGAAAACACCTCTGTTATAACTGCAATCATTTAGGGAACCATCAAGACTTTGGCATAGCAAGACAACTTCTGTGTTGTAGGACCTAGATTCTTGTCAGTCGTGGTCAATTTAATGAGGTTTAGGTGGGGGCTTTAGCTATCTAGATAACTTTTGAAGGTAGGCCAGTTGGTTCTTCACACAGCAATCTGTTTCAGACTGAGAAAAGGTAAGGGAGAGCCTCGGCTCTGTAAAGGGTAAGGCAACCAAGTGTATCTGTCTGTAATGACTCAGGCTTTGTCTCATCGCGTCGCTGGCTGGATAATGGAGAGAGCGCAGAACTTTGAAAAGCATGAAAAAGGTTCAGGATGTTGCCTTATTACATGTATTACATTTTACATTTGTAAAGAACAATGCATTGTTTGACTGATGAGCCAACATTCTGGGCATGATCCTAACTGTATTTTAGAGAGTACTGTCAGTCGGATTCACCCAGATCTTAAATAATTCATATGTACCCTTATAGAACAGGGGCATACAAATGCTGAAATTTTACTCAGTTGCAAGAACTTGTCAGACACCCACTGCCCGTCATATCTCAGAGACAGACGCTATCATGTATCACCTGATGATATTACATTTATGCGGAAAAGCTAGAATGCACACACTCGCATGGATTCAAATGACTGTATTAGTGTTGACCGATTACTGAAAAGCAAGCTGAAAGATGACATCATCCACTACCAACCCCTGCAATTTGTAGTTCTACAATTACAGACTGTAGTTCATCTGTTACTCTACCACCCTGTTCTTTAGCAATTAGGATACCCACAGAGCAGGTATTATTTGGGTAGTTGATGTTATTTGTTGGTGGACTGCCCAGCAGTGATGCTGAGGTATTCAAAATCTCCAGCAGCACTGCTGTGTCTGATCCAATTGTCCCAGCACAACACACACTAACACACCACTACGTCAGTGTCACTGCAGCACTGAGAACCATCTACCTCCCAAATTATACCTGCTCTGTCGGAGTCCAATCCATTGAAGAACAGGGTGAAAGAGGGCAAACAATATATGCAGAGCTAGAGGTGGACAACAGTCCGTAACTGTAGAACTACAGAGTGACTGTTGTTGACAGTGGAGCTAAACAGAGGGTCAACAGGTGTAAAAACAAGGTGGGTAAGATTATAGCTGATTGGTTTATGAGAATGTGTGTTTTGCTGGCATCATAAAACATAAAAAAGGCAAATGTATATAAAAAAATTAAGTTTCAGCATATAATGTCTTCTTTGTATTTCTTTCAATTAAATGGAGGATTTAAATTATTTGCACATTATTTATATTTGGCAGAACATCTTAACTTTTTTAAGAAATGGCTTTTGTAGAACAATTGTCATTTGTAGTGGACTATTTGGTTGTAACCTTTCATGTTCCACTGAAGATGATTTCCTGTTAGGAAAGACAGACAACCCAAGTTGACTTAGCAAGTTTGACTGATGTCACATCATGACTTCAAAGCTGAGAGTAAATTATCTATGTCAGCTGTACAGAACTGAGGGCCAGAGTTTAGCACAGTTTGTGACATCTTTGCATTTGCACAAAAATAGAACATAAATGGTAATTAGCAAATAAATTGAATCAGGTGAGCCACAGCATGAAAAAATGTGGGAGTAAAAAAAAAAAAAGTCTTCCCACCAGGTTGATTTAAAAAAAAAAAAAAAAAAAAAAAAAACTAGTGATACATGTTATTGAATAGTGAGCAGGAACTTTAAAAAATCTATGTTTAATTTAAAAATCTTAATGTGTATCATCAGCAATGATGAGATATTATTTTGTGGGATATTTATTTTTCACTCAGGAATATGGTTTGTGTTATCTTTAAATGGCTGAAACCTTGGCAGGTGAATTCTTATGTTTTATTGTTGCTGTATTGCCCAATGTAGACGCCAGCAAACCTAAATGAAAATTAAAAACAGTTTGTAGAATGGAAAAATCCATATTTCTCTGAATTACCTTGTTTATTGCTTATTGTTTTTTTTTTAGTCCAATAAAATGCATTTATTCTTTAGTCACCACCATGACTTTCAATCTCTATTATATATATGAAATTATGTTTGTCAGGTGTGTTATGGTAGACAGAGATCTCAAGGAAAGTAATGCAGTTCAGAATGTGTTCCCACACAGTAGGATATTGCTCTGCTGGTTTCATGTTCTGCAGGTAAGATATTCTCCAGATATTCTACTGAATCTTTATGAAGCATCCATAATATATTTATGAAATAATAAAATAACATTTCATTACACTAAATCAATCATTCTTAATCATTAATTAAATGTATTCATGTATTTAATAAAATACTCATTATCAACCTACTTTATTGACACTGAAGGAAATTTAGCAGCCAGAAGCAAAAATAACATTACAGTACTAAGTATATATGATATAATCATAAATGATTTAAATCTAGTCTGTGAATATATCATAACACTCTTATGGTAAATAGTTTTTCTGTCATTAGTGTATTAGAGTATTACTGAAATAATATGAAACAAGATATGTGTGTTCCCTGCCAATATATTAATGTGATCATTTTAATACCACACTAAATACCACTGGATAGAAAATTTGTACTATAATCTTTCTGAATGGTTCAGAGATTGTAATATTGTAAGAGTAATGTTAATGAATATACATCTAATGTTTGCATGTGTTGTAAATTGTAAGCTAATTGTTCCATTTAGCAGGATTGTGCAAATGTACCATTTTATGCAGATATTTTTGTATGTTCAAGGCTGTTCATCGATGGATGCAAAAAACATCCAGCTGTGAAAAGTGAAGTCATCAGGTCAATGGTAGCCCTCAAACAATGTGCAACTGTAAGTTATATACATAGCTGTCTCTAAATATTTGTCCACAGAGGTTCCCTTAAACTCGTGTAAATCTTCATTAATTTTCCAGGAGGCAGATTTTGAAGAAACATCAAAACAAGTTATAGGGAACATTGATGAACTTACTGGCAACACAGCAGTTTCACACTACTTAAAAATGCAGTGGTTTCAACATTCCAAGATGTGGGCAAATAATGAAAGAAGAGTGTTCCACCAAAATAGCGAAACCAATAATTTGGTTGAGAGGTTTGTATATATGTGATATATTGCAGTGGTTACTAACCTGTGTCCTGCAAATGTTAATGTTTTTATTATAATTTTATCATGTTTTTGTAAATATCCGTTTAAATGACCAGTTCAGTTTCAAAACATTGCCTAATTAAATCTGGGAGAGGGAGGGACCAAATAAAAAAAAAGGGAATAATCAGGAGTAATGGTCTAATTAACTTTTCATTCAAATTGGTTAATAGTTCAAAATACTGACTTTGAATTCATGTTTTAAATAGTTTTGTTGTATTTGTGTTGAACAGGACAGTTGTGGTTAAACCATGTCCCTAAATAACTTAAAATCAATTTCCTTTATACTTGGTTTTGAGCATCTGTTTTGTATTGAAGATTCTTTTTCAGCATGAAATACCAATTCCTTCAAGGGTATGCAAACAGGCGTGTAGATGCTCTGCTTAATCTTCTGAGTGAGAAGGTGGTGACTTACTACATGTTTGTTGGTTGTCATACATAAAACTGTGGTGTTCAGTCTTAAACTACATTTTACCCATTATTTACAGTATTTACAATGTGCTTTCTTTTTAAGTTACCTGGAAGAACTCTACAAAGCTGGTCGGATTACTGAGTCCAAGAAACCTGATGTTGCTGAATACTATGTTGACCTAATCACAATGCAGTGTGAATGTTACTGGTCTGAAAGTGGAAATATGTGCAAGCATATAGCATTGGCTAAGCATATTAGTGAAGAAAGAGATATAGATATAGAGAGGAGGAGGAGGAGAGAACTGGCGTGTTCTCTATCTGAACAATGCAGTTATGAGAGGGATGAACCATATTTAATTGTACATCACTGTTTTGGAGTTTTAAACTTGCAAACAAAACAGTGCCTTGCTAATAGCCTAAAAGAAATGTGTGTGTGCCTTAGAGTTTCAGAAATGGTCATGCAGGATTGTTCACCAGAGGAGAGATGTCAGCCATCTGAAAGTTTATTAGACCATGCAGCAGAAAGTATAACATCATACAAAACTGTGAAAGAAATGATAGAAGAGCTGTACAACTGGTGTGACAGTAGTGAATTCTGTGAAACACCTGATTTACTATCTGCAATAAAGACAGTTCATCGGCTTGCATTTGGTCAGTTCGTTAGCACCACAAGACAAGGAAAGATCCAAAGGCTTCATAAGTACCGGCAAAGAGTCAATGAAGCAAAGAAAACTCTACAGTCTATGCACTCGTACTCACTGAAGAAAAGCATGAATCGTGCAATTTACACACACTGGCCTGATTCAAAGTTTAAGATTGCTACTTTTCAAAGAAGAGTCAGTGGTAAGCATCGAATTCATCTCAGGGAAACTAAATAAGCAGTTGCCTTATGTTCACAGTGACAACTGGTAATTGTACACCTTGTGTCCAGTGATCACTGTACAGCCTTAACTACTCCATTTTCCCTAAGAATACACTTAATAGCAGAAAAACATAAAAGTGAATTATCTATGGAAAATACAGCAATAAAAATAATTCCACTTATTGCAGTTATATGAACTTTATTAATAGTGTTGCAAACAGCATAACAATAGCATATTATTTAGAAAACAAAATGATAGATTTTCAGTACTGGAAAAATGAATCAAGTACAATTTGGCATTTATGACACTCTGGAATTTTTATTTTGGTATTTAAAAATATTTTCAAAAGCAAAACAAAAGCATGAAATGGGCAACATTTTGTAGTATTAATAAAGAACTTTGTAGAATATTTCAAAAATTCACTGTGTGAATGCTGTTGAGCTCTCATGCAATTCCACACTAGTTGTTTCTGTTCAGCTTCCTCATTCAGCACGTAATGCCTGGTTCTCTGATTTCATGGTAGGAAAATCAAAACACATTGTATACATGTAAGCACACATGTATACACATTGTGCAAGCAGCAACAAATAAAAAACATTAAGATTAAAAACCCAATGTCATGTTACTCACCTTTACTGTGATGTTACACCTTTGCTTTCCTCACATATTTGAAACAAAAATCATTATTAAGCATTTGCAGGATTTCTCAATTTATTATTCAAAAAACCTACCTTGAAGTGCTGCACATGCAGTGAACAGATATTCAAAGATATCCAAGAGTGAAAACCCAAGCCCATGTGTGGCTAAGTTGAACAGGTTGGCTTCTGCTTTTATTCCTTTACTGGCTGTTTTGATCAGTTCCCTTGAGAAAATAAATTGAGGATTAAAATGTGAATCTAAAAATGAGACCTATTACGTAAATTTTACTATAAATAGCCTACATCATGTCAACATAAAAGTCTTTAACATACACTGATCAGCCATTTCATTAACACCTCTGTTTCTACAGTCACTGTCCATTAAATGTGTAAAAATAACATATCCTGTATTACTCTCATATGTCCTCAATTGAGTTTATTTAAAAACAACTTTTGGAGCACACCTTTTAATATTTTGCATGAATTCATATACACTGAATGATCACTGGATCAGGAACACCTACCTTGTATTTATACTCATTGTCCATTTTATCAGCTCCACAGACCATACAGAAGCACTTTGTAATTCTGAAATTAGACTGTAGTTCACTTGATTCTCTGCAGACCCACTTATCCCCATTTCACCCTGTTACTTAATGGTCAGGACAACCACTAGGATCCAATCATACCAGCGCAACACACATCAGTGTCACTGCAGTGCTGAGAATGGTCCACCACCCAAATCATACCTGCTCCGTGTCAGTCCTGACCATTAAGTAACAAGGTGAAATGGGGATAAGAAAGTCTGTAGAGAATCAAGTGAACTACAGTCTATTTTTAAATAAATTTAATTTAGGACATGAGGGTGACACAGGATATGCTATTTTTACACATTTAATGCATTGTAAATTCTTCTGTAACACGTTGTCCATTTTCTGTCCACTATATCACATCAGTGTCTACAGCATAGATTACAAACCGGATTCCAAAAAAGTTGGGACACTAAACAAATTTTGTGAATTGTGAATAAAAAGAGAATGCAATGATGTGGAGGTGCCAACATCTAATATTTTATTCAGAATAGAACACAAATCACAGATCAAAAGTTTAAACTGAGAGAATGTATCATTTTAAGGGAAAGAAGGGCATCCCAGTGTTCCATAAACAACTTCAAATCATGACTCATCTGACCACAGAACAGTCTTCCATTTTGCCACACTCCATTTTAAAAGACCCCTGGCCCAGTGCAAATGTCTGAGCTTGCTTAGAAATGGCTTCCTCTTTGCACTGTAGAGTTTCAGCTGGCAACGGCGGATGGCACGGTGGATTGTATGCACTGACAATGCTTTCTGGAAGTATTCCTGAGCCCATTCTGTTATTTCCCTGACAGTGGCATTCCTGTTTGAGGTGCAGTGACGTTTAAGGGCCCGGAGATCACGAGCATCCAGTAGAGTTTTATGGCCTTGACCCTTACGCACGGCAACTGTTCCAGATTCTCTGAATCTTTTGATGATGTTATGCACGGTTGATGATAATTTAAAAGTCTGTGCTATTTTACGCTGGGTAAAACCATTCTGGTATTGCTGCACTATCTTTCTGCATAACAATGGTGGAATTGGTGATCCTCTTACCATCTTGGCTTCAGAGAGACACTGACACTCCGAGAAGCTCTTTTTATACCCAATCATGTTGTCAACTGACCTAATTAGTGTTAATTGGTCTTCCAGCTGTTCGTTATATGCTCTATTTCCTTTTTCCAGCCACTTATTGCTACTTGTCCCAACTTTTTTGGGATTTGTTGACACTGTGAAATTTTGAATCAACATATTTTTCCTTTAAAATGTTACATTTACTCAGATTAAACTTTTGATCTGTCATCTATGTTCTATTACGTATAGAATATAGACATTTGCCATCTCCACATCATTGCATTCAGTTTTTATTCACAATTTGTTTAGTGTCCCAACTTTTTTGGAATCCGGTTTGTAGTTTTCTGCAGAATTAAAGTTGTGCATTAACAAATTCTCATCTAAATCTAGCAACAGCTTTTCTTTTGATGATCTCATAAAAGAGATTCAGCTGATAACGAAGTCAATTTAAGAAAATGTCTATGATATATATTTTGACAGAGTGTCAATTAACTGACAGAAATTTAATATTCAAATTGTATTACAGAAGATGTAGAACATGAGGGTAAAACGCATTACATATTACTAAGATAGGAAATGGAGTATACAACTATTTTCAGGCATGTATTAATAACATGCAATATTTGAATAACTTGCATTTTTGAAATACAAACTGTAACAGCAAACGGGTTAGATGAGTTGCCAGTAAATGACCCATAGCCTGTGTTGTTTGGACAGGGTTTTTTCTTGTTGCTGTTCTTAAAAACAAGTGGGAATAATATTAACCAAAACAAAATCACATTTATAGAAAGAAAGCAACATTTTATATATTTCCTAAACAAATTTCAGTCATCAAAGTATTTATTAAAAATGGGTGACCCTCAGATTTGTCATGTGTAAATGCAATTAAATGGACAACTTAAAATGAAGACACAAAAGAATGTAATGTATATAATATTCCATTTCTCAAATGCATCATCCCAAATATATATGAAATAAATCTAAAATAATAAAATAACTAAACATGCAGCAACTAACCTGTCAGCGACATGATTTTCCACTATAAAGGAACACTTGGACAATCAAAAATTTACTGACACAATTAGTTAGTATTTGCTTAGGAGGGTTATTGTAATTGTAAAAGTAAAATGACCAGCTGCAGTAGATAAGGTAGGGTGGAAGTGTATAAATGGTATACATTTAAAAAGGTATATTGGCTGGTTTGAAGGGATCAGCAGAGAAGAAATTGAATAGTTTGGGTAAAGTTATTTATGAATACGGAATGGCAAGGTTTGGTAGGTTGCATAAGACAGTGAAGTCAAGACGGCAAATAGAAATAGATAAACTATCTCAGGAGTTAAGAGCTCTTAGAAGCCAGTGAGATGAGTAGGGGAAGAGGAAAGAGGGTATTAAGGCTCTACAAAAGAACTTAATGGTAGGCTGGCAGTGTTGAGAAGAACAGAGAAAAAAGGAGGAACGTGCTCCTTATTTGGTAAGGAGAAATCTGGGAGTTTAAAAGTGGGAAAGAGGGAATTAGAGGAGCATTTCAACGGTGTGTGTATAATGATAAGAAAAAACAGAAGAGTTAGAGCTTCCACTAGATATTCCATCACAAGGTGAAATAGAGGGGCAGATAGAGGTTAGCCCACCAAAATGAAGTGAGGTTCAAGATGTGGTGCATCAAGTGCAATGTGGAAGAGCAGGCCTTGGGTCAGGTGATTTGTGGAAAGCCTTGGTAAGGCCACATCACCTGAGAGAAGGCGAATGATGACTTGTCTTAATCGCGAGCAGGAAGAGGAGGCACAGTGTGCAAACAATGCCAACAAGCAAAAAAGTGGCGTCGCTGGGAGAATTTAGAGAAGCAGAAGATCACTTGGCAAGAGCTGTAGGCAAGTTGAATCAAGTTTTTTGCTTGAAGCAACTTACGTCCTTCCAACACCACAAAATCTTGGACAGTGGGTAGGTGAAGACCCTAGTTGTAGATTGTGTACAGGGGTTGGCATTCTGAAGCATATTCTATCAGCTTGTAAGGTTAGTTTGTTGCAGGGTCAGTATACATGGAGACAATCAGGTGCTTAGAATATTAGCGTCTTTATTGGGGAGAAAGTGCATAGAGGTTAATACATTGCCCAGTGGTTGTAGTAATAAAGAGGTTAGGTTTCTGCGTGAGGGGGAACATGTTCGTGAGCGTGCACAGGCTATAAATATCCGTAAATCAAGTGAAGCACGAGATTAGAAAATGCTAGGTCCTAGAGTGCACTGCGTTAACTACACTGCGGCCAGACATGGTGCTGTATTCCGAAAGTAAACAGACAATTCCATTTGCAGATGTAGTAGATGATGCATTCGAAAGGAAGAAGCTGAAGTACGCAGAATTGGTGGCTGAGGTGAGGAAATGTGGGTGGCAGGCACATGTAAGACCAGTGAAGATTTGTAGCTGTAGTGGATGTTGGTCATACGACCCGATACATATATATATAATTTTATAATTTGTTTTATAGCCTTGACCTGATTCAAACTCCTCCAACCTCTGATATTTGACTTAATGATATTAATTAAGATTTATAATTGGTTTAAGCAATTAAAACATTAATAATTAGTTTGAGAATGAATAATAATCATGCTAAATGAGTTCTTCAGGATTTTCAGAAATTCTAATGAATAAATTGCAAACACTGTGACTTCAAATAATGAGAGTTTTATTAATGAAAAGAAGATATTTAGTTAACATAGCACAACCTTGTAATCTCACGGTGTCCGGCAGGGGGAACTGATTTTGACCTTAAGGTGAGCTAGGCACTTCTAACTTGTGACTAAGGTTACTAACTAAGGTTTAATTAATACAGAATTTATCAAAAACTTAATTCGGTGTTCAGCTCTGGAAGTGCATAAGTTTAGCTTACTTTTCGTCGGGTTTTTACCACTCGTTTGGATGCAGAGGCTCTTTGGAATCCTGGGAATGGAGGCGTCTCACTTAGTCTCGCGGTTCTTACCGCAGAAGCGTCCAGGCTGGTTTAGCGTGGAGGTCTTTCTTGTTGATTGAGTTGTCTCGGGCGTACCCGGAGGGTGATGACGCAGGCGGCAGGATCCTCTCTTCGGCCTTCGGTCCGGAGTGGGAGAGTCCAAAATATGGACGTTTAGACGAAAGTTCGCTGGTTGCTGCAGCTCCAGAACTGAAAAACCGCTTCAATAAACTCACTTATTCTAAGACTCTATGGTACCTCGGCAGTGTTTCCTTATTCTGGCCACGAATAAGTTCCCCTGCTTCGATTAGTCGTGAGATTAAACTTAGGTAGGTAATAAACATAAACAAGATTAAAAGAAAAGAAAGATATTCAAATTATTCGACTTATTAGTTAAACTTCATACTCTTAGCTAATTTCGAGACGTCTCTCGTAAGCTTTCCTGAAGTCTCTGAGAGGGTTCCTTTGTTTCGTTGTCGGCGTGGAAGAGACAGCGTTTTTTTGTTGTTTAAGGTTTCTCGGATCTCCTCGTGGTTGTTGTCTTCGGCGTCCTCTCTTTTTCAGTGGTCCGTTACTTTGTAGAGTCCTCGCGACTCTTCAAACTTCGAACTCATTGTCTGTCTTGCTGTTTGGCCTTTTCAAGGCTGGCGCGGTCACGCCCTAATGGGAGGCGTCCTCTTTCTGATTGGACGCGAGTCCAGACTCACGTGACTCTCGTGAGGGAGAGAGAGAGAGAGAGAGTAGGAGGAGGGGGTTTGACTCTGTGATTCATACATAAGGAATATGAGTTTCTCGTATCAAAATTCTTATACCTGTTATCAACCTATAACAATGAGTACATTGGACTATTAATATCAGACATTTACATAAGGTTCCATCTTGAGTACATTGTTCACGTCCAATTCGTGATGATACGCTGAAAAATAAAACATTAATCCATTTTCTCTCATTCAGAGACAAAACTGATCTTTGTAATAGAAACAATCGGCATTATACATCATTTCATTAGAAGGTAGGCATTCATCTGAGGGTACAGAAAGTGACATTCATACGTTCGTTTATACACAAATAACTCAGAGATCGACTATTTTCGCTATTGTCTTGCGGCGACTCCGAGCGAGGTGTAGTTCCGCCAGTGTCCATTTGGTGTCGTTGTTAATCCGTGTTTCGGTTGGTGATTCACGGGAGTTCACTCGAGGTCACTTTGGTTTGAACATCTGTTGATCCCCGTGAAAGATAAGGGATATTGAGGCGCCACTTTGTCATAGGCGGCCGTAAAAGCTCTCTTCTTTGTTTGAAGTTCCTGTCTCTCTAAAAGCATCATAAAAGTTATCTCGAGTTCCTGAAGAGGTTAGGGGATCCAGATGCCATATGTTACGTTAAAGGGTTCTTTGATGCTCTTAGCTTATGAGTGTGCGTGTGTGGGGGCTTTGCACCCCGTTGTTCAAACAGTCCTGTGGAATGTTGATTTCGGGACCAGACGAAAGTCCTGGTCAGAGTGAGAAAGGTTTAATTCAAAACCTTTCATTTCATTATTCCTTCATTGTCCAATATTCATATTTGGTCCGTACTCCACTACATTCCCCCCTTTCTTTTCAGCTTTATGGTTCTGCAGGGAGCATGGAGCTGAGAAGAAACTTTGCTGTGGAGGAAGGTGAGATCAGCCAGCATATTCAAACACATTTCCAGAGCTGATGTATTCCTATTAGTGTATGGGTGCATATGGAATGTGTATGTTTGCAGGCTGAAGGGATCCTAATTATTTAGGGGCAGGTCTTGTTCAAACGCAACCTCGAGAGCTGATTCTTCGACATGGCCTTCGGCTTCATATCTAAAACTTGGGGGTTCACCTCTCTGGGCTCTCTTATGTCTAACGAATTTGACCATTTTATTAGACCAAGTTTCTAACCTGCTCTGGAGGGCTCGAGTGCGTTTGAAATAGAACCAAGCTATACCAAAGGTCAAAAGATATCCTAATCCTACCAGGGTAACTAGTAAGGTGTCCGGGGTGGACCATGCATAGGTGACAGGCTGAACTGGCCATAGGGGTTGAGACGATAGTTCTCTAAGAGTGTTATCTATGGGGGTTAGGTCAATGACTTGGGTTCCCTCATATTCTAGGCGAGTTAGTGTTTTAGTATCTAGCTCGATGGTGTGTTTGGAGAAGAACTCTGAGATTTCTACGTCGCTCTCATATTGGTCAGGGTTTAGGTGATACAGGGCCAGGTCTCCTACATGTAAGATTGCGTTTACGGGGACGTCTACCCAGAAGGTTTGGCTAGGAAGGAGTACCCTTTCTGAGGTGTCATGTTGATCATAGGTTAGTAGGGCCTCTCTAAAGGGGGTGTTAACCAACCAACGATTTCCAACAATTTCAGCTTGAGTACTGGTTACCAAACGTCGGGGCGTGACGACTACCGGGCATTGAGTATTACTCATCATAGGCTTAAGGCCACAGATCCCATTTGCGCTGTCACGAATGAAAGGTTTGCTAGGGCACAAGTAGTGAATGTCTTTAGTGAGTGTGCACATAAGCAAATTGGGTACCAGATATAGGTCAGGGTTATCGTCTTGGTATGCTACAAGAGATGTTGTTTTCACACGAACGTAGGCAGAATCTTGCCAGAAACCAACGTTGACAACATCTTTCAAACGGTATATGTTTTCAGGCGCCATTATGGGAAGGTTAATAATGAATGCTAATTCTCGGTCTTGAGGATTAACATAAATTGGGATGGCGCTACCTAAGGTATAGGCTAGGTGGGCCTGGAGATCAGTAACTACTTCTCGAGTTGCTGTGGATAAAATCTCCTGTACTAAGGATAGGGGCACCAGGTAGGGAGGGATTCTCCCCATGGCTAGGCTATCTACAGAGGAGCTGATTTCTTGTAGCATATCAGACAATAACATATTCACAAGCTGGATGTGGGCAAGGTCAAGTTGTACTACTGAAAGCATGGAGTTAACCGTCTGGAGCGTTTTGTTCAAAGCGACACTGTGAGCGTTGAGCACTACGACGGTGCCACGTAGGGTTTGCCCAATGGTTTGCAGGTGCTGCTGCTGTTTGTCTAATTGGGTTTTAATGTTCGGAATTTCCGCTTGCAATTCCCCTACTTGACGTTTAACAGTGGCTACATTGACGGCATTGACGGCGGACGTTCCGAGACTCAGTAGTGATCCCACAGTTGCAGCTGCCATTAACAATCCGCCTATGAAGCGTTTAGGTCGTTTATTAAAACCATTTAGTTCTGATTGCGTTACGGTAAACTTTTGTAACTGGCGGAGCATGTGAGTTACGTCGGCTTCAGCATGGCTGATAGCTTCCTCAGTCCATCTAACTCCATTCCGGCCAGTCTGCAGCGTGGTTATCGGTAGGTTTTTGCTACACGCTTCGGCGGGATTCAACCGTACAAATACTCTCTGGGTATGGAGGCGGCAATTAGTGATTAGCAGTCCCGGCTGGTCTTTCAGTATTATTCCTGAGTCAGGACCTGGTTCAATCACTTCAGGGAGCACAGCGGTTCCTAGGGAGCCGACGATCAGGAGAATGAGCAGCGGGGCCATCCTACCGGAAGAGATGCTCATGGTTAGATTTAGGGTATTTACGGCGAGTCGTTTAGATAAATTATAAGAAATTTTCACGATACCCCCCTTTTTGATAAAAATTTCCTAGGGTAAGCACTCTACAATAATTGACGATGAGGGACTAGGGTCTTGCACCCTGAGTGTCCTCAGTCTGGTTAGAAGCTCGTTGCCTGTTAAAGAGTGAGAGAAAAAGGGAAAAGGGATAGGAGAACTAAGGTGTGAGTAGAAGGTTATAGTTGTTTGTTAACTAACACCCTCCCTGCCTTTGGTTCTGTCGTTTATGATCTAACACAAGCGTTAGTATCCCCTACAAGTCCCATGGGGGTTGTGTGTGGTCGGATTTGGTTGCGGTGGACCCATTTGAATTCGGTACTGCCCCGAGCTTTGTTTATTTTGATCCTGTAAACAACGGGGGACAGTTTGTCTGTTATCTTATAGGGACCGGACCATCGGGGTAGGAATTTGCGGGCCAAATTCCCCCCTGTTTTTCGCGACCTTCCAACAGGTTGGACAAAGATGTAGTACCATACCTTGTCCCCTATTTGGAGTTCGTCGTGGGATGCTTTGTGATCATAGTACGCTTTGCGACCTTCTGCACTTCTTTCCAGTTTCTGCTGGGCAAAGGCGAAAGTAGCTTTGAGGTGTTTCTGCAGGTCCTCCATATACTGATGAGTGGTGTAGGCTACGGCTATGCTAGCTTCACCTGGCTGATATAACAGATGTAGAGGCAGAGTCATTTGTCTCCCTGTCATCAACTCAAAGGGTGAGACCCCGACCGCGTCGTGTGGGGTCGCCCGTATGGCCATCAGTACGAGGGGGAGTTTGACATCCCAGTCTCGTTGGTTTGCTGCTACGTACTTTTTCAGTATGCTAACAACAGTTCGGTTGGCTCGCTCTACCTGACCTGAGCTTTGAGGATGGTAGCTAATGTGAAGGCTGGTTTTTACTCCTAAGAGTTGCCAGAGCTGCTGCGTGACCTCAGCTGTGAAATGTGTCCCTCTGTCAGAGTCGACACGGCTGGGTAGGCCAAACCGTGAGAAGACATGGTTCATCAGTAAGTATGCAGTGGTTAACGCTGTGTCATTCGGTGCGGGGAGGCATTCTACCCATTTAGTGAATGCACACGTGACTGTGAGGAAGTACTTGTTACCTCTTACTGTTCGAGTGAGTGGTCCAACCCAGTCTATCTGGAGGTTTGACCAAGGGAAGGATACTCCTTTCTTTTGCAAGGGGGCTCTATGAAGAGGATTCGAGGGTTGAAATTGGCAACATACCAGACAGCCTTTAATGTAGTCAGCCACATCTTTTACCATGTGGGGCCAATATGCCACCTGCTTGAGCGCATGGTGTGTTGCTTTGACCCCTTTGTGTCCCGCAGATGGGGAGTCATGGGCGTGCATCAGCATCACCCCCCTGTGGCACTGAGGAACCACGAACGTAGGTGAAGTGTGCGAGTCAGTGGCATGAACTAGCAAGCCTTTGACGACTTGGAGGGACGCTTTGGCGCCGTATAGGTCTTTAAGGCCTGGTATGGTGTCAAGATCTTGTGCTGCGATGGGATTAGTAGAAGGGTCAGAGACATGGCTAAGCATTTTAGAAATGGATGGGTCTCGAGCTTGGAGAGTAACTAAGTCAGCGTCCGAAAAAGCAGGGTTAATAGAGACAATGGTAGTTTTGGCATTGTCAGGCGACGCCTTTGTTACAGTTCGAGACCGTGTGACAGCTAGGACTTCGATGTCGGGTGGGTTTGGAAAAAGGGAGGGATCGAATGTCCACGATGTGCCTTCGCGGGCCCCTTGCTTGGCTAAGCTATCTGCTTGATCATTGAATTCTTTGTCATCTCCCGGGACTCGGGAGTGACCCTTCACTTTCTTCCAGTAGATCTGCAGGTCATGTGTGTCTACCAAGTGTTCGCATGCCGCGAAAAGCTCTTTGTGTTTAACTGGCTTTTTGTTTGACGTGGTGTAGTTGTTGGTTTTCCACAGTCTCAAGTGGCATGTGAAGCTTAGGCGCGCGTAGTTGGAGTCTGTGCAGATCACCAACGTTTTTATGCTTTTCTGGACTGCAGACTGGATTGTGATAAGAATTCCTGCTATTTCAGCATATTGGGAGGACTGAGCACCCAATTTGAAACTTAGGGGTTCGTGAGGCCATCCGTTTATTCCGATAATACCCACCCCTGCCATCAGGGTGTGTTCTCGGCGGAACGAACAACCATCTACATACGCAGTGACAAGGTCTTTGCATGTGTTAGGATCGAAATAGTGGTGGTTAGCCACGGTGGGTAAGAGGGTTTCTGGAGTTTGTGGCACTTGGGAAGGCATGTTTCCTTCGCATCGCTTGCAGGAGGCAAGGCCTGTGCCTAGGGGGCTCTTGTAGTTTTGCGCGTAACGCACCTCTAAGTCAAAGCTTTGGAGAGCCATTAGCCATGATGCTACTCGAGCGTTAGTTACTACACCCTCTCGAATTCGTTGGCTGTTTAGGAAAGTGACTGGTTGATGATGAGTTTCAACAATCACCTTCTGACCACCTAGGTAGTTGGAGAAATGTTTGACTGCCCACACTGTTGCTAGTAGTGCTTTTTCGCAGTCACTGTATTTGTTTTCGGCAGCCAGCATAGTTTTACTAGCATAGGCTATGACACGTTTGTCTCTATCGTGTAATTGATGCAGACCGGAGCTGAGACAGTGGTTCGAGAACCCTACTTCTAGGTAGAATTCTTTGCTACTGTCAGGATAGGCAAGGCATGGAGGCGTGCACAGTTTCGATTTTAGTGCCTGCATGGCGTGTTCCTGGGCTTCGCCCCAGGTGAACGGAGTGTCCTTTTTCAGGAGGTCATAAAGTGGACGAGCTAGGTCCGCATAGTTCTCTATGAATTGTCGTGAGTAGTTGCATACTCCTAAGAAACTGCGGAGTTCCTTAAGATTGGTGGGTGCTGCGAGGTTTGTTACCCCTTGCACTCGACTCACTTGTGGTTCAACACCATCAGTGCTTACGAGCAGACCGACGTAATTCACCTTTGTTCTGCACCACTGACATTTGGAGAGTGATATTTTCGCACCTGCTGTTGTAAGCTGGTCAAGAACATGATCAATCTCGTCAATGTGTGCCTGTAGGGAGTGGTTACGCATGAGTATGTCGTCCACATATATGAGGGTGCCTCGCTCGCGGGCATCAGGGCATGCTTTGTTTAAGAAAATATTAAACTCCGCGGGTGAGTTGGCATATCCAAAAGGGCACCTAGTGAATGTGTACTGTCGGTTTGCGAAAGTGAAAGCGAGCTTGTGTTGGTCTTCTGCTTGCACCGGGATGGTCCAGAAGCCAGAGGCTACATCGATGGTGGAAAAGTATTTAGCGTTTCGGACCGAGGGAAGCTCTTGCTCCAATTGTGTCATCGGCCATCGAGACAAGGGAACCTGTTGATTTAGTTTCCGATAGTCGATGGTTAAGCGCCATTTACCATTTGGTTTTATGACGGGCCATAATGGTGCCGAGTACGTGCTGTTACAGGGTCGAATTATGCCCTTTTCCAGCAAGTCATCAATGATTTCTTGTACCGGTTCATAGGATGCCAACGGAATTTTGTATTGGCGGACAAACGTGGGTGGTGCTCCCGGACGAGTGGGAATACGTACTGAATGAATGTCAGTGAGACCACAGTCCGTTGAATCTTTGGAAAAAGATTTTTGATATTTAAGGAGCACTTCACAGAGTTTCTCACGTTCTTCTTTGCTTTGGAGGGCGTCGGCCTCCTTTAGAACTTGTTCGACTTGGATACGAAATTCGGAGTCAGATAGTTCTTTCGAAGTACGCGGATTTGAAGTGTTTTCTCCCGCTTCGGGAAGAAGAGATGGTTCCCGGGAGGATTCCGGGGATGAATCTATGGAAAGGACCGTGATCGTCATTTGATTGTCGTCAGCGAGATCTATCCTGCAAATGGCATCATTACTCATGTCCAGAGCTGAGAAGAGAGCAACAGCTCGTGTCGGATGAGTGTAGAACACCTTTGATTCTGCATGATCAGGAAGCAGGGATTCAGGCATTGGTCCTATGATCGGAATTCGCAACTCGAAGTCATGGAATTTCGTACTGACTAACCAACCCAGAGGAGATGAGTGAGGGATCGTCAAGGGTTGAGTGGTTTCGTTCCGTACGAATAGATAGGTGGATCTTGCTCGCGTCTCCACCAAAGGTGTGGCTTCGAGGGTGAGGCCTAGTTCGAAGAACTGAGGTGACGGTTGGAAAAGTGCATGCGCGTGGCTTAAGTGTTGGCCAGGTCGCATGACTAAGCGGATGGGTACATTTGCTGCGTTCGCAGGTACCACAAGTGAACCTTGGTTAGTGACCTGACATACCTCGGGAATAGTTTGTCCTGAGCCTAGGTTGCTGAGATCGGAGGACCAGGTTTCCGTTGAAACATCAGTCAAAGCCCACAGTACACTATTGAGGGTGTCTACGTGGACGTCGAGGCGCACCAAGAAGTCACTACCAATGTAAACGTCGTGCGGCAAGTTAGGGACGACTAAGAAATAATGGGTGATTACCCTTTTGTTCCACTGGACGGTTAAAGCGCAAATTCCATCAGTGGGTGACATTGCTTTTGATGTCAGGTTAAGAGGAAAGCGACAAGGACTGCTCACCAAAGGAATATTTGGTTGAGTGAGGCGCAGAGTGTTAAAGAGGGTTTGGCTTATGGCGGACTGGTCGGTCCATAGAGCCAGAACTGCATTGTCTACACGATAGTCCTGCATTGTGAGACCATTCACGATGGGAAGGCCTGGAGCGTCTGTTGTGGACGGCTGTGTGAAAGTGCACAGGAATGTGTTCCGTTGTTCTAACATGGCACTAGGGGGCCAGGGAGAGACTGCTGTCTCTGGTGTGGCCGCCATGGGCTCAGTTTCCTCTTCCTCGAAGTGAGGGATCTGACTTGGTGGATCTCCTATTGATTCAGGCCGGATTTCGAGACGGCAACACTGAGCTTCCCGGTGGTGTGGGGTGCAGATGGGTAAAGGCTCACGCACTTGTGCCCAGATCTTTGACCTTTTGAAGTCAATCAGTGGTTCGAAGCGATTAAGGAGATCTTTGCCGATGAGGAAGGGAATTGTTTCGAGAGGAGACACATGGATTGGATGCACTAAAGTCATTGGTCCAATGGCTAAGTGTATTAGTGCCATAGATTGGATAGTGAGGCCTGCATGTGAATACGGCTGAATTTTAAGAGAACAGTTTTGGAGCTGTATCTCGCGATTTTCACGCCGCGCAATGGCTCGAACCTGGTGGAACAAGGCGGAAGACATGAGCGTGACATCTGATGCAGTGTCCAACAGGGCCTCATGTACTAGCCTTCTCTCCACAATGGTGGACAAGTAGAATTTGCGTGCAACCCCTTTTTCCGTTAGGTGTCCCATGAATTGTCGGACGGGTGTGTCGCCTTCAATGACTGAAGGGTCATTTGGCGTTAAACCTTCTTTACCGTCTAACTGAACAACTAAAACAGCACTGGAGGGTGGTTGCGAGTCACCCCCCTGTATCATCGGGTTTTCAGTGTTTGTTTGGGTCACGAGGAGATTGCACGGTGCGCTAGAAGACGGAGCTTCGCTTGTCACTTCTCCTACATAACTTTCTAACATTTCTGGGGTGTTAGAGGATGGCTTTGGGTTAGACCGCGAAGAGGTGATAGAAAGAACGTCAGGTTTTTTCTTTTTCTCTTTGCAAATCATTGCAAGCATTCGGCGGATGTCCTCTAACTCCTTAGAGCTGAGTTCCGTGCCTTTAAGCTTGTCTTTAGTGTGATTTTCTTTATTTTGATACCAGTATTTCTCTTTCTTTTCTCTATAGGAATTAGAAAGCTGGTTCGGAGCTGTTCGCTCATATCCCTTATGGGGATGTGATGGTTTTCCACGGCCCGCACCGCGGTTTTCTACAGGGTAATAGTCACGACCATACCCAGCCCTGTCCCGAGGGTTCCAGAAATCTTTGTCGTGATTTCTGTCTGGCCTGCGAGGAGGGTAGCGCTTGTATTGGTGTGAGGGCGGATGAGGTTTCGGGCCCTCACTGGTCCACGGAGTGGAGGAAGGGTTCAGGGCGGATCTTGGTGGATCGGCCTGGGTGGCACCTTCTAACTCTAAATGTGGGGAACTGGAGTCGACATTGAAGACTTGGGGTGTTTCGGACCGCCTGTTGGGAATTTGTTGGGTTTTGAGGAAACCTCTGAGTGCTAAATCACGCAGCTGCCTGCTAGACAGGGTGCGAGGGCAAGCTGAGACTCCCAACTGGTGACTGGTGTGGGGATGGAGGTTTTGGATAAATAGTGATTTGAAATTTAACTCTTCCTCCATTCCGGAGTCATTTCTAGGTCCGAAGTACGCCTGTCTGAGTCGATTATAATATTGCTGAGGGGATTCCTGGCGTTGTTGTTTTATGTTCAAAGCAGCGGCCAGTCCGGTCTGTGACAGGTGATTGGAGAATTCTTCCTCCAATGCTTGGCACAGCACATCATATCGCGCTTTTACATAGTCTGGCTGACGTTCAATGAAGTTACTGACGTCTCGGTTGGAGGTCAGTTTAATCACATATAGTCTGTCATCTATGGTGATCCCGGGGAACCTTTGGAGGTAGAAGTCAATATCTTTTAGGTAGGAAAAGATATCATTAGAACCGTCAGGTTTGGGATCAAAGCGGGTTATATTACGCGCGATTTTATCTAGGTCCTTGTATGAGGGACCATGAGAGGGTAAAGGTTGAGGGGACCAGACACTGGGTTGCAGTGCTCTGGGTCTAGCAGGGCGTTGTAAGGGACGACTGACAGGAGACACAGGGGAAGGGGAAATACCCGTTGATACCAGAGGAGGTGCTGCAGCAGCTCTAAAGGTTACGGTCCCTGAGTCTGGTTCCTGATCCTCACTATCTTCCTGCTGGCCTTGTCTTTCTGTAGCGGCACTAGGTGGCACATCGGGTGTGACCTGGGGCAGCGTGTTCCCTTCAGCTATTTCGCTTTGAAGTCGACTTAGCTCTGCCTCTACCTTTGCCTGCTGTCGCCTTGATACCTCAAGCTCACGTTCGCTGGCTCTGAGCTGTACTACAGCGAGGAGGGCTATCTGACCTAATGCCTCAGTTAGGGGCTTGCCCTTGAGGATGTCGGTTAAGTGGTTCTCTACCCACTTAGCCACCATGTGGTCACGATGCGCCTGTGAGGTTTTCTGCACAGTTTCTGCGAGTCCCGGCATCACATCACTGGTGATGCTGGTCAGAACAGAGAATGCCTCATCCCACAAACCTTCTATATATACTTCCGAGGAAAAAGTCCCTTCTGCCATGTTAGCTGTGTTTTAACCGCGAGGTGTAACTTACTTCTATTTAGTTAGGATTAATTCCGCTAATCCCTTTTCTTAACTAAATCTGAACTAAATTCACCTGTATCGAGTGCTCTAAGAGTAACTGCTAGTATGTATGGTGTTAGAGTTCACTTGTGAATCTCTAAGGGAAGTCTGTTAGTAGGAGAGGGTGGAGTGAAAGTTGCTATGCGCGAGTGAATAAAAGAAGAGAGAAAGAGAAAAAAAATTTTTTCAATAATTAAAATTATTAAAAATTTTGAATTAAAGAATTGTCGAAAAATTTGGATGAAGGAATTTTAATATTAAGTGAGTTTTATTATTAGATATAATTTCCAATTAAGGAATTATGAAAGTAAAAGAATTTCCCGAATTAAAGAATTATTAAGAATAGCGAGATTAAAAGACTCTCTCTTTTAACTGCGTTTGTGATCTGGTATCAAGTTAAAGTGTCAATCTCTAATTACTGCACACTGTCTGCTGTAGTTGTATCAACTTATTATGCTTCCAAGCCTTTACTTGTAATTATTCAGATGTGCAGAGTTTAGAGACAGCCACTAGAGCTGTGATACCAGGTCTTATCAGTGTGAACTGGTCGACAATTTCAATTGCGATAGCAAGTTTTCTCCACCAGAGGGTACTGAAGGTAAGTCTGAATGGCAACAGCGAGCTTCAGTATTTAAGTTGAACTTAAATTGTAATACCAGACTAGGACACCAGAGGGCGACAAGCAAGTTACAATGCAATAGCAGCAATGGACACCAGTCGGCGCTGGTGAGAGTCCCAATAGACACGGTACCAGCAGATACACTAACACAAATGGGAATTTCCACTGTAGCGGGAAGTTTCAACACTAGAGGGTGTTATCAGATTAAAATCTAAAATGGAATAAGGATTTTAAACGCTCAGATACTCTATCAAAAAAATAAAAATTAAAATTTTAAAAGGGGAACAGAGATTTTACACTAAGGTATTTTAAAAGATTTTCATCTGTAATGACAACTTTTAAACACCAGAGGGCTGCTAAACACTTATGTTGTCTCGGCGGACAACCTCCCAACCACTAGAGGGTGTACGGGAATCAAACGTCAAGGGTAGCACCACTTGACCACAAGGAGGAGCAAGGGAGGACACGCTTCAATAGACGCTAGTTATGAAGTATTTTTCCCTGCAATTACGCACTTATACCACAAGAGGGAATTTGTCTTCCTCTGTTTTGGGGGCGTTTTGAATTTCCCTCCTTAGTTTCAGCTCCGCCCCTTAAAAGGGGTTCGTTCCTTTCTGAATACGCGTTCAGTTTAACTGGAACAGCTGACAAGAGCAGATAGCTCCTCACACAAGCCGTATTTTCGG
Organism: Hoplias malabaricus; assembly: GCF_029633855.1. NCBI lineage: Eukaryota > Metazoa > Chordata > Actinopteri > Characiformes > Erythrinidae > Hoplias > Hoplias malabaricus. Next base: position 30,381,109 of record NC_089802.1, read on the forward strand.
CTGTCTAATAACCTCCCAATCGCCTAGCGCGCGATCTCGTTATTAACGCTGGTAGCGACCCAGTTTAAAACGAACGGGGGTATTCGGTTCGGTGGTCTCTCGCCGGGATTCGCGGCCAAGGGGTCGAACCGAAGGCAAAGTCTTAAAAGCGGAGTTTCGTGCTATTTAGACGTGCCTAAGGCCTCAATTTAATGCATGCAAAATGGCGCAGAGCCGCGCTCTTTCAAAAACAACCAAGCTTATTTTCTAACCGGTATATATCACAGAACAGTTTTTCAGCAGTAACAAACACAACACGAAATTACCCACATCAAGCTTTGAATCTCAATCGTTATTCATCAACACACACAGTGAAAAGTATTTCATAAACCCAAGCTGATATTCAGTGTTTTGCAGTTTGCTCATTAAGAAGCCTTTTTCCTGCCTCGCGTGGGCGCCAATAAAATATATATATTTTATATGTAGTGGATGTTGGTCATACACCCCGATACATATATATATAATTTTATAATTTGTTTTATAGCCTTGACCTGATTCAAACTCCTCCAACCTCTGATATTTGACTTAATGATATTAATTAAGATTTATAATTGGTTTAAGCAATTAAAACATTAATAATTAGTTTGAGAATGAATAATAATCATGCTAAATGAGTTCTTCAGGATTTTCAGAAATTCTAATGAATAAATTGCAAACACTGTGACTTCAAATAATGAGAGTTTTATTAATGAAAAGAAGATATTTAGTTAACATAGCACAACCTTGTAATCTCACGGTGTCCGGCAGGGGGAACTGATTTTGACCTTAAGGTGAGCTAGGCACTTCTAACTTGTGACTAAGGTTACTAACTAAGGTTTAATTAATACAGAATTTATCAAAAACTTAATTCGGTGTTCAGCTCTGGAAGTGCATAAGTTTAGCTTACTTTTCGTCGGGTTTTTACCACTCGTTTGGATGCAGAGGCTCTTTGGAATCCTGGGAATGGAGGCGTCTCACTTAGTCTCGCGGTTCTTACCGCAGAAGCGTCCAGGCTGGTTTAGCGTGGAGGTCTTTCTTGTTGATTGAGTTGTCTCGGGCGTACCCGGAGGGTGATGACGCAGGCGGCAGGATCCTCTCTTCGGCCTTCGGTCCGGAGTGGGAGAGTCCAAAATATGGACGTTTAGACGAAAGTTCGCTGGTTGCTGCAGCTCCAGAACTGAAAAACCGCTTCAATAAACTCACTTATTCTAAGACTCTATGGTACCTCGGCAGTGTTTCCTTATTCTGGCCACGAATAAGTTCCCCTGCTTCGATTAGTCGTGAGATTAAACTTAGGTAGGTAATAAACATAAACAAGATTAAAAGAAAAGAAAGATATTCAAATTATTCGACTTATTAGTTAAACTTCATACTCTTAGCTAATTTCGAGACGTCTCTCGTAAGCTTTCCTGAAGTCTCTGAGAGGGTTCCTTTGTTTCGTTGTCGGCGTGGAAGAGACAGCGTTTTTTTGTTGTTTAAGGTTTCTCGGATCTCCTCGTGGTTGTTGTCTTCGGCGTCCTCTCTTTTTCAGTGGTCCGTTACTTTGTAGAGTCCTCGCGACTCTTCAAACTTCGAACTCATTGTCTGTCTTGTGTTTGGCCTTTTCAAGGCTGGCGCGGTCACGCCCTAATGGGAGGCGTCCTCTTTCTGATTGGACGCGAGTCCAGACTCACGTGACTCTCGTGAGGGAGAGAGAGAGAGAGAGAGTAGGAGGAGGGGGTTTGACTCTGTGATTCATACATAAGGAATATGAGTTTCTCGTATCAAAATTCTTATACCTGTTATCAACCTATAACAATGAGTACATTGGACTATTAATATCAGACATTTACATAAGGTCCCATCTTGAGTACATTGTTCACGTCCAATTCGTGATGATACGCTGAAAAATAAAACATTAATCCATTTTCTCTCATTCAGAGACAAAACTGATCTTTGTAATAGAAACAATCGGCATTATACATCATTTCATTAGAAGGTAGGCATTCATCTGAGGGTACAGAAAGTGACATTCATACGTTCGTTTATACACAAATAACTCAGAGATCGACTATTTTCGCTATTGTCTTGCGGCGACTCCGAGCGAGGTGTAGTTCCGCCAGTGTCCATTTGGTGTCGTTGTTAATCCGTGTTTCGGTTGGTGATTCACGGGAGTTCACTCGAGGTCACTTTGGTTTGAACATCTGTTGATCCCCGTGAAAGATAAGGGATATTGAGGCGCCACTTTGTCATAGGCGGCCGTAAAAGCTCTCTTCTTTGTTTGAAGTTCCTGTCTCTCTAAAAGCATCATAAAAGTTATCTCGAGTTCCTGAAGAGGTTAGGGGATCCAGATGCCATATGTTACGTTAAAGGGTTCTTTGATGCTCTTAGCTTATGAGTGTGCGTGTGTGGGGGCTTTGCACCCCGTTGTTCAAACAGTCCTGTGGAATGTTGATTTCGGGACCAGACGAAAGTCCTGGTCAGAGTGAGAAAGGTTTAATTCAAAACCTTTCATTTCATTATTCCTTCATTGTCCAATATTCATATTTGGTCCGTACTCCACTACATAGCCAAGCATCAGGGGCCGGAAACTAAGGGCAGCTGTGAAGGAGTTATCAGAAACAGCTGAATTGTCTAGTTAGTGGCTGTGGATAAGGAGAGCACAGACTAGTTGGGGAAATGCAATGTAGAAGTGCTGTTGTGGTTGTTGGTGATGTAGCATGTAAAGATCACATGGACCTGGTGGCACTGAGCATGTGCCAGTGGGGCTAGGTATGGCCTTAGTCACCAGGGAGTTCAGTGTGCATTTACGGTTGTTGATGGTTAAAGGTAAGGTAAGACTGTCAAGCTAGCTTGGAGGGGGGTGGGTCTGGGATGCCAGATTTCACTGTTGAGCTTTCTGGAGGTGTTGTGGGCTTAATTCAGCGAAACACAGACGGGGGGAGATGCCTAACTGATGACCCCTGTGAAGAGCTGGTGATGCAGTGGGTGGTTTTGGTACTCATGGGCTGGGTTCAATGAGTAACCATAGATGTTAAAGGTATCTGGTTGCTGATTGGATGATAAATGGCCACAGCAACCTTAGTGATTGTGTGTAGGAACAATGGGTGATAACAGGATTTTTTTTGTGGCTGCGGGTAGGAAGAGAGTGGGGTGGGCCCCATGTGAATGGATTGGCATAGGATATTTTACATCTTATCCAGTGTATGATTATATTGTGTGTATTTGTTGCAATGTGCTGCATTTTTAATACTGTATGTTGCAAACAACAGTCACTTACTTGAATAAGGCAAGGTGACCCAGGGCAATGTTGGTGTCCTTGTCCTCTACCAATTTCACCTTCTTGAATGGTACCTGTGTTGCCACCAGATGACGAATGCTTTGACTTAGGTCTAGTGCTTCCCCTTGAAAATGAGAGAATACTCAGTCAGTTTCAGGTTGTGTCATCAAACCCATTTAAACCTAGATAGCCCTCTTGGAAATGTAATTTTTAAGTACCTAACAAGATTCAATTAAAGTGTCAACCTTAGCACTGTACTGCACTAAACATATAGTAATTACTTCACTGTACTCTACCCTCAGACAGCTTGCTGCACATGGATGCCATGGTAGTGACAGGCCTTGGACATATGCCTGCATCTGCCAGCTCTGCCTTGAGTATGGATTTTTTGTTTTTATCCATCCTAAGATATGCCACACATGATCCTAGAGACATGACTTCAGGTGGTCCCACTCTCCTCTTCAGCTCCTCTACTGTCACTGAATATCTTATCAGAGATTAACATTCATGTCAAAAAAGACACCATATGCTTACACCTTCACTAATTTCACTGATATTTTTGGTATGCAACAGCGAGCCAATGACTGTCAGCAACAAATATTAGCCTTGGTTTTATTTATTTATTTGGCCCACATCCTTATGTTTTTGTGTGATTTAACTGTTCTGACAAACTACATTAAAAATATTTCTTGTAAAGACCACATGAAAATTCTGGTATTTGATATGTCATTCTGGCATCTTATTTTGACTGTGCCTATATGGACTACAAAAATTCTCAAAAAGGAGTGTCTAAGTTCACATCAACCCCTCTGAAAGCTTTGGAATGACAAGTCACATTCTTTTGATTTTGCCATAAACTAAAGATATTCGGCTTTGAGATGAATTTGAAACAAGATATTAAACATTTATCTATTATCTCCTGCTATTTACAGCTACATATATATCACACAATTTATGTTGAGTAAATGTAAAGGGCCTACTAATTTATATCCCCGAAAAGTTGATGTTTTACTGCAGCTTTTTTAATTATATGTTTTTGTCTACTATTTAGGAGGTGAAATGCATGCTCAGGTCTGGTGATTCACTTAGCCAATCTAAACCTTCCAGCTTCTTCCCCTGTTGAAGTCTTTTATTGAGTGTGCAGTATATGTATAGGGTCGTTGTCTTTTTTACATGATTTTCTCCATAGTATACTGGGTGCAGTCATCTCTAAATTGGCAGACAGAACTAAAGCTGAATGTCTGATTTACTGACTCAGTTTTGTGCCCAAATATCTAGGTAGGTAGGTGTGTGTGTGTGTGTGTGTGTGTATATATATATATATATATATATATATTTTTTTTTTTTTTTTTTCCAGTCAGGTGTGGTTAACTAACAACAGTCTATTCAAAGTTAAGTAGCCATCTACAAAGGACCAACAATATTAGCATATATTAACTATATGCATTTTTCCAGTGGAGTATTCAACATAAAACTTTGAAAATGACATACCTTTTTTTCAGATGGCCAAATGCCAGTGGTAGGATGGCCTCTACCTCTTTAAAATATGGTCTCAACAGGAGATGCATGACTAGAAATGGGGGTGACAATATCCTGGGGACCAGTAGCAGACAATGTTGAGGCTTCATCAGTGGCTATGGTAGTCAGTGGAGGGGGTTCAGGTGAGGCTGAGGGAGCTGAAGAAGAGTGGAGGGTGAAAGGGCTGGCACTCCTGTGGCAGTGGCGAGTTCTTGCCAGGACAGGCAATGAAGGAGAGGGTGCTGCAGTGGTTTTCTGGATAGTTCTGCCTATAACCGCAGATTACACACATTGGATCACAGAACCACAACCTGTTAAAAGCTACAAAGATATATTGAGAGGCAAAATGTTTAATATATATGTACAGCATGTCACAAACTTACCTCGTCTTCTTCGTGATGGCATAGCTTGAAAGTGAGGGAAATTAGTGAAAGCTGTAAAAAAAAATTGTGGAATTGTTTGAGTAGAACATCTCTGAGTAAAAAGCATTACTTAGATTAAGGAAAATCTACTTTCAGCACTGGGATCCTTATACATTTATATAAACTTTGTAAAGACCCATGTAAAAGAAAAGTATTCTAAGTTGTGTAGCAAGCTGCTCCTAGAAATCCCATTTGTGCTACTATAGGTCAGTGGATACATGTCTCATCATAATCCAAACATAAGTTATATGTAAGACAGGAATGTATTACTACAGATTCAAATACCTAATTTACAATGTAGTGTCATCTGAATGAGAAACTGTCACATCCTTGATTTTTTTAATCAGCCTGAATATTAAAAGATCTGAGATTTTGATGAATACTCAATCTTTCTACTCAAACTGGGAGGAGATATCTTTGGTTCACTAAACCTCAGAGGCTGAAAATAATTCATTAGCACTCATTTTCTGATCAGCCTGGAAGAAGCTGAATATTCCTATCAGCCTGGGATGTTCACTGGAATAATCACTGGTTTTCTAATCAGCCTGGAAGGATCTGAGTTTTCCTATGAGCCTGGGAGGTTTAGTCAAAAAAATCACTGGTTTTCTGATCAGTCTGTGAGGAGCGGAGTTTTCCTATCAGCCTGGGAGGTTTAGTCAGACAAACACTGGTTTTCTAATCAGCCTGGAAGGACCCGAGTTTTCCTATCAGCCTGGGAGGTTTAGTCAGATGTAGTGGAGTATGGACCGAATAACGAAGATAAAGGATGAAAAATCAAAATGAAGAAATAAAGTTTTGAATTAAATCTTTCTCACTCTGACCAGGACCTTCGTCTGGTCCAGAATCCAACATTCCACAGGTTGTGTGTGTGTGCCTGCGACCAAGTCAGCATTCCACAAACCGCAGGGATGCAAAAACCCTGCAGCCCCCACACACACGCACACACATAAAGTCTACATCGAGGACACTTTCCAGTGACACCTGGCCCCTGGCCCCCTCCTCTCTTCAGGAACTAAAGATAACACGTTTATAATGCTTTCAAGAAAAAGGACATAGAACAAAGAGGGGAGTTTTACTGCCCCCTTTTATGACGAAGTGGCACCTAAGGGTCTCGTCGTTATCGCTTGCAGGGATCAACAAATGGTTAGCAGGGGTGAACTCGGTTTGACCTCTCATTAACCATCCGCAACGGACTAACGACATGGACCAACAGCGACCCCAAATGGACACTGGCGAAACTACGCCTCGCTCGGGGTCGCCTAAACAAATAACGGACATGAAATCAAATTTTGATTAATGTGTATAAACAATATGTATTAATGTCACTTTCTGTGTCCTCAGATGAACGTCCACCTTCTAATGAAATGATGTGTATTACTGTTGTCAACCATGAAAAGAAGTTCTGTCTCTGATTAGAAAAGTGAATTAACACCAGAATTAATACTTCTAACGTATCATTGTAAACGGGACGTAAAAACAACGTACCCAACATGAAATCTTATGTAAATGTTTGATATTAATAATCCAGGATACTCATTGTTGTATATTACTAACATGTATAAGGAATTTCAATACGCAAAATTTATATTCCGTTTCTGTGAATCGCTGATTCAAACTCCCCCTCCTCTCTCTCCCTCGTGAGAGTCATGTGAGCCTTGAACTCGCATACAATCGGAAAAGGACGCCTCCCATTAGGGCGTGACCGCACTGGCTTTGAAAAACAGCTCAGCTAGGCACACAGAGACATCTCAACTCTTTGTCTTGCTCTGACTCTCAATTTCGCTTCCGCTCTGAACGCCTGCACGCGTTCTCTTTGTTCTCCTTCAAGCTCAACCTCTCCAAGCGAGACGCCTATCTCTTCTTCACGCCGACGAACGAAAGAACAAAGAAGAACCTTAAAGACTTCACCAAAGCTCACAAGAGACGTCTTGAATTAGCTAGAGTATGAAGCCTTACTAATACGTCGAGCGATTTGAATATCTTCTTTTCTTTTAATCGTGTTTATGTTTTATCGCCCAATCTAAGTTTAATCTCATGACTGATCAAAGCAGGTGAACTTATTCGTGGCCAGAGTAAGAAAACACCGCTGAGATATAAGAAAGTCGTAGAATAAGTAAGTTTATTGAATCGATTTTCAGTTCTGGATCTGCAGTAACCAGCGAAACCTTCGTCCAAAACGTCCATATGGTTGGACCCTCCTACTCAGGACACTGAGCCAGAGGATCCTGACGCCGGCGCTATTACGCTCCGAGTACGCCCGAGGTGACTCGACCAACAAAGAAAGAACTCCACGCTGACCCAGCCTGGAAACTTCCGCGGGAGCGAAACCAAACAAGACACCATCACTCCCAGGACCTCAGAGAGCCTTTGTACCCAACGAGTGGAGATAATTGACGAAAAGTAAGCTAAACATACGCATCTCCAGAGCTGAAAATTGAATCAAGTCTCTTGATAAAATTTTGTATTAATCAAACCTCAGTTAGCAACACTTTAGTCACAAACCAGAGTGCCTAGCGTATCGTTAAAGTCGAATCGGCTTCCCCTGCGTTGATGCCGTGAATGTCACGCTATGTTAAGTAAATATTCTTCTCTTTGTTAATAAAACCTTTATTATTTGAAATCACAGTGTATACAGTTTGTTCATTAATTTTCCTGAAAATCCTGAAGTACTCACTTAGCTTGAATATTATTCATTCTCAAACTAATTAGTAACGTTTTAATTGTTTAAGCAAATTATAAACTTTAACTTATATCATTAAGTCAAATATCAGAGATTATAAGAGTTTGGATAAGGTCAAAGCTATAAACACAAATATAAATATATATATTAAATATATATATTCACAGAGGTCACGGTGTATGACCAACATACACTACACAGACAAACACTGGTTTTCCTATCAGCCTGGGAGGCATAATCAAACAATCACTGGTTTTCTAATCAGCCTGGAAGAAGCTGAGTTTTCCTATGAGCCTGGGAGGTTTAGTCAAAAAAAATCACTGGTTTTCTGATCAGTCTGTGAGGAGCGGAGATTTCCTATCAGCCTGGGAGGTTTAGTCAGACAAACACTGGTTTTCTAATCAGCCTGGAAGGAGCTGTCACGGATCACGAGGTGGACTGACAGAGGCGGACACACTTGCTAAAACACAAATACCTTTTATTTGCAAGACAAGACAACCAAACAAAGACAGACTAAGATAACTAGTGAGAAGACATAAACAAAGAAATACTGACACTGAGAAACAATGACTTGGACAGAGAAAGGGAACTGGACATAGAAACCTAGAAAGAGAGAGCTAAACACACAGAGAAACAGACTAATCTTAGACAGAACTAAATAGACACTTGAACAGCTAGAACTAAACAGACACAGAAAGCAACACAGACTAAACTTGAACATAGACATAAACCGAGTAAACTCACCAACAGACAAAGAGACAAAAGAGATACAAAGACTGACTTAGAGGGTAAAAGAAAATAGTAAGACAGACAGACCAGAGAGTGCAACACATAGGTGAAATGTTCAACCAACAGGAGAGACACAATAATACAGGACACAAATAATACTTAAATACAGGACACAAATGAGACACACCTGGACAGATAACGAGGACCGGTTAACAAATGATAGACGAGGAGGCGGAACAAAGGCGGGACGAGGGCGGAGACAAGGACATGAACAAAACATAGCCATGTGCTAAAAGGAGCACATGACCGGGGACAACAGACTTGACAGGACGAAGGCGTGACAGATCCCCCCCCCCCATGAATGCGCAACTCCCGGGGCGCGTACTCCTAAACCTCCCAGGAGTTGGCACAGGAGAGGGCACGGAAAACAAGACTCAAGACTATACAGGAACAGACACAGGAACTGGGGACACGACAGGACCGGATAAATGAGATGGGACATGACAGGAGACTGACAAAGGGGGGCAACAAGAGACTGATAAAGAGACGAGAACGGACTGGACAGGACGGGAGTGGACACATGAAACTTGACGGGAGACTGGGGTTGCACATTAGACAGGAACTGTGACAAGACGGGACTGAACAGGTTTGGGGACAGAAGACTGGACATGGACAGGTGACAGGACATGGGACTGGAGTGGGGACAAGACATGTGACTGAACATTGGACTGATACGGGGACTGGACAGATGACAGGACTGGGTGCTGGGAATGGACGGGGGCAGAGACTGGTGACGAGACAGGGGACAAGACACTGGACCTGACAGAAACATTAGACTGGAAAGTGGTCTGTGACTGGACAGAAGACAGGACAGGTGACATGACACTAGACTGCAACGGGGACTGGACTGGAGACGAGACAGAGGGTTGAAACAGGGAATGGACAGGACTAACAGGGGACTGGACATGAGACAAGACAGAGGGTTGAAACGGGGACTTGACCGGAGACAGGACTTGAGACTGGACAGGGGTTTGAAAGGGAGACTGGACTGGAGACTGAACGCGGGATGGATACGGTGACTTGACATGTTTGGGGACAGAGGACTGGACATGATTAACAGGGGACTGGACATGAGACAAGACAGAGGATTGAAATGGGACCTGGACAGGAGATGGGACAGAGGGTTGAAACAAGGACTGGACTGGGGGCAAGACAGATGATTGAACACTGGACGGAAACGATGACTGGACTGGACTAAGCAGGGGAACAGGGACCAAGACATTCAGGGGGACAGACACAAATACAGTGACAGAGACAAAGGCAGACACGGGCACAGGGACAAGGACAGAGACAGGAACCAGAACAGGGACAGACAAGGGAACCAAAATAACAGGTGGGTGCCCAGGACTGGCAAATGTTTGTGGGGCAGTCTGAGGAACCAGCGTGGGCACAGTTCTAGGGATCGACCCCGAAGTCCTTGGGGCCATACCACGGACACGACCAGGAGCGGCCGGAGCCACAGTCATGGGGGCAGAAACGGCCGTGGCCACAGTCACGGGGGCAGAACCGGCCGAGGCCACAGTCACGGGGGCAGAACCGGCCGAGGCCACAGTCACGGGGGCAGAACCGGCCGAGGCCACAGTCACGGGGGCAGGCGCGGCTGAAGGAGCCGCCATTACGAAGACAGGAGGGCCTGCGACGACGTCCACGGAGGCAGAGGGACCTGCGACGACGTCCACGGAGGCAGAGGGACCTGCGACGACGTCCACGGAGGCAGAGGGACCTGCGACGACGTCCACGGAGGCAGAGGGACCTGCGACGACGTCCACGGAGGCAGAGGGACCTGCGACGACGTCCACGGAGGCAGAGGGACCTGCGACGACGTCCACGGAGGCAGGGGAACCTGCGACGTCGTCCACGGAGACAGGGGAACCTGCGACGTCGTCCACGGAGACAGGGGAACCTGCGACGTCGTCCACGGAGACAGGGGAACCTGCGACGTCGTCCACGGAGACAGGGGAACCTGCGACGTCGTCCACGGAGACAGGGGAACCTGCGACGTCGTCCACGGAGACAGGGGAACCTGCGACGTCGTCCACGGAGACAGGGGAACCTGCGACGTCGTCCACGGAGACAGGGGAACCTGCGACGTCGTCCACGGAGACAGGGGAACCTGCGACGTCGTCCACGGAGACAGGGGAACCTGCGACGTCGTCCACGGAGACAGCGGAACCTGCGACGTCGTCCACGGAGACAGCGGAACCTGCGACGTCGTCCACGGAGACAGCGGAACCTGCGACGTCGTCCACGGAGACAGGGGAACCTGCGACGACGTCCACGGAGACAGGGGAACCTGCGACGACGTCCACGGAGACAGGGGAACCTGCGACGACGTCCACGGAGACAGGGGAACCTGCGACGACGTCCACGGAGACAGGGGAACCTGCGACGACGTCCACGGAGACAGGGGAACCTGCGACGACGTCCACGGAGACAGGGGAACCTGCGACGACGTCCACGGAGACAGGGGAACCTGCGACGACGTCCACGGAGACAGGGGAACCTGCGACGACGTCCACGGAGACAGGGGAACCTGCGACGATGTCCACGGAGACAGGGGAACCTGCGACGACGTCCACGGAGGCAGAGGAATCTGCGACGACGTCCACGGAGGCAGGAGAGGCGGGAGGCGCCGCGCCCACGGAGAAAGGAGAGGCGGGCACCGCGCTTACGGAGAAAGGAGAGGCTGGGTTCGCTGCCTTCACGGGGACAGGAGTGATTGGAGGCGCTGCACCCAGTGGAGCAGCAACGGTAAGCCTTCCTGCGATGACGTTCTCGGAGGCAGGGGCTTGTGCTGCTCGCAGGGCAAGTACTGGAGCTGTAGACACTGGATCCGAAGCAGAGAATCGTTCTTTAATGAGTTCCAAAAAGGACTCCACTGTAAGATCCCGGGCCTTTTCCTTGATTAACTGTTCCGCCCACAGTAACGCCTCTCCTCTAAGGAGAGATTTGACAAACAAGACCTGGAAAATGACAGGAGGAGGAGAACAGGTCAAATACTCAAAATAGTGTTTACACTGCAGAATAAAACCCATACAGTTCGAACCTCCTCCAAATTCAGCAGGTACACCCATGACAGATTGTACACTGGCTGGCTGATCACCAATCCTTATGGCCAATATTTTCTCTGCCAGAGCAATAGCTTCCTCTGAAGACATGGTAGTGTCAGCGCGGTATTGTCTATAAAAGTTCTCCACATATGAATAGATGGTTGTAAGCTTATCCTGGGAATTCGGGGAGACCGCAGTGACATCCTTGGAAGCAGGGGGCCCTGCGATGATGCCCACGGAGGCAGGGGGCCCTGCGACGACGTCCAAGGAGGCATGGAGTAGCGCTGCTCGCGGGACACTTACTGGAGCTGAAGAGGGTTTAGGGGGACTGATGGGATCCCTCTTGGGGAATTTCTTTAATCCTGGATCCCCCCCGAGGTGTGCCCCTGTTAGCCTCACCTCCCTTGTCCTGAGGGTGAAGGCTAACAGCCCCTACCCTCAACCCTCCCCCAAAAATTTCCCCAGACCTGAGGGGAAAATCCTCCAGGGAGGGGGAGACTCCAGCACACCGCTTTCGCCGACTCTTTTTATTCCGATTTTCTCCGTTGGAACATTCAATCGATTTCAGAGTCGATTCCTCTGAAGTCCTTGACTCGATAAGTGCCAGTATAGGTGACGCTTGGACTTCTTCCAACTTTCGACAGAATCCTTCCATTTTAGCTGCATCCTTTTGGTTGAACATTCTGTCACGGATCACGAGGCGGACTGACAGAGGCGGACACACTTGCTAAAACACAAATACTTTTTATTTACAAGACAAGACAACCAAACAAAGACAGACTAAGATAACTAGTGAGAAGACATAAACAAAGAAATACTGAGACTGAGAAACTTGGAAACAATGACTTGGACAGAGAAAGGGAACTGGACATAGAAACCTAGAAAGAGAGAGCTAAACACACAAAGAGAGAAACAGACTAATCTTTGACAGAACTAAATAGACACTTGAACAGCTAGAACTAAACAGACACAGAAAGCAACACAGACTAAACTTGAACATAGACATAAACCGAGTAAACTCACCAACAGACAAAGAGACAAAAGAGATACAAAGACTGACTTAGAGGGTAAAAGAAAATAGTAAGACAGACAGACCAGAGAGTACAACACATAGGTGAAATGTTCAACCAACAGGAGAGACACAAGGGAACTTAAATACAGGACACAAATGAGACACACCTGGATAGTTAACGAGGACGGGTTAACAAATGACAGACGAGGAGGCGGAACAAAGGTGGGACGTGGGCGGAGACAAAGACATAAACAAAACATAGCCATGTGCTAAAAGGAGCACATGACCGGGGACAACAGACTTGACAGGACGAAGGCGTGACAGGAGCCGAGTTTTCCTATCAGCCTGGGAGGCATAATGAAACAATCACTGGTTTTCTAATCAGCCTGGGAGCAGCTGAATGTTCCTATCAGCCTGGGAGTTATAGTGGAATAATCACTGGTTTTCTAATCAGCCTGGAAGAAGCTGAGTTTTCCTATGAGCCTGGGAGTTTTAGTCAAAAAAATCACTGGTTTTCTGATCAGTCTGTGAGGAGCGGAGTTTTCCTATCAGCCTGGGAGGTTTAGTCAGACAAACACTGGTTTTCTAATCAGCCTGGAAGGAGCCGAGTTTTCCTATCAGCCTTGGAGGTTTAGTCAAACAAACAATGGTTTTCTAATCAGCCTGGAAGGAGCTGGGTTTTCCTATCAGCCTGGGAGGCATAATGAAACAATCACTGGTTTTCTAATCAGCCTGGGAGCAGCTGAATGTTCCTATCAGCCTGGGAGTTATAGTGGAATAATCACTGGTTTTCTAATCAGCCTGGAAGAAGCTGAGTTTTCCTATCAGCCTGGGAGGTTTAGTCAAACAAACACTGGTTTTCTAATCAGCCTGGGAGGAGCTGAATGTTCCCATCAGCCTGGGAGGTATAATGAAACAATCACTGCGTTTCTAATCAGCCTGAGGAGGTTTAGTTAAACAAACACTGGTTTTCTAATCAGCCTGGGAGTAGCAGAATGTTCCTATCAGCCTGGGAGTTATGATGAAACAATCACTGCGTTTCTAATCAGCCTGGGAGGTTTAGTCAAACAAACACTGGTTTTCTAATCAGCCTGGGAGTAGCAGAATGTTCCTATCAGCCTGGGTGGTTCAGTCAAAATAATCACTGGTTTTCTGATCAGTCTGGAAGGAGCCGAGTTTTCCCATCAGCCTGGGAGGTTTAGTGAGACAAACACTGGTTTTCGAATTAGCCTGGGAGGAGCCGAGTTTTACTATTTATTGACAAAATTAATATCTTACCGCAATCCTCAGCAATCTCCGATCATTACTTTATTTCATATGAGCTACGTTTTATCCATAATATATGTAAGAACCCTCGCTATTCTACAAGGCATATAATAAAACCATCTACCGCCCTACAATTTATAGAAAACCTACCAGAACTATCGACCCCAGTTCCAACTCCATCAGACCCAATGGACCTAGATGTACTAACTGACTACCTAGAAAATACCTGTCGATCTACTTTAGAAAAAGTAGCACCACTTAAACATAAAAGTATAAGACAGAAAAAGCTCGCACCATGGTATAACGATAAGACCCGTACTTTAAAACAAACATTACGAAAACTAGAGCGGAAATGGCGATCAACCAAGCTTGAAGTGTTTCATTCTGCCTGGAAGGACAGCCTTATAGAGTATAGAAATGCCCTCACTAAAGCTCGCTCAGCATATCTGGCCTCGCTGATCTCCAATAATAAAAATAATCCGAGAGCACTGTTTAGTGTGTTTTCTAGAATTACAAAAAATCAAGCAGGTTCTGAACAACTAATTCCAGCAACTCTCACCAGTAAAGATTTTATGGACTTTTTTAATAATAAAATTGAGAATATTAGACAACAAACTCTAGCCACAGGATCAAATCCATCCTGGCTGCCACCTGATGTGAATGAAATAAAACATAATATAACTGTAAAAGAAAGACTTGAAACCTTTTACCCACTCCCACAATTAGAACTAGAGAAGATTATCACCTCCGCAAACTGTACAACTTGCACACTTGACGCAATTCCCACAAAGTTGCTCAAAGAAGTACTACCAGCTATTATTGATCCTCTTTTAACTATAGTAAACTCATCGCTTAGTCTGGGCCATGTACCCAAAGCTTTTAAACTAGCAGTTATTAAACCTATGATCAAGAAACCAAATCTTGATGCTAGTACACTGTCTAATTACAGGCCTATTTCTAATTTGCCATTTCTGTCTAAGATCTTAGAAAGAGCTGTGGCCCAACAACTTAGTTCATATCTACATAAGAATCATATATATGAAAAATTCCAATCTGGATTCAGGCAACATCATAGTACAGAGACAGCTCTAGTCAAGATAACAAATGATCTTCTTCTTGCCTCTGATCAAGGCCACGTATCCCTGTTGGTGCTTCTTGACCTAAGCGCAGCCTTCGATACAATAGACCACAATATTCTCATAGAAAGGTTAGAAAACATGGTTGGAATCACAGGGACAGCCCTATTATGGTTCAAATCTTACTTAACGGAACGTTATCAATTCGTAAAAGTAAACAATCTAAATTCAAATTATTCTAAAGTAAGATTTGGAATTCCACAAGGCTCTATTTTAGGACCATTATTATTTACATTATACATGTTACCGCTAGGCACAGTTATAAGAAACCATGACATTAACTTTCACTGTTACGCAGACGACACACAATTGTATATTTCAGCCAAGCCCGATGACAAACACAGATTAAAGAAAATAGAGGACTGTGTAAAAGACGTGAAAGGCTGGATGTTGCGTAACTTCCTCCTTCTAAACAGCAACAAAACAGAGGTCCTGCTTTTGGGTCCAAAAGTGACAAGAAATAAATTATCAGATTTAATTTTAGATCTAGCTAACTTTCCAGTTAAACCTGGTTCAGCAGCAAAAAATCTTGGTGTCATAATTGACCCGGATTTATCATTTGATCAACACATAGGTAGTATCACTAGGACAGCTTTTTTACATCTTCGCAATATTGCTAAGATTAGAAATGCCTTATCCCTCCAGGACGCAGAAACATTAGTACATGCCTTTATTACTTCAAGGCTTGACTACTGTAACGCACTACTGTCAGGATGCACCAGCAGCAATTTAAGAAAACTTCAACTAGTTCAAAATGCTGCAGCTAGGGTCCTCACTAAAACTAGAAAATTTGAACATATCAGCCCAGTTTTATCATCACTTCATTGGCTGCCTGTTAAATTCCGCATTGACTACAAAATTTTGTTATTAACATATAAAGCTCTACATGGGCTTGCTCCTGAATATCTTCAAGATACAATTTCCTATTATGAGCCTCCACGTTCACTCAGATCACAGAATACTGGATTTTTAAATGTTCCCAGAATTCAGAAGGCCTCAGCTGGGGGAAGAGCCTTTTCTTATAAAGCCCCCCAACTCTGGAATGATCTTCCAAAAAATGTTCGGGACTCAGACACAGTCGCAATCTTCAAATGTAGGCTAAAAACTCATTTGTTTAGTTTATCATTTGGTAGCTAATGCTCCCCCATAGATAAAGGCGGCAGATCCGGGGGGTCCATGGACACAGGGAATTATAGTATACTGAGACGCTGGTGCTGTCGTCCCACCGCTTCTCGCGATCACTCAGGTTTGTTGACGGTGGAGCGGAGGGATGCCAGTGTTTCAGGATGCTCCCGTGTCTGTGTGTCCTTCTGGTTCTCTCCTTTTAGTTAATGCTGTCATAGTCAGATCTGCCGGAGTCATTAGCCACACTCTGGAAATTTTCATATTTTCTACTTTACAAACACAAAACAGTTCAAAACTAATTCCATCCCTTTACATCTTTCCGAGTAAACGACTGCCCACCTGTCTGTCTGGACACTGATGGATGACTGTCGAGATCCTCCTCCACGCTTCAGACCAGCTGCCCACGCTCCAGCAACCACCAAGTGCCTTGAAGCTGTCCCTACACTGAAGTTCTCATGGACTACTAACTATCATCACCAGTAGATTGACCAGAGGAGGATGGGTCACCCCTTGTGAGCCTTGGTTCCTCCCAAGGTTTCTTCCTCAGCTGGGGGAGTTTTTCCTTGCCACTGTCGCCCCTGGCTTGCTCACTTGAGGGTTTTACATTTGTCTTTACATTTCATGTCAAATCTTGTCTTACTGGAATTCTGTGAAGCTGCTTTGTGACAACATCAGTTGTGAAAAGCGCTATATAAATAAATTTGATTTGATTTGATTTGATACTATCAGCATGGGAGGTTTAGTCAAACAATGATTGGTTTTCTAATCAGTCTGGGGGGAGCTAAGTTTTCCTTTGAGCTTGGGATATATAGTAAAATAATCCCTGGTTTTCTAATCAGCCTGGTAGGTTGTCACAATCACTGGCAAGTCATTCCTATCAGCTTCTGAAGATAATGGAATTTTACATTTTACAAATTTTCCTCAATATAAGATCATTCTTAGTTTATTTACTTTGTCTTACTTTTTGAGGCTAGCACATATTCAATTTTAGACACGTGTATGTTGATATATCAAGGCAAAAATGAAATGCAATACAGTGACCCATTGTAACAAATCAAGTTTCCCCTCTCAGTATTTAAAAAACACTGCATTAATACTTTAAGAATATTTAGCTAACTTGCCATTAGATTCTAGCAAGCTAACTGTGTATGTTTTGGATAGCTGCAGTCTAGTTACATCGCGAAAAATAACATCTTATATTGCAGATAATCTTAAGTGTGTGTAAGTAATGTAGCTGCACACTCACCGAAAAAAAAGCTTCAAACCAGCGGAAACGAGGCAGCAGTTGAAACGCAATGAAATTATCTTGAATTTCAGCCCCGTTTCATGATAAATCTAATCTCATTGGTTGATGCTGAAGGCGGTGCATTTTCGTGAAGCTCTTATCTCATTGGTTGAAACTTAGTGGGCGGGATGCAGCCTGGAAGTCCTCGTTCAGGGCAAATTTTATGGAATCAGATTTGTGCCAAAAAAATTAATCTCAAATGTAAATCTTATAATTTTCAAACAAAATATCCAGCTCTGACCTTTGTGCTCAATGGTTTTAGTGCGTGAGCTCTGAGTTCTGCGCGTGCTCTCTGAGTTTTGTGCGCATGCTCTCTGAGTTTTGTGCGCCTGATCCCTGAGTTTTGCGAGCAGTTGGAGAAGTTTTGGCACAAAGCTCTCTCGTGGGCGGGACTTCTCAGTGGTGCCTTCCCATTGGCTAATGAGTTTTGAGTGACAACTCAGTGCCCTGAACGTTGTTCATGACTCTGAGTGCAGGAAGCGTGTGTATTCGGCTTTGAGATTCCGCTTTTGCAGAATATAACGCATTTACGCGCTGAATAGCCCTGATATAATTTTCTCTTTCATAATATTTAAACAGATAGTTCTTTTGCTTGAACTGTATAGTGTTAGAACATTTTGACTTCTGAAGAATTAAATGTTCTTTTTGGACCGTTCCCAAAGTAATTAAAATTTAGAAGATCTCCAAAAGATCCAAAATACACCCTCTCTCCTGAGGGAGGCGTGCTCGTTCCGGAAGTTTCACAAAAACCAGTCGAGTGAAGTTCAAAGCAAACCAAAGTATTTATTTCAATACTGGTACCAGGAGAACTAATACATAAGAAACGCAACCTAGTGCCCTTCCACGCAAAGTTCTGACCTGCCCATCTGACTCCACAGTTTTTATACCTGATATGACGTATACCCTGCTAACAAGGCGTTTCTGGCTGATTAACATATATTAATATGCATAATTAGACATGTTAGTACTCAGGTTTCTGCGTGCATGTTTCCCATGCACCTATGACCCCAAAACACTCATCCTGCCCTTCTGACTCTGTAGGTTTTATTACCCACATTCCTTTTCTGTCACCAAGATTATGAGGGGTCAGTAATGGACTTTAAGGTCACTGAGGTGCCCTAAAGTTCAACTCCCCCTTTTGGCTAACAGTTGTAATTTATGCTAAAAGCCTGAGTGCAGATCTGTTAAAGATCTAAGAAATTAGAAAGGTGTAAACACTGAGTCAGCATGTCAGTTAGTGTGCAGATTCTAAACTGTTTAAATGCATGGTTAAAATACTGGTTAATCATTCATATGAATACAAGGTTTCATACAATGAATATGTAATTATACTTTCTAATTTTAACTAATCATCATTCAATGATATTTGTCCACTAATACAAAGTAATAAAATTATTTTTCACAACAATTCCCCCTTTTGACCTGTCCAACTGACAGGTCAATACATTTAGATAAATGGTAAGCAATTAATGTTAAATTGGTCTGCCTAGGTCACCCCCGGTTTGGCGAGTTACTTAGGTAGAGCGTGATGGCAGATTGTGGTGGTAGCGGGCAATTACACCACTCCTGTTAGGAGTGGACACCTCTGTCCTACCACTCACTCTCTGGACTAAGAGATTACAATGAGCCCTATATGTGTATGTGTTAAAGTGTATTCTTCATCCGTTGGTAGGGATCTGCGCTGGGGGCAAGGATAGACTTTCCTTGTCGTGCCCCTGCCTCAGGGGATTATTCTGCCCCTATGTTGGTTGAGGCTGCTTGATCAGCCTCTTCTGAGGTGTTGTTTTCCTTCAGTGAATGTTTGATGTTAGGTGTCGGTGCGGCTCTGCACTGTGTGAGGTGGTACCACTATAAGCCTTTACCCTTCAGCCGGACTGCACAACTGGTTCTCTCTGTCACCTGGTAGGGTCCTGTCCAGCGAGGTTCGTACCACTTCCGCTTGATAACCTTCAGGAGGACCCAGGGTGAGACTGTGACTTCTGGATCCTTCTCCTCTGTTTCTTCTCTTTCTCTCCTTTCCTGCACCTGTATAGAGAAATCTTTACAAACAGCTTTTAGTTCTTCATATAGCTGTCGGTACTCTGCTTGAGGTAGTTTCTGGGGGGACGCAAGCGCGCTGGAGGGGCCTTAAAAAGGGATGCCCCTCCCTAATTCAAAAGGATTTAACCCTGTATTTCTGTTCACTGAACTACGGACACTAATTAAAACAATTGGAAGGGCATCAAGCCAATTCATGCCCGTGGCCAGTTTGATTTTTGCTAATTTAGATTTCAAATTTTAATTCATCCTCTCCACCTGACCTTGTGAGGCAGGATGATACACACAACCATAGCTATGGCGCAGCCCCAACGACTGCTCCACCCACTGCAGTGTTTTGCTCATGTAATGACTCCCGTTATCTGAAAAAATATAAAAAATAAAAAATAAAAAAAAATTTTCCTAGGAAACCCATGGTCCGTAATCCAACAATTAATCAGAAACTTACAGACTGATTTTACATCTTCCCTCAGAGTGGGGAGTGCCTCTACCCACCCCGAGAATCTATCTACAACGACCAGGAGATATCTATATCTCCTAATGGGGTCAATCATATCTGTGTAATCCATTTGAATCTCATATCCATGAGAATCTGGCAATGGAAACCTTCCTGGAGCTAGTTTAAATGCTTTTGTTACATTCTGAGTGTTACAAATCTGACATTTAGTGATGTAATCAACCACTAATGCTGACATGTATGGGTGCCACCATTGTTTTAGATTTTCCAGTGTTTTGTTGTTTTCCTATATGTGCCACTTCTAATGCTGAAATTACTGCTAGCAGTTCTGCCTTCTGCGCCGATGGGTTTTGTTTCACTTCGTCTGCAATAACTGTCTGAAACTCTTGTGTTTCCCCCTTCGCTTCCTGAACTACTGCGTATCCTGCTCTGACTTCACCTGTATCTGCCCTGTACCCACACCCATCCGTCCATAAATTCCATGACCCTGGAATGGGTGTGGCTTGTAAGTCTGGTCTTACTTTTCCTTGCCTTTCCACCTGTTCCTCGCATTCATGTGGTGGACCTTCCAACATCCCATCTGCCATATTAACTCCTTCGTGTGTAGGTGATGTTGGGTGCAGTCAATGCTTTGTAAATGTGTCTCTGTCTCAATGTAGTGAGTGTGAACATCTGTGAGTTTATGTACGCTACTACTCCATGTGTGGTTAGAATGCGCAATGGATATCCTGCTACTAAATGTGCTGTTTTCTGAACTAATTTAGTCAGTCCTGCTACATGTCTTGTGCACTTTGATTGTCTCCTCTCTATAAGGTCCAATGGGACACTTAAATACATTAGTACTGCTCTACCATCCCCCTTTTTCTGAAACAGTACACCATTTATCACAGTGTCTGTTTCAGAAACATCCATGTAAAAAGGTAATGAATAGTCAGGTCTGGCCAAGTCAACTGCAACGGATAAGGCTTGTTTAACGTCTATAAACGCCTGTTCCGACTCCATCTGTAGATAATCACAGTCCTCACAACCATGGTGTCTAGGCAGCAATTAATGGTGCAATGTGACTAAGATTGGTGAGTTATCAGTGATTTGATATGTCTGTGTGAACTGCGAAAACATGAGACCAAGCAGCTGTGTCCTGACCCAATCCGTGGCCTCATTTGCTCTTTTTACCATAGGGCCCAACTGCTTGGCCTTGTGTCTCTGATCGACAGCTAGTGAAATGTGTGGTGCCGCCGTGTCAGACAGTTTATACCAACAATGTTGTTGTGGTGTTAGTGAAACAGGACATGCCACCCCTTCAAGACCCACATAAATCCCTGTGGTATTAACCGACCACTGTATGCCTTCTAATTCTGTTTGAAAATATTCATAATAAGTTAAATCTCCCCCTACATCATAAAACAGAGTGACATGGAATGGGTCGGGCGGAGGAACGTAGGGTGCCATGGCTGTAATCCAAGTCGACCAGTGGTGGAACAAGGCAATGAGTCGTGGTGACGGGTCCGTCTGTTCAGTCACTAAAGCCCAGGAAATGTCTATCGACTCATCCTGTTGAGGTCTCATCAGGTACATACCGTCAGTGTACCCCACCACTGCCACAGTTTTGAGTCCGTCCAACCACGTAAATGTGATCCCATCTGGTTGGCATAAAATAGTCAACAAGTCTCTACCACAAATGTTCAAGGGTGCTTGTGGTGGAATTAAAAATGAATGTGACACAGTCTGTGTACCAGTACTGACTGGCAAATGTCTTGTTTTTGGCAGTGATATAGATTTCCCCGAAAAGCCCCTTACTTGCACAGTGTGTTCGCTCATCAGATGTGCAGGTAATACTGTGTTGATGGCTGACCATGTGGCTCCCGTGTCCACCAGAAAAACAATTTCGGAGGCCCCCACAGTTAATGACAGCATGGTTCTGCCCTGGCCCTGCTGTCCTGGTGCTCTTCTTGGCCCCGTCAATGTCCACCCCACGGCTCCATGCTGTATTGGCCAGCAGGAAGATGTGATGGCTCCGGTTTTGGTGCCGCCTGTGGTTGTGGTGCCTGTTGTGGATAGCTGGTGTCAGTAGACAGTGGTGCCCTACATTGTGCTGCCCAGTGGTCCAAAGCTCCACATCTTAGACATGCCGCTGTCCGACGGCGGGCCCTGCCCCTCCTCCCACCATTACCACGCCCCCTGCCCCATGAGTAGGGCCGATATGAGAAATATGGACTTGGTCCATAATTATACGGTGGGTTTTGTGGTGGCCCAGATTGAGTAGGCATGTATGTATTTTTGTTCATAAATATTTCTTGTGATTGCATATGTGGCAGTGCAGTCATAGGCATCATGGTGTCAGACTTTGTTTGCTTTTTATTATCATTTACAGATTTCCTGGCTTCTGCTAGTTGAACAGTCAGTAGGTCTCTTTGTAACTTAAGTCTCTCCTTGTCTTTATTATCAAATTTTTCCTTATAATTGTTCATATAGAAAAGATCATAGTTAGGTTTAGTAGATGTCTGAGCCTGTCTCTCTATTTCAGCTGCTTCCATGGAAGTTGATCTTTTAATAATATTTCTAAAATCCCCAAGTGCTAAAGTCACGCCACCTGTCAGACTGTCCAGCTTTCTAATCCAGGCAGCCGCTCCACTACATAAAGGCAGAAGCTGATCGACCAAAGTTTGTGCATCAGTCAGTGATAATGATACATATTTATATGTTCCTGTGCTAGTGGCCACTAATGGAAACATAGTGTCAACGTTAGTGTCAGTCTTATATCTGTCAGGCGGGTGTCGAGGTCCGGTGCTACGTCTCAAAATGTCCGTTTTGTCTGAGGTGTGCATGTCGCATTCTAAAGACTGTTGTTTTAAGTCCAATTGTCTCTGTTCTGCTAGTATAAGTTTTTCCATGGCACGCAATGTTTTGTTCAAATCAGTAATCCGTCTACCACCACGACGTTCATTCGCACTGTCCTCATCATCTGCTATATGTCCGTCATCCTGATCATAGTCAGCCGTTGTGACATGGTCCTCTAAATCTGCTTTAATCCTGATGTTTTGTTTATTTTTACGTGGCATCGAGTTCTTAAATGGAGTTGTTAGTGTTTGTTTATCGACAAGACGCAGATTATCCTGTTCTACATGCTTTCCCGTGTCATCAATAATGTCATAACGGTCAGTATTAATATCCATATGTGTATTTAATATTGACTCATGTGGCTTTCGCAATTGGAATGGGTCGTGTATGTGTGCTTTTGTATATGTGTCACTTTGAGCTGGCTGCTCACAAGCAAAATCCCGACCTCTTGTGTCTGTCTGTACGCTCACTTTGCCGGAATCAACACTGAAAACAGGGAGGATATTATCAACTGGTGGGACATTATCAACTGGTGTGACGTGACCTATGTTATATGGGGGAGGCGGAGCTGTAGGAGCTGTAGGCTCCTCCCCCTTGTGTTTCATATACTCAATGTCCACTTCCGTGTTTACGGCAGTGAGTGATAGAGCGTCCGAAGGTGACTGACCTGGTGTCTTCAATAGCACGAGCTGCGGAATGAGACTGAGGAACGCCATTTTAAAATTTTGAAGCTCCGCAATGTCCGTTTTAGCTATTTTTAAACTTGCGTTTGCCTTAGGTCTCTGAAAAAGGCTAGCCTTACTAACCTCTGCTTCAGCCTGACATAATATTTCCTCCAACTCTCTTTTTAACTGATTAATACCGGTGATTAAAGAAGTTTTCTCCCCCGTGTGTAATTCGGCCCATATTTCAAATCTCTGGAGCACACTTTTGTGCACAACATCCCGCTTTTTCAAATGTATTTGTCCCAGTTTTAATCCCTCAGTTATTATGTCAATTTGTTGCACAAACGGTTTCCATTCCCAGTTCCCCACGCCGTAAATGGCGTTTAATTCATTATGTAAGTCTCTAGGAGTAGCCATAATGTCTGTAAGAAGCTGATTAAAAAATTGGACCTTACCTGAAATGGTCTTCGTTCTAGTTCACCCTTTAATTGCAAATCAATTATCACCGCTAGGTTTCATTGCAATTCAGAGTGAATTAAAACAGTTTCCCCAGCACCCACGCAAATCGCCCACGCAGCCGCCGCTGCTCTCAGCACAGTCCGCCTTAGTTTATATAAAATAAAAAGTCCAAAGTTTTAAAGTCAAGTTTACAAACTCAGCCAAGAAAAGCAGAACCTCCTCAACCCTGTGAAGAATTTCACAGGTTGATATAAAACATAAGTTTGTCTTCAAACACAGTATTGAAGATAAAAGCAAGTCAAGCCTAATTTACATGAAGTATGAAACCGACCCACGGACCGAAAAAGCTTGTTAGGCAGAAGCAAATACCACGCCAATATACGAAATACAATTTATAGTAAATAGAAAAAGCAAGAAAAGCAGGACTAGTATCTCACAACACAGAATTAAACCAACGACTATATTTTAAAAACGAAAACAAGGTTCCAGCCACACTCAACAGGCCACAAGAAATCACAAGATATATTATAGCAAGTGAAAGCAAAATTTTATGAACTAGAGAAATAGCAAGCAGGTTACAAAATATGTTATGATTAACGAAAAATTCAAACCGTGACAGAAAATAATTTTTTAGACGAACTACCATAGTTAAAAATACTAACTAAACCGGAAAAATAAGATTCTTAGAACAATAAGCAGTAAACAAAATACCAAATATATTTTATCTACCACAAATCTAAATTAACAATATCAAAGAAACCAGATTCAAAATTAGAGCAAGTGTTCAATTAACAATTTTCCCTTTAATTCCCATGTTTAAACCTTACAGTTTCCCCGATGTACCCTATTAATTACTCAGCTTTACACCTTGCTCTCCTTTCTCCTATTCTCAACCTCTAAAAACGTCTTTCTGGAGCTCATTGTCTATATTTTCTTAATGTATAGTCTCCAAGAAAGCTCATTTATTTTACTTTATATATTTTACTTTAAAACGTCTTCCGTTCAGGCTCATTGTCATAAATAAACAAACCCCTCATTTTATTGAGGTTCATATTCTTTAAATAACTGTCCTTGAACGAAGCTCATAATTTATACCATTACAAATTTCTTTCCCTATTAATTTCTAAATCTCTCTTTATGACATTTTCCGTTCTCATTAAACACACTCTCTCACTGACACTCTAAAAACAGAGATGTCCTTTCCCCCCTTTTCTCTAAACACACTCACATAAAATTTATGGCTCTTTACAGCACATGGAGGGTTTTCCACACACACACACTCAAAAACAACCGCAGAAGAAAAGGGGGTTGATCAGTCCCCCACTTTCTCCATTCTCTCCCAAAAAAAAAAATTCTTTCAGCTGACACACACACACACATACACATACACAGCAAGACACTCCTCTATCGCCCTCTAGCGAGCAGAGACATACACAACAGTCATGCAAATAGCCCCAAAAAATAACACAGCCTCTCAGACCAGACATAAAACATGAATACACAATCAAATTTCATTAAAATATACAACAAATTGTGGCGGGAACAACATCCGCTCTTTTAATCAATAAATACGCGGGGACAACTTCCGCTCGCGGGCACGACATCCGCTAATATTAATATACTTTAGAGGAGACGAACTCTCACGGACTAACCCTTAGACCAGGCAATTAACACGAAACCTCGTCAGGCTCCGAGCTGAGGACGCCACCACTCTGTCTCAGATGGGCACCAATCATCCATCTATACCATTTTAAATTCCATTATAAAAAACCATGATGGGCACAACTTCCATCGAAACCATAATAAATACCATAACCAAGCAACCCCAAATGTATAAACCAATAAAAAATTATAAAAACATATTTAAAATAAATTGATTTGCTCATTACCTCACTCCAGACCGCCTTCAGACCTCCGCACCACTCTGATTTAGAAATTCCAATATGCAGAATTTGAATAAAACAGGGTCTGCTCACCCACCTCAATAAATTGCGGCCGCGAGTGGAAAGGAGTCCGAAGTCGGTCTTGTTCTCACACTTCCGCACGTCCGGGGTCACCAATTGAAGAATTAAATGTTCTTTTTGGACCGTTCCCAAAGTAATTAAAATTTAGAAGATCTCCAAAAGATCCAAAATACACCCTCTCTCCTGAGGGAGGCGTGCTCGTTCCGGAAGTTTCACAAAAACCAGTCGAGTGAAGTTCAAAGCAAACCAAAGTATTTATTTCAATACTGGTACCAGGAGAACTAATACATAAGAAACGCAACCTAGTGCCCTTCCACGCAAAGTTCTGACCTGCCCATCTGACTCCACAGTTTTTATACCTGATATGACGTATACCCTGCTAACAAGGCGTTTCTGGCTGATTAACATATATTAATATGCATAATTAGACATGTTAGTACTCAGGTTTCTGCGTGCATGTTTCCCATGCACCTATGACCCCAAAACACTCATCCTGCCCTTCTGACTCTGTAGGTTTTATTACCCACATTCCTTTTCTGTCACCAAGATTATGAGGGGTCAGTAATGGACTTTAAGGTCACTGAGGTGCCCTAAAGTTCAACTCCCCCTTTTGGCTAACAGTTGTAATTTATGCTAAAAGCCTGAGTGCAGATCTGTTAAAGATCTAAGAAATTAGAAAGGTGTAAACACTGAGTCAGCATGTCAGTTAGTGTGCAGATTCTAAACTGTTTAAATGCATGGTTAAAATACTGGTTAATCATTCATATGAATACAAGGTTTCATACAATGAATATGTAATTATACTTTCTAATTTTAACTAATCATCATTCAATGATATTTGTCCACTAATACAAAGTAATAAAATTATTTTTCACAACAATTCTTGTTTATAAATATTAGTATTAATAATCCTTGTTATTATTATTAATTCATTATTGTTAATAATGATTAATGATTTATTAATCATTCACATTTCCTCTCAAAATCCAAAAATGACCGTGGAATTTGCAGAAGTTTGATACAACTTTATTAAATTTGTATTCATTAAAGGAGCAGGAACACCCTTGTCTGTGATGTTTCTCTTTTCTCTGAGACCTCCTGTAACAAAATGCACATAAGGCATTTGTTAAAAACAGATTAACTGTGATCTTCAAAATACAATTTGGGCATTTAAACCGTCTAACAGTGATTATGGAAAAGCGAAGACCCACTACGTTAGTACACGATAGGATTCTGAACAGAGGCTCAAGCACTCATGAATAATAATTTACAAATAAATAAATGCTCATTTATTCTGTTTCATCCTGAGTAAACAGACATCGGTGTGCATTTACCTCAGATCAGTATCTGGTAACGACAGACAAACAGGTTTGTTTTCACAGTAAAATATTTAATGTTTTGATTTAGACAGAACATTACCTCAATATCTACATTTATTGTCGGAGTTTGCAGATATTTCATAGTTTTAAAACTGTAAAGTACAAAGAGAATTCGTGTTTTTGTAAAATTACTAACTCTTTAACGTTGAAATCTTTCCTGTCTCTCCACTACTGAGTTGCAACGAATGCCGTGGACACCGAGTTGTCACTCAAAAACTCATTAGCCAATGGGAAGGCACAACTGAGAAGTCCCGCCCACGCGAGAGCTTTGTGCCAAAACTGCTCAAGAATGTCTCGCTGCGCTCCATTCACAACTCCCTACAGTCGCGGTCGCTTGAAATATAGTCAAATAGAATATCCTTATTGGCACTGGCCTGTAGAACTCTAAAATGTGGTTAAGTCACGGGTGTGGAGTCTGTATTAAAGACAAGGAAAAACTGGCACAGTAGTTTTATTTTTTTATTTTCAAGCTTTTACAACATTTTATATCTATATCTATACACACACACACCCCACACAAACATTGGCTCACTCACACACCCAAATCTTCATAAACCTGTTGGCAGAATGGGCTCTAGAACCCAGGATGCATGTCCTCACTGTAATACCCCACAAGTTCCCCATGTCTCCCATGCCCAAAGCAGCCTGAGGACAACAAATAATAAACAGAAGCATACTTTTAATATGTTCTCTTATTTTATTTCCTTATCTTGTCTGTCTTTTGATGTTGTTTGTACTCTGTATTGTAACGCATGCACAATGCTTTGAGTCCTTGAAAAATGCTGTATAATTAAATTGTATTTATTATTATTATTATTATTATCAAAGCCAGCAACACTGCTTTTGACTCCAAAATTCCAACAAAATCTTCTGATCATAAAACATTTATTTGTCAACTTTTTTGCAACCACTGGCAAAAGAAACAGTTCTCAAACTTCATACACAGTTCACAAACCCAGTAAACAGTCTTTATATATCTCTCTACAGTACAGGCAGCACTCCAGTCCATACACTGTGTGAAACTGTTGTTTGTATTCAGTGCTGTAGAGTTTCCAAGTCACAACAGCTGTACGTGTCGAATTTGAGAATTAATAATCAGATTACCGCCTCTTCTTATAAGGAATACAAACATCTTAAAATAAAGTTTACTGAAACACAATAATGCACTTTATACTTACTGTCAAACCACTGAAAATGTGCTTGGTCCCGGAATGACCGTCTTCCAACGGTGTCCCGGAAGAGGGGACACACAAGTGACAGCTTTAAAAAAGCTTGGTCCCCCTCTTCCAGGACAATCTCTAATAGAATCTACTCCAGGACCATGAGGGCATCTGTTAAAGACGTTATAGAAGAGTGCAGACATTGTTTTACAGTTTATTTAAATTTAGTGAAACAAAGAAGCTAAATATAAATTTACTACAGAACCTACATTCCAATTAATGTTTTAAAACAAACCCCAGTTTTCTCATTTGTGAAGACTATGGGACATTAAGCATAATGAAAGTTGAAATGCCCAGTTCAGCTTCAAGAACAGACACATAATAAACACCTGGTCAGTGGAGACTGTAAACATTCTGTCTCCTTTACTGTTAACAGAAAAAAAACAAGGTGAAATCCAGACTGAAATTAATATAAATATTTAAATGAATTTAAATGATAATTGAAAATTAGGTTTATCAGCTACATTTACAAACATTAAGTTGTTTGCAATAAACCAATCAAACAAAAACAATGTAAATAACTCAATACAACGACTTTAACAAGTGGTCTCTCCAAAATGCACACCATCACAGTACAATGTATAATGTGTCTGAAGAGAAAGCTGCATGTGTATGTAAATATTTTTGTTTCAGTAACAGATGTGTATATACCCTGCAGGTGACATGCTCCCTAAAGTAACCAGCACCACCACCTGTGGGATGTCACTCTAACAGACAAATGACAAAGTTTAGAATGCAGTTTAAAGCCTTACTGGAAATGTATCCTCAAAAAAAGTCATAATCTGAAGTAATCACCTGCCTGAAGTCAAAAGGCCAATCAAGGGCCATGTAGAGTGCATACTGAAACATACCATAGATACAGCTGAGAACATTGAACATTGAAGGGTCAAAAGTGGCCTGAACGTGGGCTGGATGCTGAAAAAAATAAAACAATAAAACAATAAAACATAAAAGGAGATTACAGTTTATCTGTGATATGAATGTTCATAGTAACTACATTTGTGAGCTTTTCTTTAAGTCAAAAGTGTTGTTCCTTACTCGGAGGCAATATTATCAGCGAGTTTTTTCTGTGTGTAATTAAGTAACTCTGTTAATTATTTGGCTAAATCAACCACATACAACACGCGTGCCGCAGCTGAATATTCGTGTATTTATCTACGACCCTACTAGTACATACTGAAATAACGAATTTATAACGTGTTCGTGTATCTAGCAAAAACACTGACAACAACGAGCTTTGTAATTATACTTACAAACTAAATGTTTTTACTCACCGACATAACGTGCGCTGTTACTTTTTACGTTAAAAAATTCTGTTTGAGAGTTTTTTGGGCACTAGGGTGAGCTGTGTTCGAATTTACGAGGGTAGGGAACAATTTCGGACACTACCTTAAAATAGTGTACTATATAGTGACTAGAGCACGATTTGGGACACAGAAGTCACTGGGCACGGGCGTGGCTTCTGACGTGGTTGGATGTGGGCGGGGTTGGATGTCCAACTCCGCCTTCCTACAGGCTGCAGCGAGAGGCTTCTCAAACTGCTTACAAAACTCGGGGATCAGGCGCACAAAAGTCAGAGAGCACGCGCAGAACTCAGAGCTCACGCACTAAAACCATGGAGCACAAAAGTCAGAGCTGGATATTTTGTTTGGAAATTATAATTTTTACGTTTAAAGATAAAAATGTTCTTTTTGGACCGTTCCCAAAGTAATTAAAATTTAGAAAATATCAAAAAGTTCCAAAATAGAACCTTCCTCCTCAGGGAGGCGTGCAAGTTTCACATGCACCGTGACCCCAAAACCTTAATTCTTAGGTAGGCTTGACAATATACCTTTTCTTCCCACACTCCTCTCCCATCAACAAGATTCAGAGGAGTCACTAATGGACTTAAGGTCACTGAGATGCCCTACAGTTCAACTCCCCCTTTTGGCTAACACTTGTAATTTATGTGAGCTTGGTATGGCCTAAGTGCACCTCTGTTCAATGTTAAACGTTTAGGAATTTAAAAAGGTGAGTATATCAGTGAGTCAACATATGAGTGCATAGAGGATACAAGGTTTCATACAATGAATATGTAATTATACTTTCTAATTTTAACTAATCATCATTTAAGGATATTTGTCCACTATCACAAAATAATAAAATTATTTTCTACAACACGTTTGAGATGAATTTTTTTGTGCGATTCTTTTTGGCACAAATCTGATTCCATAAAATGTCTCCCTTGTGCGTTAGATAGCGAGATAGCTTATGTTAGCTAACGGTAAATGGCAGTTAACTTATGTTTGCTCTCTTAAACTAAAATCAATTAGCTAGCTTAAATGTACTACATCCATGGGATGTATTTATACAATGATCTACAAACCTCGCACAAATCTTATAAAACAAGTAATAACATCAAAAACATTATTTTATTCCTCACTTCTTTTCTTGCCTGTAGAGGGTCTGTCTAGAAAGAACCAGACAAAACTGGCATCATCCTGATAAAACTGGTTCCTCTAACGGCCAAATCTCTGTAACCTTGGCAACAGTATACAAAATGGGCTGCCCGGTGGAAAATGTGTTATTTCTCCTAATAGCAGTTTTTATTACATTTCTGTTGGGAAAATTTAGAAAAAAGTAAAAGATAAAAAGTAATAGATTATTTTAAATATATTATTGAATTAAATTAGAAAAAAATGTATGTAATTGAACACAATCAATGGATCCACATCTTTCAATGTGTACCTTATCTCAAACATTGATGTAAAACACGTATGTAAGAAAACGTTAAAGAACGTTCATGTAAGGTTCACATGGAATGCTTCAGACTAACAATGGGAGAACTTTTATCAAGGTCTAATAACGTTTATGGAATGTTCCATTGACGTTACTGTAGGAACGTTTGCTTCTAACATTAGGATAACCTTTAAATAACGTTAGCCAAAGTGGTGGGAACGTGTTAGCTGGCCTGCAGCCAAATATAAATAAATCTAGATATAGAATGATTAATCTCTTTCTCTCTCACACACATATCTATGTATCTATTTGTGACATATCAACAAACTCTTCAGAGAGATGAAAATACATATAGCTAAATCTATATCTTTTTGTCTATATCTGATATGTATGTATAAATGTGTGGTGCAAAAAGAAAAGAAAAATTTGTAATAAAGTAAGGCAGAGAAATATGTAGTGTCTTAAGATCCATATGTTTTTTGTCTGTGTTCTTTGGTTTAGAATGTTTAGATTTGTCACCGGAAAAAAGATGTACACCAAATGATAAAATTATTTTCTGGGTATTTTATTCGGATAGATCCCACTCTAGGGATTCTTATGTAATATCAGATAGAAATAAATTTAGTATTTATAAAAAATCTAAACACAAATAAATCACTGGTCTCATACATACAATGAGCCTCAAATGTAAAATAAATAAACAATTATAACAAAAACTGGAGTGTAACTTTAAAAAAAATAAATAAAATTATATAAGTGGTGAATTTAGGATGGACAGGCAGAGGAATTTCATATTGGCTTCAAAACCTCTCTCAAGCAATCCATGGTGTTTGATCTGATGCTGTCCTTTCTTTGTAATAAAGCTTTTTATATTCAAGCAAGTCAGTGTCAGCTTTTTTAACATCTTTGCATCACTATTTAGTAAACAACAATGCTTTTATAGTTTGTGTATTAATTGTTGACAACAATTTTTATTGTGTTTTGTATTTTTTGGTTTCTTTAGGCAAATAATCTTGCTATTTTCTGGTATAGATGTTGTCTGGCCTTCCTAATTAGGTATGTAATTAATAAGCATAAACATAAAATTCACACATTTTTCAATGTTCAGCTAGCTGGCAGTGGTAGAATGAGAAAAAGAAGCCTGACAGCGTAGTTTATGTAATCTACTCAAAGCACTTGTGCTTGTAAAATAGAAAAATTATTAACTCTCTCTGCGTTTATAACTCAATGGCCACAGTATTTGCTCTAACACCTGTAATAGATAAGAGATAAGAAACTCAGTAACCGGTCCCCTCCATGGTGTGTTCCTGCCTTGCACCCAATGATCCTGGGTAGGCTCCGAACTCTCCGCGACCCTGAATTGGATGAGCTGTTACAGACAATGAATGAATGAATGACAAATGTCTGTAACCGCCCAGGGTGTGTTCTTGCCCTGCGCCCTGTGATTCTGAATAGGTTTTGGACACATTGCAACACTAAACTTTATTTTAAAACTGTATTTTATTCATTATTGCTCATTGAACTTGAGGGTTGAGGATATAAAGAGAAAGTTCAACCTCCTTGATCCCAAACTGTTTCATGAAATTAATAGCAACATGTAAATAAAATATATATGACAATATTGACATTGTTACGTTTGCATTTCACTATGCTTAAATCTGTCTCCTTACTATGATCCTTCAAAGTTCAAGTTTTCTATTTCTAAAATTCTAAATCTGTAACTAAAATAACAGTCAAATTAAAACAAAGGGCAGCAAATAAGCCAATGTATTCAGCCTACACTTATTAAGATATGCATGTGAATATAGATGTTGAGAAATGTTTATCACATTATTAAATGTGAAAGCATTTGTTCTGCAGCACAGCAGGTCCTTCTTGTATGTCTTCTGCATTTTCCAGGTGATTACATCTATTGTAATCAGCACAAAACCTTCATTTCATAGTTGGAATACCATGTCCTATTTAGAGGCATCTATGGTTATTGATTTAATTAACTCTCAATTATTATATAATTATTATAATTGACATATTACTTAAAATTAAAAAAATAAAGTTCGATTAACAACAAACAACACACACACACACACACACACACACACACACACACACAAAGAACACTTCAAATAATGATTTGATTCTTTTGATTTGAAGTCTTTGGTAAACAAACCAAATATATGTACAAATGTGCCTTTTGGAAAAAAAAAATACAAAAAATCAAAATAAATGAGTGTGCCGTAACGTGATGTCAAAGTATTTATTCAAAAAATCTATACACTTTTATGACTTCAGTAATATACTGCGTTCTGTCTGCCTCATTATATTTGTCTGCCTCATAAATATTTTTAATTTGCTCTCTGAATATCTTTTTTGGTAGCCCTTAAAGGGAATGTCTAGGACTGTGGGGAACTGCTCTCTGGTTGTTAACATTCCGAAGCTATGCGCCTTTAAAGGTTAAAAGAATGACTGTTGTTTGTACGTGGATTAAGTTTAACTTCTTTGTAAGTTTTTATTCACAGTTTGAATGACCACAGAAACTCATTTGTAAATTGAGTTGTTTAGTTTTGTAGCACATTCGGTAATGTAGTTAGCTGAGATATTTCAACCTTAAGTGATCCGAAACCACAAACATAAGTCAATATTACCCACCTATGGAGCAGGAATAGAGCAATACCCTCATTTCAGTTCAACATTTGCGTTCTCTCCATGGTCTAAAAGTACATTAGACTGGTTTGAGGACGAAAACAGACTGGAGAGCTAGTAAATGGTGAGGAAATATCTGCGTGGGTTTCCTGTGGGTGCTCCGGTTTCCTCTCACGGTCCAAAAACACATGTTGGTGGGTGGTTTGGTGACTCAAAAGTGAGTGTGTCTGTGTGTGTGTGCCCCCTCCAGGATGTATTCCCGTTTTGTGCCCAATGATTCTGGGTAGGCTCCAGACCCACCGTGAACCTGAAGTGGATAAGGGTTGCAGACAATGAACGAATGAACATTATTGATCAATAAATGTACAAAGAGTGTAAATTAACCTTGTGCAACTGTGGTGGTCCAGTTTTGTTCCCTAAAGGTGCATTACATCCTCTTCTCCAGAAACAGAGGTGAATTTAAAAAATATTTAAAACTTATTTGGAAAATACAGTAGAAAAATCACTGCTATAATTACAAAAGGTTTTTTTTTCAGTATATTGCTTTATGGCAGTAAGACAATGAGTCAGTGAGTGGAGGATGAGGAGAAAGAGTCTATGATGTCTCACCAGAAGCACATAGCAAAAGTCATTTGACCACAGCAGCAATAACAAAAATAAAGATATGGACCTACAGGTTTTTCCCTCCTTATTTATAAGGGCTTTGGGACCGACACTACAATGTGATGCATTCACCTAAATTTACTTAAAGTAAAAAAAGTCAATGAAGTTCTTTAGAAATCATTTAAAACTTATTTGGAAAATGCAGAAGACACATCATTGCTATAGTTTCAACAGTTTTATTTTCTTAAGTATATTGCTTTATTGCAGTAAAACAATGAGTCTGAAGTTTGCTACTCCTGATTCCAATTTCAGGGAGCAACAGTCATTTGACCACAGCAACAATAATAATAATAATAATAACAACAATATTACAATGTCACACACTCCAGGGACCTGGGGTTGTGGGTTCGAGCCCTGTTCTGGGTGACTGCCTGTGAGGAGTTTGCTTTCAATCATTTAATTCATTAAAATTACAGTCTGTGTATCTAAGCCTTTACTTGTTGCTTACAAGGAAATCACACGCTACATTCTTTTTGTGCATTTTTGGGAAGAGGCCAGAGAATTTCAACAAACTTGAAATTTAAGTAACAGTAAGTGAAGCCAATTTATGACAGCAAAACATCTTAGCTATTTCTTTGCTGTCGTGAGATAGAGATGTCAGAAGTACAACAAATATAAAAGAACATGAGCCTTAATTTAATTAACTCCATGCACCCTAGATATTTTGGATTTGGTCATTGTTTTGTTTTGTTTTTTTGTTGTCAGTGCCAGTTTAAACAGTAAATATGTAACATAGCCATATTCAAAATGTTGTGTTCCTTTCTAAACATCCTTAGCTACTCAAAAATGTACCTCGCTTGAGGTTTAAATGATAACTGATATTTGATATTTTCTTGAAGTTGACCAAAATACTCTAATGCGCCTGTTTTTTTTTTGTTTGTTTTGTTTTGTTTTTAATATTTATGAATGTAAAACCTTCTAAACATATTCTAACTTCAGATATCCTTGCAAAAATTGTTAGTCTGGGGTGTTGGTTAGTCACAAACCTGAGTATTTATGATGATAATTTCTTTCATGGCGTATAACTGTGACAAAATAAATCAGTAGCGTTAGACCTTATTTTCCTCGATATTGTCAGCCCTAGGATTCATGACTGATAAAACTCTGACAGTTACAACAGGCCCAGGCTTTGAACATTTATTTGAGCAGTCCAGCTTCTTGCAGCCCCTCAAGTGTTAAATCTGTAGTATTAAATTATTATTATTTTTTTCTGTTCTAGTCATAACCTAGTGATTTAAAAGTAAATAAATGAGCAACGTTTTCCAACTCGGGATGGTAAGAATGTAAACAGATGCAAAACCCAACAGCTCTCTTGGTAAGAGGGGCATTGGTGTCCACAACACGTGTGATGGACATATGGAAGAATTTTTTATTGATGTGCTCTAAAACACCACTCATTCTGGGAAGTCTGTGGCAATTCTGCAAGGCAATTCCAGTCCTCATTCTATACATCCTGCTACAACAATCTGCCTGCTGTCCTAATCTGGCCTTAGATAACCGAGGCATCAACAATGATCAAATTTGTGACAGGGAAATCTTAGGAGCTCTAGGTCAATGTTTCTGATAAAGTGGCCAGTGAGTACAGGCTTATCAGACAAGACAAACAGATGTACAAGGAATATAATATTATAATTTATAAATACATATTTTAGAGAGCAGTTTGCCTATCTTCTAAAAAAATTAATATAAATGAAATAATAATGAAAATAATAATTATTGTTATTTCTATAGCAACTAACATCAATAAAGCTCTACATGTTTTACAGTGTAACTGCAATTAATTCATAACTTTTTTAAATATATAAAAAACTATATAAATACGAATTATTTTAATGTGTCACTTTTGTTATCACTAAACTAAGCTGTTTGGCATTGGCAGAGAGGATTTGGCGAATTTTTCACGGGCGCAACTCACAGCTCTACTGCTCATCCCACAAATGCATGTTCCTTACAAATGTGGCTAAATTTAAAAGGGAAATGAACAAGCTTGCCAATGGTATAAGAATTATTGCCAAGAAGCATTGTTACAACAAAGAAATAATCTACCAGACACACATTTCCTTACTTTTTGTGCTATGCTGATTTATTATCAAGAAAATCTGTGCCTCCAGCTAAACTACTAGAGTGAAACAAAGAAAAGAACAGGACAAACTTCATTATTAAAATCAAGCTTGATTCGGGTAAAAGCTTGGCTGTTTTAATCAAAACTGAAAGTATTTTTTACCCATGTTTAACAGGTTCCTCTTGGTAAATACCTGCATACATTAGCTATTGTATCAGAGTGTATATAACCCAAAATTACGCTCTTCTCATCAGGTGGCCTGCAGACAGCTGCTCTACACACAGCACTGGTAACCTGTAATCTGGTAAGACTTTCAGTTAATCTGTTTTTCATTAATCTCAGTATATATATGTTTTTTTTTTATTATTTTTTTTTATTAATATCAATAAATATATTTAAATTCAAAACCACATTTTGAAATTTGTATAAAGTCAATTAATCTAGAGAAAAAGTTCTATTTTCTTAAGATTGTTTTATATTTTTCATGAAATCATGTGCCTGATCCATAAAACCTAAAATGGATGTAAAATGTAAAATGAGTAAAATTGATGTTTCAGCCAAATTCATCAACACTGCGTATAAACAGACTTTTTTAAAAGTTTTAATAAAATTTACAGTTAGTACTGTGAAAAAAAGCATATTGTTTATTACTTATGATTTCTTTCACATCATCTTTCAGTAATTATTAAAAAAAATTCATACATTTATCCATGCCATGGAATGAACACAAACAGCAGGTTCTGATCATTACATTTAGCTCATGCTAAGTGTGTGTGTGTTCATCATTGATGTTTTCCTGTGTTGTAGGTTCTCATTTCACAATGGATTTTCCACTTCCGCTGTGTTTGGTCGTTCTGCTCTGTTTGAGTGAGTCCATGTGCTGACCTTTACTAAATAGAGGGGTTAAATGTCATGTGAAGTTATACATTCAGTTTTATTATATTTCTATACTGCTTTTCTTTTTTAATATCAGAGATGGTGCAGAAGTGACTCAAAACATTACAACACAATTCTCTCTCTCTCTCTCTCTCTCTCTCCTTCAGGTGGGGTGGAAAAGACACAAGGACAAGGTCAGCTAGCTAACATTATATGACATTATAACAGCTAGATAGCTTATTTGAACTTTCCTTCACTTTGTGAGCTCTTAATTTAAAGAATGTATTGAGAATGTCCTTTGTTAGAAAACGCTACACTGAACAAAGAGAAAACCTTGAGAGAAAACTTGACAAACTTAATAAAAAAAAAAAACATTATTAGCAGAGGTCTCTGAAGTTGTGTGTTCGATGATAACTTTTAACAATTTTCTTCCAGCGCTGCCTGCACCACTCCTTCAGTTTGGGCCTGGTGTTGTTCACTCTGCTGTTACTTGGGATGGAAATTATCGACAGATCCCACTTCAGCAGAATTTCTCCTACTTTGAAAGACAGTACAGTCAACTCTATGTAAGTGACTGGACAGAATGTTTCGAGATGCTGAATACCTTCCAGATATATTTGTACCCTGGATAAATAATAAGAGCATCACAGTAAACCTTGAGCTAATTTTAATATTTTGACTTTAGTGTCAAAATCCTACGGAGCACCTATACTCTCATGGTGGAAAAATATTATTTAGAGACTTAATCCGTTCCCTTAATTTAATAATCCATTCCCCAAATTTAGGAATCCGTTCCCTCAATTTAATAAACCTTTCCCTCAGTTTAGAGAGACATGACACAGGCTATGCATTAGGACACACGTTTGATCGCTCCTGTTCATTCCTTATTTACACTACAGCCATATTTTATAGACTAAATCCTGAATAGTTCAGGTCGAGGAGGGAGTGAACCTGATGGGACTCCATTTTGTTTTTAACTGAGTGAGTTTGGCGCGGCACATTCAGCTGGAGGCGGGACAGTGGGCTCCTGTTTTTTCGGCAGTTAGCCGTGTCTCATTCTCTCTTTCTCAAGCAAATTATTCAGTAAAATCCAGCTGACCTGCTATTGTCATTCAAGAATGAATGTTTAAAAATGTATAAAACCATTAAAAATAAGCTGTGTAGAGGATTACACCTATCAGTGAAACAGTAAAACTTGCATAGGCATATGTTTATAACTACTTTCTTAATTCTATACTGTCTGCAGCAAAGCGTAGATTACGAAATAAATGTACAGTACTTTTAATAAACATACAGAATGAAGATGACCTGAAAGCTGGAACTGTCCTTTTTCCGTTGGTGTAGTGTACTTTATATAAATATTACAAACATACATTGCATGGATTGTGTTATGGACAGGAGAAAATTGGGCAATATTAGTTTCTGACCAGTATTTTTTGCAAAAATCGTGGTCACAGGTGTCATATGATCACACCATGCCCATTTACCTTGAATGATGTGTCAAATTAAATCTTAGGGTGTCCTCTTGTGGACAATATGATGTATTGCCTGATCTCATTTTCCTCGGTTGAGGCTCAATTCTGTCCACAAAAGCACCGTTAGGTTTTATTTATTTTTTTTATGTGGTAATTTATAAATAAAGACAATAGCAGATCAGCTGGATTTTACTGAATAATTTGCTTGAGAAAGAGAGAATGAGCCGCGGCTAACTGCCGAAAAAACAGGAGCCCACTGTCCCGCCTCCAGCTGAATGTGCCGCGCCAAACTCGCAGAGTTAAAAACAAAATGGAGTCCCATCAGATTCACTCCCTCCTCGACCTGAACTACTAATATTTTAGTCTATAAAAAGTGGTTGTAATGCTTAAATAAGTAATGGACAGGGGAGATCAAACAAGTGTCCTAACGCATAGCCTGTTTTCATGTCTGTCTGAAAATGATTGTTGAATTGACGGAACGAATTACTAAATTGAGGGAACGGAGTAAGTCTCTAAATAATATTTTTCCACCATGAGACTTTAGGGGCTCCGTACAATCCTGTTTCAGAATAAAACATTTTACAATGAATATTTTACTCTTGACTTTCAGCCCCAGTCAATTACTTAATAAAGTGCTGTAATCTTGTTTTTGTTTTTTTTACCTGCCAGTACATATGTCAAAAGTCCTTAAACCTCTTTTCATAGTAGCCTGGGATGTGGGATGTGGACAATGGGAAATCAAGGTTGCACAATTGCAATTACAAAAAACACACA
This sequence comes from Hoplias malabaricus, assembly GCF_029633855.1. NCBI lineage: Eukaryota > Metazoa > Chordata > Actinopteri > Characiformes > Erythrinidae > Hoplias > Hoplias malabaricus. The sequence continues at coordinate 30,420,896 of NC_089802.1, forward strand.
AGTCCTTGTTTGTGGGTCCCGAGGTCACAGCCTCATAAATGAGACACAGTCATAATGTTGAAGGTAAACTGAATTCTTCCTCTGCTTCTTCCTCAGCTCAGTATGGATGGTTTCCTGTCTTTTACACCCCTCTCACCCGATACCTACGTCCCAAGTATACAGGAAGACATCATTGCTCCACTGTGGACTGACCTCGACATGTACACCAGAGGAGAAATCTCCTATGAGCAAGCCACAAATGGTCCTCTTCTGCAGACAGTTACAGACCAAATGGACTTGATTTACCCTGGATTCACTGCTTCCTGGGTCTTTGTCAGCACTTGGTTGAACATGGAATTTGAACCTGACACAGGGGTAAGTGTCCATCACATCCACAGCCATATCATTTCAGTTACTGCTTGAAACCTGAACTATTTTTGATGATCTCTCTCTCTCTCTCTCTCTCTCTCTCTCTCTCTCTCTCTCTCTCTCTCTCTCTCTCTCTCTCTCTAGGCTGGCTTACAGACACAGGACAACAATCAAAATTTCACCGTTCACGTCTCCAGCATCACTAACCTTCCTTTGAGCTCCAATGTTGGAATACCTGGTCGATGGATTTTCCAAGTTGCCGGTTCACCTCTGGGTACATTTACTTTCACACTGTCTCCAAACTGATTTTATGATTAAAGGCTCCACACTATTGACATGGATACTAAGGATGTTTAATCAGTTCATTCAGAAAACTAAGAGTCTGTTACCTTTTACTTTAAAATCAAATGTATAAGCCTAGGTATAAACAAATGGACATTTTGAGTTCCAGCTAATTTTGTTCACTGGACCAGGATTTATGGATGGCTCTTTACATATGACTGGTCTGTTACTAAGAATCACTCAACCAAATTAATGACCTATTTATATTATCATATTTCTTCCAGTTCCAACCATACTGTTTCCTGTTCTGTCTTCTGCTGATCACCTTGTTCTTTATGAGGGAAATTTCCAACAGATCCAGCTCAGTCAGCCATTTAACTACTTTGGAAGATCTTACTCACAATTATATGTAAGTAAAACAATGAATACTTTTCAGAGTAATATGTATTCTGTGACAGTAACTTTCAGCACAGTTCAAAGCCTCATTCAAGGCTAAGGTAAGAGTAATCAAGAGGAGCATTTAGTAAGTGCTAATAGCACAGTTTTATTTGATTATTTTTAACGTAAATTTGAACATGACCAAATGTGAGCCTCTAAAAGAACATACACACACAAATAACCAAGGACTGGTTTAGTCACCAAAGCTGATTTATTAAATGTAACGTCAACTATTTAAAATTGATTATACCTCCGAATAATATTATGGACTACAGAGACACATGAGAAGGAGGAGGGATGATTAAAAATATGAAGGAATTTCTCTATGATAACTACACTAAATTCTAAAAGCGAGCTATAATTTATCCCAGAAATACACTCTGAGCTAAAAACACCAAACTCTGAGCTATGAAATAAAATCACATGACCTTACTCTCCCCTTGGATATGATGACGGGATGATGTGAGACGAGGACTTACCAGACGCACAGATCATGGAGCTTTCCACAGACATTGGCTTGATTGTGTTGCAGCAGAAGTCATCCGTTATTCCTCTTCTTCCCAGGGCTTTGGTCAGATACACAGCTGTAGTGGGGTGACCCCTCAGAATGATCTGCCACTTTTGGCAAACCACAGGCACGTTTGTCTTAGGCTGGAACACACCCTGGAGGGGGCGCCAGTCCTTCACAGGGCAACACACACACACACACATTCACTCACACTTTTTGGACGCTTTTTTTGATTCGCCAATCCATCTATCAAAGAGTGTATTTTGGACCATGGGATGAAACAGGAGCAGATGGAGGAAACCCTTGCAGATACGGGGAGAACACACCAAACTCCTCACAGATAGTCGCCTGGAGCGGGACTTGAACCCACAGCCTTGGAGGTTTCAGAATCCTTTACGACAAGGATCTCCCAGAAGTGAAGTCACAGAGAATGTACTACAAATTAGACAAAACAAAATAAGAAAAAAATACTTGTTGAAACGAGTTAATTACCAAAGTCTCCGCATCTCTGTGTAATTCCTTTGCACTTATGGCCAACACGGTACTACCACATTTGGGTTCAATCATGAACCCTAAAAGCTATCAAAAGCACCATTTGAACAGTGTCAGTAACTTTTATGGTGGATTCGCACTGAATAAGAAATCTTGTTGAAAATAACAGAGATGATTCACGGACTGCCATTACATAATGTGCATCAGGCACAGCAGATATACTGGAGTTTTTAGACTATCACTACTGTTCTAACACAATCCTCCCACCAGAAATATCCAGCCCACAACTACCTTATTTCCAAGTCCTTCAAAATATATGATAGCTGATATGATGGCAAAAAGCCTTATTAATCCTTCACATATTTATTATAACTGAGATTATAAATAGTTTAATGGTAACTGAATGAGTAGGATACATGTTAATAACTCGTCTGTAGGCTACTATTGTGAACAAATCCTACATAAAGCTACCAAATATTTCTCTCCACTAAGTGATTCTTAAGGCCACTGGAAAGAATTAAAACCACTGAGATACTCTGGTAAAAATTACTCTACCCCATGTCCTCAGGTAAAATGAATTCTGTCTGAATAGGACAAGAATCATTGAGTTAGGAACACCTACCTTTTTTCTACACTCATTGTCCATTCTCTCAGCTCCACTGACCATACAGGGGCATCCTGTTTTTATACAATTAGACTGTAGTTCACCTGTGCATTTTATATGCATCTATGCAGCTATTCTTTAGATTAACAAGAAAACAGCAAGTAATAAGAGAAACATTAGTTACAGAGCAGCTTAGAAGGATGACTTTTTTTCATGCAGTATTTAGAATTTTATAAGTAATTATTTCTATTTATTTCTTTTTCAGCTGAGCATGGATGGCTTCCTGTCTTTTGATTTTAATAATAATCTCTTCGCTGATGGCTACTATCCATATAACCAATTACCAAGTGCAAACATGATCGCTGGACTCTGGACTGATATTGACACTTACACCAGAGGAGACATTACCTTCCAGCAAGCTACAAGTGGCCCCCTTTTGCAACAGGCTACAACTGTAATTAAACAGAGCTTCAGTTTGACCAGCTTCTCTGCCACCTGGGTGTTCGTGGGCACTTGGCAGAATGTGGAATTTGAACCTGACACAGAGGTAAGTGCCAGTCCTTATAACTGAGCTGCTGCCTCAAGACCAACATCTGACATCTTTGTTCTCTTTAAGGCGGTCACTTTCCAAGTGGTCTTGATCTCTGGTGCAGACAGTAGCTCTTACGCCCTGCTGCAGTATGTCACCATTCCTACTGATTATGAATACTGGAAGGTAAGAGGAGCATGTTCCTGTATACATATAATTTTAGATTTTTTCACAATGTTCCAAGATCTCCACATATCCAAAACTCTAAGGAGTTTATTCTCTTTTAATAGCATTTGCTCTATTGATTCTTTTATTTAAATGATTGTTTTTAGGCCGGTTATCAAACAGCAGACAACAGCTATCAGTTCCAACTCCCAGTCTCCACTATTACTAGCCTTCCTTCATCCACCAATGTTGGAGTTCTCGGTTGCTGGCCTTTTAAAGTTAACGGTACAGAATCTAGAGCTTGTGGTCTTTGCTGTTGTTGTTGTTGTTGTTGTTGTTGTGTGTGTGTGTGTGTGTGTGTGTTTTAATATTTATAGCAATTTATCTAAATTAAATTAATCTTAATGTTTTAATTGATATGATATTTTATTGCAGTGATAGTTAGTAATATTTACTAAAGCACAGAACACAATGCTTCACCATCCCCGTGATTAGAGTGTAACACTAGTGCTAAAAAACTGATGGCATGCTGCTGGGTGTTTTCCAGAACCGTTTGGGCTATTCTTTCCTGTGCTACCTACGGCTGTCCAGAACGCTCTTTCTGGAGACGGGTCTTATGTTCAGATCCAGCTTCAGCAGCCCTTCTCCTACGCTTCAAGACAATACTCAACACTATATGTAAGTAGAAAAAAGGCATATGTAAAAAAATAAGTATTAAAAACCACATCATCTTATTGTAAATGTCTGACAGACAATAACTTTGCTATAGTATATTACAATAACTGCTATATCTGCTATAACTAACTCACTAAATGAATAAATGCTTCTGGATTTCAACTGGGAAAAACTTTTGTACTGAAGTAATTTAATAATCTTACCTACATTTTCTTTACTTAAAAACATACATATTTAGAGATCAATATAATAAACACCAGCAAACAATCATTTTGCTTCGCACAGCATATTTGCAAGTGTTAAATAAATACAATTAGTGTTAAATGATCACAGAGGGATCACAGACCTTATTACCCTCAGTGTTCATTTAAAATTAGGTTAAGGGTTTTAATTCTGTTCCCTTGATCCAGACCAAACAGGAACACGATACATTGTTAAATTTTAGTTCTGATTTGTTTAATTTCACACTGATCCTTTTACAATTGTGGCATACGTATGATTATATTTTGTCTGATGCCTTTTAATATCTGATATTTGGTCGTGGTTCGGTTGTTTGGTACACATCAGAGTTCAAAGGGTGCATTCACACATACTCTAACGAACCACACTAATTATACAATTGCACCATGGTTTGTTTTAATCGAATCAAAGCTGACAGTCTAATCACAAATTAAAAGCAAAATTGCTGTGTGAATTCCATAAATACAGGTTGTTAAATTAGACATTTGCAGTTTATGATGTTACTGACAAATCTGTTTTGGATCTCGTAAACAGTTTGGTGTAGTCTAATAGGTATTTTGGCTTTACAAATAAATAAAAATAAATAAAAGATGACCATATAATGATTACAGATCGCCTCAAAAAGACAAGTGGCTGCACTGTCTGAGAATTCATACAGTTCTTAAAGGAAATGATATATATATATTTTTTATGTCTCCCTCAGCTCTATATGGATGGTTTTGTGTCTTTTCAAGCCATCCCTGAATATGATGGCTACTATCCATACATCAGTGCAGACATCATTGCTGCACTGTGGACTGACATTGACATTTACACAAGAAACAACATCTCCTATGAGCAAGCCACAAGCGGACCTCTTATAAATCAGGCTTCATCTGCAATTCAGCAACTCTTTCCTGGAACAGCCTTCACCGCAGGCTGGGTCTTCGTTGCCACTTGGAGTAATGTGGAGTTTGAGCCTGATGTGGGGGTAAGTGCACATCCACACAGTTCATTCTCTACATCTACGTGTTCATTCATTCATTCATTCATTATCTGTAACCCATATCCAATTCAGGGTCGCGGTGGGTCCAGAGCCTACCTGGAATCATTGGGCGCAAGGCAGGAATACACCCTGGAGGGGGCGCCTGTCCTTCACAGGACAACACAGACACACACACACATTCACACCTACGGACAATTTTGAGTCGCCAAATCACCTATCAACGTGTGTTTTTGGACTCTGGGAGGAAACAGGAGCACCCGGAGGAAACCCACGCGGACACGGGGAGAACACACCAACTCCTCACAGTCTACGTGTTCAGTGTGTGACATATATTTTCTTCTTGAAGGGGGTGACTTTCCAGATTGTCTTGATCTCGGATGGAGACAGTGACATGTCTTACGTTCTGCTGAACTATGGTAACATGCCGGATGATCCTGAAGCCTGGAAGGTGAGAGAAATCAATAGAATACTTAATTACATTCTGAGATGAGAGACAATTTCAGTAGCATTTAATACTTTGCTTGGGATTATAATCTTTCCAGGCTGGTTATTTCACTTGGGACAACACCCAACAATATGCCATTTCAGTCCCCAGTACCACCAACCTTCGTACAAGCACTAATGTCGGCAAGCCTGGTCGATGGGCCTTCCGTGTTGATGATAAAAATCACAAATTTATTTATTAAGTTATTTATTAACCTCTGTAAATGTTCAGTTCCTTTCACTAAGTTTAAAGTGTAATTATATTTTTAATGCTCTGTGAAAGTCTGTGAATTTTTTACACATAGGGGCACTACAAATACATAGAGACACATTTTTTATTAATGACAATTATGTGTGGTGTAAATATATATATATATATATATATATATATATATATATATATATCCTCTCTCTCTCTCTCTCTCTCTCTCTCTCTCTCTCTCTCTCTCTCTCTCTCTCTCTCTCTCTCTCTCTCTCTCTCTCTCTCTCTCTCTCTCTCTCTCTCTCTCTCTCTCTCTCTCTCTCTCTCTCTCTCTCTCTCTCTAGCCTGTGCATTTTTGAACTGCTCCCCCAATCCTGACACTTTTGGTAAATGGTTCTTTTAAAATCTAAATTTTAAATTGTTTTACCAAAGGAGGTTCCTGGAATATATGTTCATATATTGACTGTTCTTCTTACTTCTGTAGATTCCAAAGGGGATAGACAAAAGTTAAAAGTGCTGAAAGACAGTCGATACCACACACCTCATTCATTCCTTCAAAACCCTGGGTCTGACTGTGTTTTCTCTCAGATGCTGTTGAGACGTGTGGAGGAACTAATCTGTCAGTGTCTCTGTCCCGCTGCCAGCTGTTTGAGGCAGGATTTTCTTCACAACTTCTCCACCTGAACGATCCTAGATGCCAAGGACAGATACAGAACGACCGACTGGTGTTCAGTTTTAACGACAATGAATGTGGCACAATCTTGCAGGTAAAACAGAGGCTCTGTAATTAGAGAGATATGGTAGTAGAAAAAAGACTGGTCTGATTGTCCGAAACTATATCTGTGTTTTTTAGACTAATGCCACTAACTTCATCTACGAGAACGCCGTTCAGATGTTCAGTGGCCCATATCAGCAGAGTCTGATCAGTCGTGACACATGGCTGAATGTTAGCTTCTCCTGTGTGCATTCGCTCATTCAGACGATTGACGCGCCCACTCTCTTCCAGGCCAAAAGCAGGTAACAATTTTTGCTGCTGCAGTTAATTGTCATATTTTATGAATCATTTTCAAATATTTTTGGTAACACTTCACAATAAGGGTACACTAATTAGCAGTAATTAAGAGAGTATTAAATAATAAGACAGAAATAAACATCACTAAACAACTAAGTAAACTAAATAATAATTTACTAATATTATTACTATTTTACTAATTTATATTACTAATTTACTAATATACATACAAATATAAAATAATAAAATTATGATACATACTGCTAGTTCTTGTTTCTATTATTAATATAATTAATTGTGACATTACCTAACCCTTTAGTGAGGCTTATTACTGTTTGAAGTATGGATTAATGTACTTTTATGAATGAATGAATGAAACTCACTCACTCGCGGCTCAGTAAAATGTGTTCTCACATATTCACAGTTACGGACCACTACACGAGAGTACTATTGTACTTTGCATCAGTGACACAGTGTCCTTGTTAAACATTATTAATTCAGTGTATTTTTTCTACAGTGTTGTCAGCAGGAACCTGCCTAGTGGACAGGGCACATACCAGATCAGTTTGACACCCTACACTGATGCTTCATTCACCAATCCTTTAGGGGGCACTGTCACTCTTGGAGTAAACCAGCAGATCTATACATCTGTGGATGTAAGTGGAGTTGACGCTCAGCAGTTCACCGCAGTGCTGGACAGTTGCTGGGCCACTCCGGGCCCACAGTACTACTACTACTACTACAACGCTCGCTGGGACCTGGTCACTAATGGGTAAGAGGAAAATCTTTACACAGTGTAATCATTATCCACATTCTGTATCTGAGTTGGTTTGACAGGGCTTATGAAATACACATAATCACATGATCCCATGTTGAAACATCATCTAATCTACTCTTTGAAGATTCCTTTCAGAGATGAAAATGCTTTAAACTGATCAAAAATATCAACACCACAAATCTCTTTCACGCTCAGACATGTACCCTAATGTTTACTGGTAACCATGGTGCACGGGAAATTATCAGGAGAGCTTGAGTGTGAACAGAACCAATCCCCCAACTGAATAATGCAATGCTTTTAAAAATACAGTTAGCAAAACACATTTTTACTGACAGCTAGAGTAATTTAGTAAGAAAAGTCTCTTTGGAACTCTGTTTTGAACATGATCCTTTAGACAAGCAACAGATGTCACCCATCTGTGTGCAGCAATGCCATACATCTATGAGGCACATTTAGTAATGTAAAAGTAGAGGAAATGTCATTACAAATGTTCATTCATTTATTCATTCATTATCTGTAACCGCTTATCCAATTCAGGGTCGCGGTGGGTCCAGAGCCTACCTGGAATCATTGGGCAGGGCAAGGCAGGAATACACCCTGGAAGGGGCACCAGTCCTTCACAGGGCAACACAGACACCTACAGACACTTTTGAGTCACAAATCCACCTGCAACATGTGTTTTCGGACTGTGGGAAGAAACCGGAGCACCCGGAGGAAACCCACGCAGACACAGGGAAAACACACCACACTCCTTACAGACAGTCACCCGGAGCGGGAAACGAACCCACAACCTCCAGGTCCCTGGAGCTGTGTGACTGCGACACTACCTGCTGCACCACCGTGCCGCCCTCATTACAAATGTATTCTTGTGAATTCCCAGGTCTGAGGTGTAAAAAATGTTGCAGTGTTTACATTTACAACATTGCCCCCACTCACCCTCATCTTCCCTGATCATCTTCCCTCATCTGCCCTCAGGACGGCACAGTGCAGGTTCTGCAGAATGGCGTCTCCTTATCTGACCACTTCTCCTTCAGGATGTTCACCTTCACTGGTCTTTCCAACTCATTCAGTCTGCACTGCCAGGTTCACCTGTGTCTGAGAAATGGAGGACAGTGTGCTCTGGTAAGTTCAGGTCAAAGTTATCTGAAAGAAAGACAACCTTGACAAATGACATAGTTTTTTTTTTTTTGTTTAAATAATGATCAGATCGTGTGTGTCAAACAGAACACACATTCCTGCACTGTTTAGCGCACAAGTTCACTATATTAGAAAATAGCAGCTGAATTCTCTTGTAGTTCTATTTTAGATGCTGTGTTATTATTGTGTTCACTTACTTTCTCTTAGAATATCAACAAAAACTGGTCATTTGACCAAAACTGTCAGACATTTATTAGAATGAGATCCATGTCTCTGTGGTGTTTGACAGCAGAGTAGCTGATATATGAGAAATTGAAATGTTACTGTTTTTACTTTCTCAGCCATGCACTGATAATGATGATGATGATAAACACTCAAAGAGAAGACAATGCAGGTCTTTGGACTTCCACGACACCGCTGCCATCAGCATGAGCTTCTAACCTTCCTCTTCTGAAACTCGCATTTGTCAACATATGGCATTTTATGAGACTCTTTTATTCCTTTCTATGCAATTACAAAATAAAATAAAATTCAGAAAAAATTATAATTTAATTTTATGAATCTCGTAATGTTTAAGACCGTAAAAAGTTTATAGTACTAGGTACTAATTACCAGGGATATGTACTGCATGTACCTACTACAAATGTTAAATTCAAAAGATGCGAGAGATCATGTCTGTAGTCTTGAAAACAGTTTTTAAAGTTTAAAGTTATTGTCTTATTGTTTTTTATTGTTAAATCTTTTGAATTTAACATTTTTAAACATTTTTAAAATTCTATTATAACTGTCATTTTCAGGAAATATGAATTACTAGCAGGAGATAATCATTAACTGCTTTTACCCACATTACCAAAACTAAACGATAAATTTGAAATATTACTATTCCGAACACACACAAAAAAAACATATACTTTTTACCTGAGACCATGTTCTTCGTAAATGCAGTACATATCCCTGGAAATTAGTACCTAGTACTATAAACTTTTTATGGTCTTAAACATTACGAGATTCATAAAATTAAATTATATTTTTTTCTGAATTTTACCATACTATTCCTCCAATTTCCTAGAGTAAAAAGCTTTGAGAATTATACCCAGGGAAACTGAAAATATGTACTTCAAGACTGAAGTGGACAGTTTCTGGTAAATTATCTGGTAACATTTTGATTTAACCCATTATTAGCACTCAATTTTGCAATATGTACAAATTAAACATAATATTTTAATGAATTTTGCAATGCTATTACTCCAAATTCCTACAGTAAAAATTATTCTCTGGGTGCTCTTGTTCTTCAAGGCTGCATTGGAATAGTCTGGTAACAGTATGATTTAACGCTTTAATAGCACTCAAAAATGCCATATATGCAAATTAAACATAATTTTTATGAGTTTTAAAATAATATTACTCCAAATTCCTACAGTAAATATGTATGAAAAGTATAATCTGGGTACTCTAGAACATGTTCTTCAAGGCTGCAGTGGAGTAGTCTGGTAACAGTTCGTTTTGACCCTTTAATAGCATTCACTATATTGCAATATGTGCAAATTAAAAAGTTTTACTGAATTTTGAAATGCTATTACTCCAAATTCCTACAGTAAAAATGCTTGACAATTGTACCCTGGGTACTCTAGAACATGTTTTTTAAGGCTGCAGTGGAGTGGTCTGGTAACAGTGTGATTTAACCATTTTATGGCCTTCAGCATTCTGCAATTTGTGGAATTGTGTTGTTATTCTTATGAAGTTCGTAATGCTATTACTCCACATTCTTACAGTAAACATGTATGAAAAGTATAGTCTGAGTACTCTAGAACATGTTCTTTAAGGCTGTAAACAAGTAAACAAGTTTTACTGAAATTTTGCCATATATGCAAATTAAACAAAATTGTTATGAGATTTGAAATAATATTACTCTAAATTCCTACAGTAAAAATGTACGACAATTATTCTATGGGTACCTTGAAACATGTTCTTCAAGGCTGCATTGGAATGGTTTGGTAACAGATTGATTTAACCCTTTAATAGCTCTCAGAATTTTGCAATATTGGCAAATTAAACAATTTTTACTGAAATTTGAAATGCTCTTACTCCAAATTCCTACAGTAAAAATGTATACATATTATTCTCTGAGTACCTGAGAACATATTATTTAAGGCTGCAGTGGAGTGGTCTGGTAACAGTTTGATTTAACCCTTTAATAGGACTCACACTTATGCCATTTATGCAAATTAAACAAAATTGTTAGGAGATTTGGAATAATATTACTCCAAACTCCTACAGTAAAAATGTATGACAATTATTCTCTGGGTACTTTGAAACATGTTCTTCAAGGCTGCAGTGGAATGGCTTGGTAAATAGTTTGATTTAACCCTTTAATAGGACTCACAATTTTGCCATATATTTAAATTAAACATCATTTTTATGAGTTTGAAATGATATTATTCCAAATTAATACAGTAAAAATGTATGAAAATGATTCTCTGGGTACATGAGAACGTGTCCTTCAAGGCTGCAGTGGAATGGTTTGGTAACAGTTTGATTTAACCCTTTAATAGCTCTCACAATTTTGCAATATTTGTAAATTAAACAGCATATTTATGAGTTTGAAATGATATTATTCCAAATTAATACAGTAAAAATGTATGACTATTATTCTCTGCGTACTCTAGAACATGTTCTTCAAGGCTGTTGTGGAGTGGTTTGGTAACAGTTTGATTTAACCCTTTAATAGGACTCAAAATTGTCCATATATGTAAATTAAACACCATCAAATAATATTACTTCAAATTCCTACAGTAAAAATGTATGAAAATTATACCCTGAGTACCTGAGAACATGCTCTTCAAGAATGCAGTGGAGTGGTCTGGTAACAGTTTGATTTAACCATTTTATGGAATTTAATATCTGAGTTTTTTCAAGCCTATTACTTCTAATTCTTACAGTAAATACACATAAATATTATACCCTGTGTACCTGAGGACATGTTTTTCAATGCAACAGTGAGATTTTCTGGTAACAATTTGATTTTTAATTTTAATTTCAGTGAAACTGTATTCCCTCCATTTTATGGAGGACATAAAAAATCTTTATGGACTTTTTAAGGGTTGCAAACCGTTCTTTTAGCCAGTCAGGCCTGTTTTTAATATTAACTGTATTGAATTATGTTTTTAATTCCATTTATGAATTTTCAATATCTGCCAGTCCCCCCTCTCGCTCGTACACATTCTAACGTAAACCGCGATGTAACCGAACCGGTTTGGTTAGGGAGTAGCAGTGATTTTAGGCTAGTGATTAATGGGTTAAAAGAGGTTATATTGAAAACGATAGAAGCCTATTTATTCAGAGAGAGAAAAAAAAGCATGTGAAGTAGTTATTTTTGGAGCTGTGAAGTTAGTTACATTTTTCAAAATTAACTATGAACATGAACTAATTCATTTTCTTTATGTAATGATGTAAAGATGGACTGCAGTAAGAAAACTAGGTGGGCAGGGAGAAAAGCAGATAGGAGGTTAATTTAAGTTAGATGAGATCTTTAGCACCAGTTGGAGGATAATCATTTGTATAATCGTTTGTACTATAACCTAATAATCTTTTACATTTGAAGTTCTGTAGTTTATGAATTTGGATGCATAAGCAGTTTACAGTTTTTCATTAAATATTTTTAAAGAAAATATATTGAAGAGAACAGAACATGTACATAATCTCTCTATGTTTAATTATAGAGCTGGAATTCAACAAGGAGTACAACAGAGGTGACTACACTTGAGCATTCTTTCACTACACTGCATATCCTGAAGATCTTTGTTGTCCAGGCTGACAGAGATGAGGATACGGCTGATATTTCCATCATTGTTGAGGGCAGTGAGGTATTGACAAAGTGTGACTTGCAAACTGTAGTCTTGCAAACTGTTGATGGAACTGATGTATTCCATGAATAAGTGTCAAATGTGTACTTCCACACTTTTGAGGAAACTCAAACTGTTTTAAAGTACCATTCTGCCATTTAATTTTTAGTTTTCCAAACCTACCGGTGAAATATTTTTGTATTTTAACACAAAAATGTTTTGTTATATGGCCTTAGCGTAATACATAAATTACATATTTTTAAAGAAAAGTCTGAATTTAAGTGGCAGTTCATAGGGTGTAAAACTAATTGTTTCTTTGAAAAACAGTATTTGAATGTTAATTGGATTTAGGAAATCATGCCACTGCCAATTGAAAAAATTTCAATGCCAGTTACAAATGGATTTCCTATTTATTGATTTTATGTAGGGCGGCACGGTGGCACAGCAGGTAGTGTCGCAGTCACACAGTTCCAGGGGGTTCGATTCCCGCTCCGGGTGACTGTCTGTGAGGAGTTGGTGTGTTCTCCCCGTATCCGCGTGGGTTTCCTCCGGGTGCTCCGGTTTCCTCCCACAGTCCAAAAACACACGTTGGTAGGTGGATTGACGAATCAAAAGTGTGAATGTTTGTGTGTCTGTGTTGTCTTGTGTTGACTGGCGCCCCCTGCAGGGTGTATTCCCGCCTTGTGCCCAATGATTCCAGGTAGGCTCTGGACCCACCGGGACCCTGAACTGGATAAACGGTAACAGAGAATGAATGAATGAATGAATGAATGAATGAATTTATGTACTGTTTGTATACATTACAATTGCTGTATGTTTACATTGTTTCAAGGTTGTATGAAAAGCACACTTACTGATATTACATTGTCAGATGTTGTCATTGTGGTGGTACCCTCAGTTGTACATATTTGTACATTTAATTAGGAAACATGATTATATTATAATTGTAGATTTTAAAATGTGTTGATTTCATACAACCTGTTTCATCTCCAGGCCTTTCCTATGTTTTTTGTTATGACATTTCTATAATGAAATATTACAAACATGTATCTCTCCCTCTGGAGAAGAAAATGCAATGTACCTTTAAGGAACATAACTGGACATTTAAACACTTGTACGTTTAGTGGCCAATAATGTACCCTTTTTTCTATAGAAATAAACTATTACAACCGATAATGAGCCAGATCTGGGCCGAGTCTGGCATTAATGGCGTGCTTTTGTCTCAGACTCGGCCGTGGTCCGGTTATCGCGTTTTAGTTATGGCTTGCCGGACCAGGGCCGAGTCATTTGTGCCGCGCCTCAGCCACAACACTCGGCCGAGTGTTTCCCAGACTCGGGCTAGAACTATTGGCCCACTCTACGGCCGTACATCACGGCCGAGACAATGCCGACTCCGCGTGCCGGCATCGGGTCGAGTGTTTTTGTTTCGGCGTGCATGATTTGGCCCGATACAATTTTGCTAGCTGGGCTGTAGTTTATTGTACGAGTCCGAGCCGTAACGCGATGGAGCCTCGTGGGGGCGCCGGAGTTCTACTTGCTCCGGATCTGTCATTTTCGTGATCATTAATTGTATCCTGTGAAACTACATGCGATGGGTTCGTGCACCTATTCAGGATTTAAACGCTAATCACACTGTGGTCCTGATGTGGTCCATTATACGCAGGGAATTACTCAGAGAATATTCTCAGAATTCTGACTTTATTCTCGGAATCTTTTTTTTTTTAAACGCCGTGGCCCTAAAACTCTGTTGTATCCGTTCACCTCACCTCACATGTAGGAAAAAAAATGTATGCATTTGACGGCTAAAATTTGTGATGCTCAGAGTTTTGTTTTTTTGTGTTTTTGGTGTGTATACCGGGCAGGAAAAAATGGAAATTAGACTCAGGACTTTCGTACATATGCAATTTATCCCAAACAGAAGATCGCTGTTGTCAATTTCCCCAAAGTGGTAGAGCTTGTAAACAGCACACCCTGCTGGATTAAATGAGAACTGTAAATGACATGTATAGAAATTGTATATGCCTCATGACATTACCTATTGAGATTAGTCTCAAAACACTTGACACATGCGTAAAGGTTAATCTACCAATTAAACACAAGTCACAAAAACTGGGTGCAACGAATAGAAACAATGTTTACAAAATATCAATGCTCAGTTAGCTGTTATTACATTTTTTTAACAGAACATCAACCATAATCAGAATCACAGTGATAATGTGCATAAGATATTAAATATTGTAGCATTTCTTTTCAGAATGGTTAAAGATGACTTGGACAGGAAGCAATGAATAAGACTTGAAAAAAAAAAAAAAAGACATTCTGTCTATTGTCATATCACATGCTATGTTCACAGGGCTATTACAAAAAAAAATTCCACAGTAAAATATCTTCATCTTCGGGACATCAATAGTTATATTGTGTCTTTAGCGAGCCTATCAGGTTTTTGAGACACTGAAAATAAAGAGATAATATCCGCGGAAGGAAGCTAAGCGTGTAGTTTTTCCACGGTATGGAAGTTGTGTTCGTATTTCTCCATCTAGCGGCGACAGAATGGAAATACTGCACCATTTAAGATGAAAAAGAAAATCGATTGCTCATCCTTGGTGACCCGGATGTGTATCTGATTTTTTTTTTTTTTTATCGGATATTTTTTGTAACTCGTATTTTGGTATCTGAATGTCGTCTACTGGATTTGGGCAACTTCGAAATATATTGTTTGAATTTTTTTGAGCTTGATTTTTTTTTTATCTGAATTTAGTAACCTTGAATAATAACAGTGAAAACGTGTTCTTGAAAATTCACGAGTTCTCTTCAATACCAATTATATTCAGATGCATAATTGCAAAGCAAAATATTCAGAGGTGGAAATATGAAGACTTAAATTTAAAAGCAACAAAATTCAGATGCATAATTTCAGTGCAATAAAAAATCAGTGCAATGGTTTTGTTGTGTTCTACCCATGTCTGCATGGGTTTCCTTCCTCCCATGGTCCAAAAACACGTTGGTAGGTGGATTGGCGACTCAAAAAGTGTCCTTGTGTGTGTGTCTGTGTTGCCCTGTGAAGGACTGTCACCCCTCCAGGGTGTATTCCTGCCTTGCGCCCAATGATTCCAGGTAAGCTCCGGACCCACCGCGACCCTGAATTGGATAAGGGTTACAGACAATGAATGAACGTCCTGGTGCTTTGTGCTTTGATGACTGAACCACTGTGGAGACTCATTTACCCTTGGACTGTAGGAGTCCATTTTTGAGCTTAGGTTCCTCTCTATGTTTCATCCTTATGGTCTATCTAGATGTCTGCAATAATGATTTTTGACATGTCATGAAAATGTTATAAATTGTTGACTGTGTAGCTCAATACAAAAGGATCAAAGAAGTGTATTAGTTCATTTAGTACTTTGTTACTTAAGAAACCATGAGCGTTTTTAAATATGAATAAATGCAAATATGCTGAAGATAGATATTTATTTTCTTTGCAAATTTCACTGAAAGAAAAGCAAGTGTGATATAACATACATTTACCAAATATGGTAAAAATATTAAATTAAAAAGTAAGTAATTACATATTTGATTAAAGAGAGTAAACAATCGAACACCTAAAATAATGATACTATAACACTAATAGAGTGCAGGTTGTAAATGAGCAAATCAGAAGCCCATGCTGATGGCAGCTGTGTCGTGGAAATCCATAGATCGGCGGTGTCTTTTTGAATCATCGTCATCCTTTTCCTCACTACTATTGTCGCACCGCTGCAAAAAGAAATGAGAACATGAAATAAAATGAAGTGGATTATTTTATGTATCCTGCTGTGGTTATCGCTTTGTGAAATCAGTGTAAGAACTGAACACCACATAATTGCTTTCAAAATTAATGTCTTTAAAAAGCTCTTTGATGTAAACTAACTGGCCAATTACTGGCTAAATATTAGAGCCCAGCTCACCTGAACGCAGCGTCCATTCTTCCGTAGGCACAGTTTAACTTCACAGTGCAGGAAAACTCTTTTTGACTTGTACGTGAAGGTGAACATGTTGAAGGAGAATCGGTTGAATGTTGAGGCTCCGTTATTATACACTTGCACAGTGGCATCATGAGGGTTGGGACATCTAGAGAGTGAAAGAAGATTTAAAGATTAATATAGAGGAGGGAGCGACAGACTGTAAACAATTAATACTAAGGGTCAGGACAATCTGCTTAAGGGACACTCAAAAGTGAAAATTTCATGACTTTTTGCGATGATATTTATTTTTTTATTTTGTATTAACTTAAACATGTTTTGGGGAAAAACTCTTCAATCTACAGTCCTCTCAATAAAAAGACATTTATTAAAGGATTAAGTTAATAAAATTAATTAAAATCTGATGTGCCCTGCGATGGACTACAGCCCTGTCCACAGTGTGTTGATTTCTGGGGCCACATGGATCTCCGGAGGTTCCAAACCCAGCGTGACTCTGATAAAAATGAAGCAGTTACATTTGTAGGAGGAAAGCTACGGTGTTGTTTTTACCCGTTATCAATCAGGTCCCAGTACACACTGTTGTCTTTGTTACTGTCTGGAGTGGCCCAGCATCTGTCCAGCACAGCAGAGAACACATCCTTGTCGACTCCTTCCACAGTCACTCCCACATAGACTGGCTTATTTTCTTCAATCATCAGTTCACCGCTGTATGGGCTGCTGCATGAAGGATCACCACAGGGGTACATCTGGACCGTATATATAGCCTCTAGACCAGGCAGGACCTTGTTGACCACACTGAGGGGAAAAATGAACAAATTTTAAAGAACGTGTCAAATTTTAAAGAAATTGCCATAAAATAAAAGCCTGCTGCTAGAAGTATTCTTACTTTTCTTTTGCCACAATGGACATGGGCATGGAGATGGTCTTAATGAGTGGATACACGCAGGAGAAGTCAATGTTCAGCCAGCTTTTACGACTGATCACTTCATGTGAGTCAAGGCTATTGGATTTCTGCACAGCGTTCTCGTAGATGAAGTGGGTCTTGTTAGTCTGTAGACAGAATGAGTATTAGCTTTTGAGATATTCAGTCCTTGGTAGGTCATAATAAATTTTCCTGCAGAGATATTGGACCTATTAAGAACACAATGTGTTAGCATTCTCAGACAGTAAAGAGTAAAAGGTAACACTACGGCCCTTTACCTGACAAACAGGAACACCACTCTACACCAATAAAGGATCACAGGAGAACAATTTATATTATTCTTCAGCAGGATACTGTACCTTCAGCTCTGTGCCACAGTCTTCTTTTTCAACATTAAATTTGAATACCACTCTGCCAGTTGAGATGTCTCCTTTGCACTTAAGATCATTCAGGTGGAGGGTATATGCAGGGTATCCAGCTTCAAAGAGCTGACAGCGGGACAGTGAGAGAGATCCAGAAAGGCTTTCACATTGCTGTATGGCATCTGAGAAAAACGGAATGAGCAAAAGAAAAAGAAATGAGTAATGACAAGGCAAAGGAATAAAAACTCTAACATGTGGCATTTTATGGGGTATTTAACATTAAAATGTACTTAACATATAATGAAATAAGGACACATTATCTTTCTAAACCCTGATGCCACCGCTCTGACGGCACATCTGTTAGTTGTTTGTATTTTGTTATGGATAAGAAATGAGTCACAACTAACTTTAAATGGGAAAACATATATATTTACTCAGATGTGGGTAGTAACAGCACTACATTTACTTGAATAACATTTTGGACAAATTATACTAATGAGTAGTTTTAATGCAGCATACATTTCACTTTTACTCAAGAATATTTGTGAAGAAGAAGCTGTACTTTTACTCTGTTACATTGAGCTACATTCTGCTCTCTACTCGCTACTTATTTTTATCGACCGTCCTCTTTGTTTTGTTTTGTAGAGTCTTCCAACAGAGGCTCTGTCACATGACTGAGTCTCACCAATCAAATGTAGCCACTAGAGACTTTTGACTTTCACTAATCAAAAAAATAAAAAATAAAATAGAAGCACAGTACAAGAGCAGAGAAAACTCTCTACTTATTGAGTCCATTGTTTTGTTATTAAGTTATTGCTGAACTGAATTCATGTTGCTTTGTAAAGATTTCATTTATTATTGTCTTAGTTGTTTAAGAGATATTCTTGGCTCTGAATTTGTTCATTGCGGTTTTATATTTTTGTGCATTCAGGTGTATTATTTGATGTCCTGATTATTAAACAAAGAGGTTACTCAGCAGTTACTCAGTACTGGAGTAATTTTTTGACTTAGTATTTTTTACTCTTACTGAAGTAATACATTTGGTGACTACTTTTTACTTTTACTTGACTTTTTCTGAGTACAATTGTTGACTACTCTACACACCTCTGTATTTACTACAATCTCAACTAACAAGGCTGGTGCATATCTCTTTTGTTTGCACAGAGGGGAGGACACAGTGAATTCATGATTTATTATCTGCGCCTGTTCATATGTAGTTTATTCATTCATTCATTCATTATCTGTCACCGCTTATCCAATTCAGGGTCGTGGTGGGTCCAGAGCCTACCCTGAATCATTGGGCGCAGGGTGTGAATACACCCTGGAGGGGGCGCCAGTCCTTCACAGGGCAACACAGACACACACACACATTCACGGACACTTTTTGAGTCACCAATCCACCCGCAACGTGTGTTTTTGGACTGTGGGAAGAAACCGGAGCACAAAGAGGAAACCCACGCAGACACAGGGAGAACACACCAACTCCTCACAGACAGTCACCCGGGGCGGGATTCGAACCCACAGCCTCCAGGTCCCTGGAGCTGTGTGACTGTGACGCTACCTGCTGCAACACCATGCCACCCCACCATGCCGCCCATATGTAGTTTAGAGTTTTGTTGAATTCTGGTGTGTTGGAAGATGAGACAAACAAATCTCCCTCATTTTAAGAATTACACCATATCCATGTTGTAAATATTAATTCACTTAAACAGAGGCAACATTTTGGCTCATCCAATATATTACAACTTTATGTTATTTCTGTATCTGTGCAAGTTACATTTCACTTAACTCATTTCCAGTACATCCTGCTGGTATTGTAAACAGATATTCTCATAAACCCCTAACACTAAAAACAGGGGAAGTATAATTCAAAGAAAAAAAATGTTAAAAGACAGAATTTACCGAAAGTGTCAGGGTTCTTCCTTAATGCAGGCAAAGCACAGGCACAGCCGACTTGTCCATCTTTCTTTTGACATATTTCACCCAAAGTGCATTTCAGATCCTCACATATTTCTGATAAAAGAAACACAAACAGACCTTTATTTCAAAATCTGAGACATAAATCATACATTACTTTTTATCTATTCATTCTCTAAAAATTTCCAACTTTTTCTAATTTGGGGGAGTGTGTGTTTTCCTGATATCGATACTCTTCAGCATTTGATTTTCTTAAGGTATGAAATCTCAACATTATTTTATTGGTGTTTGGGCTAAATGCTTTAGTGCACTATGTAATCTCAGTGTTCCAGCACTCATTGAGGACAATGTAGGCCTGTTTTTGTAGATGAAGTGCACAGAAATGATGTAATTCAGTTTAAAAGTCTGTTATCTTACTTTCTTCTGATGATCCTGAATCAACTTAAAATGGAGAGAAAATGACAGAAATAATAAATAAACTACATGATTCTTCATATTTTTGAATCTGATATGCAATATATTATTTAAACAATTCAGATATTGGATGTGAAATATCAGTGAATTTACCTTTTCTAGAATCTGACCCCTGTCCTAATGTGAGAAAGAGAAAGTAAGAGAGGGGGAGACAGAATGACACAGAATACACAAATCACATATTCCTGGTTTCCTAACTGCTTAAGTAAATAAATAAAATTAAAAAGAAAAATTAGAATGTTTAAAGACATGCAGGATATTTACACCCTCCAGGATAACAAACACACACACACAAACACACACACACACACACACACATGCACGCACACACACACACACACACACACAAACAAACAAACACATGCACGCACACACACAGGCACACACAAACACAGGCACACACAAACACACACACACATGCACGCACACACACACGCACACACACACACACATGCACGAACACACACACACAAACACACACACAGACACGCACACACACATGCACACACACACACACACATATATATACACACACACAACCAAATAGGACACTGCTCTATGATTATAAGGATTAAAATCCTTTAATATCTATTTTATAAACAGGAAACAAATACTTCTCAAAATCAAAAAGACAGGACAAATTAATGAAAGGCAAATGTAAGACATTTATTGCAGAGACATTTTAGATTTAATTTTAAACAAATAAGAGATGGTCTTATAACCAGTGACATTAAAATGCATTAATATGTGGAAATCTAAAGTGCCCCTAAGGTGACATATTGGTTATGTTTAGAATATGTTTTTAATGTTTATAATATTATAATAATTATTTATAATAACTTTCAAAAATGTTCAAAAAATAATAACTAAGTTGAGAATAATTTACCTTCTCCATAGGTCCTGGTGACTCCAACTAATTTGAGAGAGAGAGATAATGAGTGCACTGTAGATTAATTTATTATTACGGCACGTTTCGCCTTGCGTGTAATTTTTCCCCCCAGAAACGTCCTGTGTTAAAAACGGTTCCTGCAGTCATTACTGAAAACGCAGACTCATTTCCTGTGTTACAGTGCCCATATTAGGATTATTAGGTCTAAACTCTAGGTTTCAGTGAGAGAAATATAGAGCATTTTAGTAACAGTCACTATTTAACACACTAAAATAAATGAACAAATATATAAAAGGTGTGCAGACATTTCCCTCTGAATGTCAGACTGCTGCTAACTAGAAGGCAGTTCAGGAGTTGAATTTTCCTTGGTGATTAAACTCATGCACTGAATTAAAATGATAAGACTCGAAAATGTTAATGTTAATATATTGTATGCATATGATATGTTGTACATACTTACCCACAAAGAGTAGAGCGACCAAACTGAGCTGAAGCAGAGGACTCATCTTGCAAAGTATCTATACCAAAGAAAACAGTTGACAGTTACATCATTGCACACTTTAATTTCAAAGGCTCACTGCGTTTCATGAGCTAACGGTAATAAACTAAATAAACACAAAATAATATTTCGGAATCGAGGAATTAAACTGATGGGTTTCTCAGAAACCCAGACCTCACCATAAAATGTATCCCAAGGAAAAGTACATGATAATTAGCTTTGATACTAGATGTAATAAGCATATCTAATATACAAATGCAGCAAAGGAAATTGAATTAGGAGAATGTTTACAAGTCAATAAAATGAAACAAACACTTACCAGTTAATAGATCTGTGTGTAAAGCAGCTCTATTCAACCTCTGAGGATAGGGCTAAGATTCGCTGTCTTTATATATATGTTGTTTAGCGGAACACAGCTGAAATATGTAGCCATCAAACTTGATGAACCTGCTGTTCCAGCATACGAAATAATTTTCACCTTTGATAAAACAGATGTTTTTCATCCCACACCTTGTTTGAACCAGTTTCTGTTTCTATTCATGATTAAATTCACATATATTCATAATTAAATATATGAATTCAATCATTCACCCCAGGAACTCACCCTGGAGGGGATGCCAGTCCTTCACAGAGTGACACAGACTCACACATTCACATCTACAGACCCATTTGAGTCGCCAGTCCACCTACCACCGTGTGTTTTTAGGCTGTGGTAGGAAACTGAAGCACACGGAGGAAACCCACACAGACACAGAGAGAACACACCAAACACTCAGAGCGGGACTCAAACAAAGGTTCCTGGAGATGTGTGACTATGGAGCTATGGAGGATATGTCGGTTTCCTCCTAGAAATGGCTCCAAATGTTAATTTCATAGACACACTTTATTTCAAAAAGCTTGATTTCCGCATTGTGTCTGTGATATAGAATGTGTTCTTAATGATTTGACAGAAAAGGAAAATGTTGTGTGGTCTCTTACTTTTCTTACAATAATAATAATAATAATAATAATAATAATAATAGCTATAATACTAATAATAATTTTAAGTGAATATTATTATAATAACAATACAAAAAATAATGATAATAATAATTCTTATTATTATGTCAATCTGGGGCTCCGGTGCACAGTGTCACATGTGCAGTATGTATAAACCAGCTGAAACATTACTCAAGCATTATTCAAATTCAATTATTCATAGGTTTGTTCCCCATAGCAGTTGTTGACTTCTTTTGATGTCTGACTTAGTAAATCAACAAAAGGTTATTAGATCAGAAACTTTTAAGAATGTTTAGGTTAATCGTAGTTTAAAAAAACAGGTAATGTATTATCATTTTTTGTTTTGTTTTGTTTTGGACATTCATTCATTCAGATGTTTATCCAGTTCTGGGTCACGGTGTGTCCAAAATGGAATCACTGGGTGTAACACAGCAACACACTCAATAGGCAAAACTTTTCTTAATAAAGTAAAAGTATGACTTGAATGTAGGTCAAAAAAAAACCATTTGTACCTTAGAACCAGGAAACATGTGTCCTGTGGTTGTAGTGAAGCTTGAAGCATTAATTAAATTCATTACATTTGCCTGCCTTAAATTCCTTTTCCTTAATTAACTATAAGTTTTGAGGTCATGAATGCAGTCCAATAACTTGTTTGCCACAAGCAATTACATTCATTGTGGTAAATTTAGAAGATCAAACTGTTCTCTAAAAAAGGCAAACAAATGAGTGGATATACAAAGATATTGTTGTGTATTGCCTTTAAATGTGTGTCTCTTTCAAGAAGAATAGGCACCAAATGAAGGTGGTGAGGAACTTTTCCACGGAAATAAAATAAATCTCCTAGCTAGAAGGGTGCCAAATGCGAGACCATCGGAATTATGAAATGAAATGTGCAATCACTTGTCACTGTACAATGAAATGTGTCTTTTGCATTTAACCCATCTGTGGCAGTGAATACACACACACACAGTGGTGGGCAGCCATCCCCGGCGCCTGGGGAGCATTTGGGGCTTTAATGCCTTGCTCAAGGGCACTTCAGCCATGGATGTTCCCACCGGTCCTGGGGATTAAACAGATGACCTTCCGGCACTAAGCCCGGTCCTTTGACCATAAGGCCAAAGCTGCCCCCTTGAATATACAGCATTTACAGGAATAGGGTTAGGTTTGTCCAGTACACTCAATGTGCAACCAATTTTAACTGAATAAGATTATGTCTAGCGCAAACTGAGCAAGTACGTATATGACGAATAACCTTGTCACAAGCCTCCTGTTCAGTATTGAGCTGTGAATCCTCGTCCCATTGCTGCTTGAGAACTATGGTCTGGGTGGGAAATAAAGAAATTATAAGGATATATAATTTAGAAATATTTATACCTCAAACATATAATTAATGAAGGGAAAGGAATGGCAAATGTAATGAATTTAATTAATGCTTCAAGCTTCACTACAACCACAGGACACATGTTTCCTGGTTCTAAGGTACAAATGATTGTTTTTTGACCTACATTCAAGTCATACTTTTACTTTAATAAGAAATGTTTTCCCTATTGAGTGTGTTGCTGCGTTACACCCAGTGATTCCATATTTGACACACAGCGACCCAGAACTGGATAAACAGTTACAGATAATACCTATGTGATATAAATTAAGAAAAAGTAAACATAATAAAAAAATCAATCGATGTTTAAAATATTTGTCATCCATCCTGAATCTTGCTCTCCAATTGATGGGCCTGGATGATATATGCTTGTCATTGCCCCTTCTCTGCTCCAACAATGAACGTCTACTCATTGGGGTTCCTGGACCTGGAACTTTACTACTGTATTTTCACAAGTTTGCATTGTTCCGTCCTGCTAATTTTGTTGTTATCCACTTCACCTCTTTGCAAAACCATTTAGCACCTGCTCTTTCAAACTCACTCTCCTACGTCCTTAAAGAACCATAGGTCTGACCATCTCCAGCTCCCAAGATGGTTTGACAGGATGTTTGCTTTTCAGGTAAGTTCCTCCACATCTGCTCCTACTGTGGCCAGACTCATCCAGCTGTTCCCAGCACAATCCAATGTGTGAGGACAGCCATTTTAAATCTGTCATAAGCTCATTCACGCATACATGTTAATCCAGAAATGTTCTGGAGTTTACCCGCACGCACACGGCACATTTCATGCTGAGAGTGTGTGTCTGACACACAAAAGCTCCCACTGTGCGCTGCATGTGAAAGGAGTGCTCCAGAACATCTCTGGATCCAATAATGCTGAGTTTCTCTTGAATTTCTAATGAATTCATACCTGAAAGGGGCTATAGACTGTTTTTATTCAGTGCAGTTTGGCACATAACGAGATACTAACGTTGAGTTGCTGCATATTACAACCTGAACACAGTTAATATTAACGTTGACTTACTCTCAGCCTTGTTTCCCTAACCGTTATATACAAGCGGTTTTCATGGCTGTAATTAGCCGTCATTGTTATGTATTGTGTTCTCGGTACTGACCTCAGGCCCAGAGCTGGTAAACACTAACTTTACAAACCAGACTCTGACGGTGAAGCGGAGGCCAATGAAGCTCATGATTGGAGCAGTTTTATATTTGAACAGGCGCCTTAACGAAGGCTGAAAGGAGACCCACCCATATGGATCAAAAAGACGTGTTTACTTTATAAAACGCTAAAAAATACAGCCTTTCTCCCGGCGTGGCGCTGTTAATTACGCCGTAAAAGTATACATTTTTACACCGTTAAAATACCAAGGTTCAAAACTAATTAAAAAAACGACTTTTGATGACTTTTGACTTTTGGCGTTTTGAAATAAGATAAGCTCCACCAGCCGGCCATGAAAGCCAATCCATTTCAACTGCAATCGTCCAATCACTGACAGAGAAGATCAGACCAACTCAATTCACTGCAGGCCTCAATCACTCTGGATAGAATGTAGATAGAAGTGTATCATTCTCAGCATTGGAGTGACACTGATGTGGTGGTGTGTGTCATTTTGGTACGAGTAGATCAGTCACAGCAGTGCTGCTGGAGTTTTTAAACCCATCAGTGTCTGGACTGAGAATAGCCCTCTGACCAAGAACATCTAGCCGACAGTTTCCCGTGTCACTGATGAAGGACTAGAGGACCACCGACACACAATGTGCAGCAACTGATGAGCTACTGTCTCTGACTTTACATCTACAAGTGGACCAACGAGGTAGGGGTGTCTCACAGAGTGGACAGTGAGTGAACACAGGGTTTAAAAACTCCAGCACCACTTCTGTGTCTGAGCCACTTGTACCTGCCCAACACACACTAACACACCACCACCACCACCACGTCAGTGTCACGCAGCGCAGAGAATGATCCACCACCACATCATACCTGCTCTGTGGGGGTCCTGACCATTTAAGAACAGGGTGAAATTGGGATGGGAGAGTATGCAGAGAAACAGATGGACTACAGTCTGTAATTATATATATATATATATATATATATATATATATATATATATATATATATATATGATTTGCAAAAACATCCATTGTGAAAGGTATTAAAAGATTACATTTGAACAAAATGAATATGACGTATAAGATACTTACATCCACTATCTGCCAGGTTACACAATTTGTATATTTTTTTCTGATTAATTGTGGGTTTGTTAGATTGCACTTAAATCTTTGCATGTTTTCAGAAAGAACTACAAGATGGCAGGATCAAAAATAGTGCAATATATAGTGAATAGGGCATTGTTTCAGACATGGGCAATGTTAAATTTACATTGTTAATATGAACTATAGTAAAAACATGACAGTGTCGCAGTCACACAGCTCCAGGGACCTCCAGGGTGTCTGGCGCCTGACGTATATTTTAAACATAAGGCCTTAAGTGCAGCATTAAAAATATTCACTATTCTGTATGTTTAGACATATGTTCTGTGTACATGATCCAAAGAAGGATATACATTTTTTCCTCTCCCTCAGTTCCTTGAATATACAAATGTAGACCAAATTCCATATTACCATATTTGGAAAGTTTAAGGATCATATAGATGGGAGTGCAAGCCGGGAGAAGAGAGAGAGACTGAATCGGACACCTCTTTCACGGGATCCTTAAGAACCCGTAAGACACTGTTTCTGTAAATAAAGATGAATTTACACCTTTAACTATGTCTGCGGAGATTCTTTTCCATCATCTGTCTTCACAATACAGCAAATAAACAACAAAAAGATGGCGATGAGGGTGGGATATTGAGTTGTGGCCTTTCAGCTTCAGACGGCTCCTGCATACGAACTCCCGCTTAAAGCCGGCAAATAAAAGGTGAGATTTTTCACAAATTTGAGTGCAAAATTTGTTTGTTTGAGCTATTTGTTTAGTTGAACGGTTGCACCGTATTAGACTCATTCGTGTATACACTATTGTGTTGATGGTGCTAGGGGAGTTTCTTCGTTCTAAACTTGGGTAAACGTACAGAAAAATAGAACAGAAAAATAGAAATTAAGGAAAAAGGTAATAATGAGGTAAAAGTGTAAAAGGAAAAGAAGCAGATGTAACAGAAGGAAAAAATGAAAAGGAAAGGAAAAGTTGAAGTATAAGTGTAGAATTGCTTAATTAGTAACATAATGTGTTAAGATGTATTTGGCCACTGTGTGAAAGTAAGCTTTGAGTTATTGTGGAATTGGAATATATTAAAAATAGTAAGAAGCCCTGCGGCCCAGTGGCATTTGGTTAAAATTTATATAAGGTTAACAGTGAAATAGAAGAGAAATCAGGTAATATAAGAGAAGTAATAGAAGAGAAAAAAGGAAAAGAGATAATAGTGAGTTACAAGAGATTAAGAAGCCGCTATTTGGTTAAAAGCCCTCTCTGTAGAGGTGGGTTAGACTGGCCGTAAATCCTCAAAAATTCACTAGGTTTGACGAGAAAATGGAGGTGTGATCTGAGATTTAATTTCCTACTCGAAACACTGTTGTCGAACACTGTAATGATGCTGCCTCTCTTTGAATAATTACACCTCATAACATAGCATAATTTAAAAATAAAAAATAAGGAAATAAGGAGCGGCAGTGGAATTAAAAGCATGCTGTTAAAGTGTGATTTTGTGGAAAATGTTGGATAAACGTTGGAATTGTGTTAAATGTTGGAAGTGATGTGTCTATGTGTCTAGGTGAGTGAAGAAAAAATAAAAGGGGAGTGTCCTTCTGTATGTGTGTGTGTTTGTGTGAGCGTGTCTCTCACCCTCCCTTCCTCATCCTCTATCTCTGTCTCTCAGTCTGTAACTATGTGTGTGTGTGTTTGTGTGTGTATGGTTAGGGGAAAGAGTTATGGTTGTGAGTGCTGAAGTGCATGTGGGGAATGGCCACCTCCTCTCTTCTTTTGGTAAATCATGAATGTGTGTGCAGAGCTGGTCTCTCACTTGCTCTGTAAAGAGCCATACATTTTCTGTGTATGTGTTTAGAAAAAGGGGTGTAAAGGACACTTCTGTCCAGAGAGTGTCAGAGTGAAGAAAGTGGGGAAATGTGATGAAGAATGAGATATTTAGAAATTAATAGGGAAAGAAATTTGTAATGGTAAAAGCTTCGTTCCAGGACAGTTATTGTAAATGATTTCCTGAACCCCTAAATAAGAGAGCTTTGTTTAATTATAATTCCAAAATGAGCCTTGAACAGAAGACGTTTTATTAAATTAAAAAAGTAAATTAAATGAACCTTCTGGGAGACCGTAAATTAAGAAAACAATAGAAAATGAGCTCCAGAAGTATGTTTTTAGATGCTAAGAATAGAAAAGGGAGAGAGAAGTTATAAAGCTGCGTGTAATAATTAGCGTTAAAGGTGAATCACAACGGACAAAAGTGTCTGTCTGTAATTAAGAGTGTACATTGGGGAAACTGTAAGGTGTAATCATGGGAATTAAAGATTAAATTAGTATTGGAAAAGAAAAGGAGCCACATTGATTTGGTTCAAATAGAAAATAATAGTTATTTGGGCAAATTAAAAATATAGATGTATAAATATGGGCGGCATGGTGGCGCAGCAGGTAGTGTCGCAGTCACACAGTTCCAGGGGCCTGGAGGTTGTGGGTTCGTTTCCCGCTCCGGGTGACTGTCTGTGAGGAGTTGGTGTGTTCTCCCCGTGTCCGCGTGGGTTTCCTCCGGGTGCTCCGCTTTCCTCCCACAGTCCAAAAAACACACATTGCAGGTGGATTGGTGACTCAAAAGTGTCCGTGAATGTAGGTGTGTCTGTGTTGCCCTGTGAAGGACTGGCGCCCCCTCCAGGGTGTATTCCTGCCTTGCGCCCAAATGATTCCAGGTAGGCTCTGGACCCACCGCGACCCTGAATTGGATAAGCGGTTACAGATAATGAATGAATGAATGTATAAATTATATGATGTATAGTGCTGTGCAGAGGTTTGGGCTCCTGAGATTGTGTGCGTTTGAACTGGTGTGGTCCTTGTGTGGAGTTGTATGTGAGCACAGCAGAGATATAAAAATACAATAATCTAAAATAAAAGGCAAATATAGGATAAATTTAACATAGTGGGTGGGAGTGAGTTGGTGGAGCAGTAATTTGTTTGGGTTCTCTTTGAATGCAATAGTTTGATAAAATTGAGGAACATTGTTTGGGGTAATTGTGTTTGGCCAGTGGAACTACCTAATGGCCTTATATGGAGAGAACTGCCACAAGGTGGAATTTGGAGGGGATCGAATTAATATTTGTGTTGGAATGGTGTTGTTTGGTTGAATGTTGAGCTTTATTGATTTTCATTTGAGTTTAGTAAATTAACATTTATTGCTCAGAAAAAGGGGTTTGAATCTTATAATCTCTGGTGTTTAGATCTCTGTGAAGTACTTTTATTTTATATAAACAATTAATTAGCCGCCAACTGATAATTGTAAAAGTACTACCAATGTGTGAATATTGGAAAACTCTGAGTGTTTGGCAGTGGTGATTTCTGGGGTTTCAAACATACCACTGGAATGGTTTTATATGTTAAAATTACAATTTGCAACTACTAAATCTAGTGACCATAGAATGGTATTTGACATATTTATGTTTAACTGGGAAAGCAAAACCAGATGTTAAAGCATGCTTTATTGAGGATTGACTTTTTTTGTTTGCCATCAATCACTTTTAGACTCTTTCTCTGGGCTGTTTACAAAAGGGGGAGTTACTCAGACCTCAAGCCAATGAAGACACTTGTTGGAGTTGATTGACATGCAAAATAATCATACAATATTTAATGAAGGATAAAATTGTTATGAATGAACTAAAGTGTTGGTAAATAAAATACAAATAAACATATTGAATGTTTAATTACCAAAAACTAAGCTCAATGTATTAAATTTCTATTTGTCTCTTTCCCTTATCCTGTGTGAGACAAGCGGAGACGGTGGAGGACCACAAACAGTGGGCAGTTGGCCATAAAAGAAAAAGAGGGGTTGAAGTTTGAAGTTTCCCAGAGCAGACTTTAGAAAAGGCCTGTTATATTTTTATCCACAAACTATCTTTCACAAACATCTGCATTAATACATTTAGGTTTAATAATTAATAGGTCTTATTATTAAAAAGTAATAGTTAGAAATTCATAGATTTGTTTTATCTCTTTGCATTTAGTCCATTATTTGTGCTACAGTACATGACATTGTACATGACAATACAGTACGTCTTTTTCAAAGAAAGCTCGGCAACAGGTTGTTCCTTTTCTTAAGATAACATGCTTATTTGATTATAATTCCATTAAGAGTTATAAATTAGGTTTATGAAGACAAATTATTGTGTGGGGAAAGGTTTTTTTTTTTATCTAAGATTTGCTGCAGGTGTAATGGGGCTGCAAATATTTAGTGGTAATTATCATAAGTAGAAGTGCTTGTTGAGCCTTATATAAATTTGTATATTCTTTATTTGCAAGGTAGTTAGAAAATGCTTTTTTAATCTAAGTTTATGGTGTACTTAGTAATTATATTACTTAGTAAAGGGGAGATTTAGTGGTGTGAATTTGTATTGCATTCTAAGGTTTGATTTCTCTGAAGTAGGCACATTCAATTTGGGTTTAATTTCTGTTGATTGTGGTAATATAGTGGCCTATAAACAGAGGAAAAAGGGAGAGAAATATTTTAAGTGTAAGCTGGGAACATATTAAGACATTATTATGCCAAAAATGGGCACTAATGTTTCAAAAGAGGTTACTCCTGTTGATATAGTTCAGAAAAATAATCCTTTAATAAAATTTTATAAGCGATGGCCTGACATAGACCAACCATGGCCGGTAGAGGGGACACTTAACCCAGATCTAATTAAAAAGATGGAGGTACTTGTATCAGTATACAAACAAGGACAGAAGAAAGGGCGGGGGCGCACAAGAGCTCGCTATGTAGTAGGACGTGTTGAACTTGAGCTCCTGCCGAGCTTTTGTTTTATTTAGCATTTTTTGGACGCTTAGGATTACGGTATGTTGTTAAAGTTTCCTAAAAGTGCTCTCTAAGTAAGGCGACAAAGTTTGTGTGGACTTATGGCTACAAACTTCCTAAATATAAGTATACTGGCCCGCTCAGTACTAGGCCTAACGCCGCCTCGACCTCAAGTAAGTCCCTCGGCGGGATTTACTTTGCCTTCGGCCGAATCCCTGTAGTGGACGCGGTAGCTCTCAAATCCGAGATTCTCCTCTCAGTAAAAGCGGATATCTCGGCGGTGATTAAATCAGAACTGAAAAATGCACTTAGTGAGATTTTTGGTTCCCTTAAAGTTGAGCTACACGGAGTAAAATCTGAGATTGTTGGAAATATGGTGGCAATCCACTCTGAGGTTGACCAGCTGTAATGAAGCTTTATTATTGAATGCGCTGAGACTAAGATTTTAGCAGCAAACACTCCTGTGTGTCGGACAAGACATCAAAGACACGGAGACATAAGATGATATTCTGGATGTTGTTGTATTAAGTGGACTGATTTGACATTGTAGTTGAATCAGAGAATATTAAGCAGTAAACTTGGTAGATAAAGATACAGAAGAATGATGAAAAGTAATTGAGTCTGAAATGAACAACAGACAGGTACAATATTAACTAGTAGTAGAAGTATATATACACATACATAGACACATAAATGGTGGGATAAAGAAGGCTAATACACGCAACACTCATTCATATCATAACAGAGCACAAGCTATATCATCACATTAACGGTTACACAGCTTAAACAATGGGATTATATCCCATGTGGACAGAAAAAGAATAGCAACAGTCTCTGAGCAGTAACTAATTATACACCAAAGAAATCGATTAAGAACACAGATTTAGTGCATTTCCACCAAGTTACACCATCAATACTAACGTGGAACAGCTCAATATTGTAAAATATATCAGAAAATATGACCAAACCTATGAATATTAAAGGAAATACAAATCGATACTGAAACTACATTTCTACAGACCTAGCCTACAATTAGAATTAAGCTATTCTCAAAGAATGAACATAATAGCTTACTTTGTGTCACAGACTCAAATGAAGAAAATAAACCCACACTGAACCAGCAAGAGCAACTCTTTTAAAAGTTCAAACTTTTAGGAACCAAATCAAACGTCTACACAGTCCCTTTGTTCACTGCATACTGTTGCAAAATGGCGCTGCTACTTGCAGCCGAGGCTCCCGATAGGCTGCCGTTGTCATTTATGCTGACCAATGCAGAGAGGGCTTTTCTAATTTCAAGGGCCTTTTATACAGCCGCCCCCAAATGTGTAACACATTTGCTCCCAATAAAAGGCTCCAATCACATCACTAGCTTAAGAGTCATCTGAACTATTGCACATAGAGTCTTCTCCTGCTGCAAGTGCAGGCAAAACAACCATTCGCGCCACTGGTCGCGTATACATTTGCCCTTTGATGTTCACATCTGCTGACCTGATTTGGTCATCTGCACTGCGATGAACCCTGGTGACACGTCCAATGGGCCACATTGCCCGAGGGTGCTGTGGGTCCACTATCATGACAACTGCATCCTCTGATATTTTAGTGGGGGAAGAGTGCCACTTCTGTCTGACCTGTAAGCTGGGAAGGTAATCACGAATAAACCGGGCCCAGAATCGGTCAGCCAGAACTTGTGAATGTCTCCAGCGTTTACGACTTAGCAACTCAGACTCAGGATATACTACCTGTGGCAAGGATCCATCTGGCCGCCCCATGAGCAAGCTATTGGGTGTCACTGGGTCAGCATCCGCAATATCAGCTGAAACATAGCCTAATGGCTTAGAATTCAGGATCGCCTCTACCTCCAGAAGAACCGTTAATAGGACTTCCTCAGGTACTGTCTGGGCACCCACTGTAGTGTAGAGTGCAGACTTGACTGAGCGTATCTCCCTTTCCCACACTCCACCAAAATGTGGGGCAGCTGGGGGGTTAAAGTGAAAACTTATCTGCTGGCAGGCTAGTTGCTTCTTCAGATTAGGGGCTAAATATGCAAAGGCCTCCCTTGGCTCTCTGTCTCCTCCTTTGAAATTGGTCCCTTGATCTGACCACAACTCAACTGGTTTACCCCTTCGAGATATGAACCGCCTCAGAGCCATTAAGAAGGAATCCGCATCCATATTACTAAGAAGATCCAAGTGCACTGCTCTTGTTGTTAAACACTTAAAAATGACGCCCCATCGCTTTTCCGGACGTCTTCTGACTTTAACCAATAGTGGTCCGAAACAGTCCATACCTGTGGAATGAAAAGGGTGTTTGTGAAGGCAGAGGCGTGCAGCAGGTAGGTCAGCCATTCTAGGGATGGCCGGCTGTGCCCTCCAGCGCTGACACTCTGGGCAGGTATGTTGGTGACGGTGGACAGCTTCGCGTCCACGAAGGATCCAGAAAGCTCGGCGTATCTCTGCAAAGACTCGCTCAGGTCCTGGATGGAGTAGTCGATGGTCGTAGTCTTTTATGAGCAGGTGAGTAGTAAGATGAGTGGGGTCTAAAACAACAGGATGTACTGTGCACTCATCTAGGGTTTCAGCTCATCGCAGCCTACCGCCAACTCTGATAAGTCCAGTGGATGGATCAATCTCAGGCGCTAAAGCGAGAAGTCGGCTTCCTGACGACACTTGTTTCCCTGTAGCTAGTCTCTCATAGTCATCGGGAAATGACTCCTGTTGGGATTGTTTCAGAATGAGAATTTCAGCCCACCGATAATCCTCAGCTGAGGGAGTGGAGTCAGACTTAATTGCTTTGTCTTTAACAACGGATTCTAAGAGCTCCTGCCATTTACTGTGTTTCTTGACATCAAAACTGGCAGAATCAGACACGACAGTAGAGCCGCAAAAAACTGCCTTCCTCAGCTCTGCTGTGTCATCTGCCACAAAGCTCCAACCGAGGAATGGACTGCACCCGTTTGGGGGCTACTCTAGACCGTGACATAATAAAAGACAGGTAGACTTCATTTCCTTTATCGACTGTCCTCATATATGCCACAGCTCCATACACATGTTCTGAAGCATCAGAGAAGATGTGGACCTCACGGGTAGAGTCCACATTCTGTGCTTGTATTGGGGCATATGCTCTAGGGAGACTAATGAGTGGTAGGGTTTGAAGTTCTGACTCCCAGTCATGCCATGACTGCAGCAGATCCTGGGGAAGGTTAGGGTCATCCCAACCCCGCTGTTTGTCCCATAACTGCCTGATGATTACCTTAGCCCGAGAGGTATAAGGTAGGAGGAACCCCAGTGGATCATATTGTGTGGCTAGAACCTTGTAGATATTCCTCAAGGTTGGGTCGTCATAGATGACAGGTCTATGCTTGTAGCCTAAGGTGTCGGCCTGCCAGTGCCAGCTGAGCCCTAACATAGACTCAAGGGAGTCAGCTTTATCTTGGGTGAGCCATAGTTCCAGGCTTTCTGACTGCGCTTCTTGAGGTAAATGTTGCAGAACGCTGGGGATGTTACAAGCCCACTGACGTAGCTCGAATCCAGCTGTGGCTAGAAGCTCTCTAAGCTTATCCACCAACAGTTTGGCTTCTTCTTGTGTGCGCAGACTCTGCAGGCAGTTATCAACATAGAAACATTTTTCCACTGAGAACCTGACATCGTCCTCTGGCACACTGTGGGCAGTAACATGGTGCTGCAGAGCAAATGTAGCGCAACAAGGGCTACAGGTGATACCGAAGGGTAACACCTGCCATTCAAAGGTTTTCGGGGGCTCTTCCACCTTTAAATCCCGCCACAGGAACCTCAGCAGGGAGCGATCATCAGAGAGAAGTCGTACTTGATGAAACATCCCCTTTATATCCCCGCTTATTGCTATGGGGTGTTCTCGAAACCTCACCAGTACTCCCAACAATGACACCCCAAGGGCAGGTCCTGGCAGCAGATACTGATTTAGGTTCTTACCCAGATATTGATGGGAACAGTTGAAAACCAAGCGGTTCTTCCCATTCTGACTGACTAAATAATGGGGAATATACCAACAGTCACCTTTAGGGCTGGACTCTGAAGTGATCTCCCGGACAGCGCCAGACTGGATGAGCTTCTCCATTTCCTTTATGTATGCTTCAGCCCGCACTGGGTCTTTCAGCAGACGCTTCTCTGTGCTGCGCAAGTTAGGCATTACAGACTCCTTTGGAGCTTGCAGCAGTGGCTAAGTTTTCTGCCGCAATAATGGTGTGGCATATCTTAAGATTCCTTCCACCTCTGTACGAATAGTCTTAGTTTCAAGCAGTGTTAGGGCCTCCCTATCCTGCTTTGAACGGGTCGCCTCCTTTTCTGTCCGACAAGGAACCAGGTCAACTTGCCATAGCCTCTGAACATGTCTGAATATCTCATCCATTGGGGGAACCACTGAATTCAGTAGACACTGCTGTGAAGCAACTGGCCGCCCCATGAACTTAAATGGACCCTGCAGAGTCCACCCAAGTCTAGTATGCACTGCAGCAGGTCCATCTGGTGGACCAAGTCTAACTGGCTCAATCGGAGTAATGAGATGGGGCTGGTCTGATCCAATGAGCAGCATGGGCTTAGCATCCTTCAAAGGATGGATAGGAAGACCCTTCAAATGCCTATATTTCTTCTGTAGTAGGTCTAATGGGTAGGAGTGAGGTGCTAGGTTGATCCTGTCAGCTGTGAACACATTCTCTATCAGATGACTTCTCCGTGGGTTGCATAATGGAGAGACACGGAATGACACAGTGGAACCCTGGAGCACCTGGATATCTTGCCGTACAGTGCGTAGCGGGAGTGCTTCTGGAATACCGCATAAGCCTAAGACTTTGGCAGCTGCAGGTAATAACATTGTCTTTTCAGATCCATCATCCAGGATAGCAAAGGTATCTAAGGTCCGATTTCCATGATGGACCAGCACTGGGACAACTTTTAGCATGACCCGGCTTCCAACCACCGGTTTGTCTAGGTAGAGGGTCTCGGAAGATGAATTAGTGAGGCAGCTTTCACCCTTAGCATGCAGAGTCCCATCATCCTTCTGTGTTCTAGTGTTCACATCATGTAGAACGGTAAGGTGCCTCCTCTGACACAGGTTACAGGGCTTCTTTAAATTACACTGGGCTGCCTGATGTGTTCTAGCACAACGCCAACAGCGTTTATTGACCTGTATCCAGTCCTTGAGCTGTTCTCTTGAGAGCTTGGCTACTGCACTACAAAGACTAAGGTAATGATCAGTGCTGTCGCAGAACGGGCAATAGGCTTTACCTTTTGCTCTGTTCTTCAATCCGCTCTCTTTACAGAGCAGCTTACCAGGCTCTGAAGGCGACCCTACTCCATGCAGGATGGTTACGGTATGTTTCCCTTGCTGGTTTCCAGGCCTCATGCTCTGTTTCTCTTTTGCTGCTCTAAACGGGCCCTGGTCATCAAAACTCTGGCACCATGACTCATAGCGCAACCAGTTTGAGAGGTCATGTAAGGTGTAAGCGGTCCCAGATTGGCTGAACATCTGACGTCGGAACTCAGATCTCTGTTCTTGGGGGAGTTTGTTCAGGAGACGAGCCACATGTGACCCACATTTTAACTCAATCTCTCATGGTGGGCCTAATGTCTTTAACAATCCCACCAGTGACTGTACCTGTAGTGCGAACCTCTGAAATACCACAGAGTCCCCGCGCCTAACATCGGGGGACTCCAGAACACTAGTTATCTTCTTCAAAGCGAGCTGATGGGGCTGTCCAAACTTCTCATAGAGAGCTTCCATTGTGTCAGTATAAGGGGTAGTTGAATTCAGGTAGGCATCAGCCATCAACCTTGCTTCCTCTAATTTCAAGTGATCCACCAAGATTTGGTACTTGAAGAGTTCTGTGCTGTCAGGAGGCAACATATTCCCGAGAGCTATCCTGAGCCTAGCAAACTCACTAGGATCTGGGTGGATGAATTTCGGGATGTTAGGTTTAGGACCTCTGTATACTTGTTCTGACACAGGTGGTCTGGCCCTAGCATGTAGTGAAGGTGGGGTGCATGGCTCTAACTTTACGGCTGCTGTCGGTGGCAGTGGATGCCGTGAGGCACTGGATGGAGCTAATGACTGGTAGACAGTGGGCAGAGGACATGTATTAGGATATGGCATGGCATGATCCAGCCATCTACAAGGGGCAGATGTGCTAAACACCTGGGGCTGGGACTGTTTGGCTGGAATGGATGCATACAGCGGCTTTTGCCAGTGCAGTGGAGCAGGTGGTTGGGAGGAGAGGAAATTCAATCCATGGGGAGATTCTTGGTTGGATGTATCGGCTTTATGATCTTCCAGCGTCATGCTTCCCATATGTGCCTCCATCTCTTCCTCTGGTCCTGGCCAGGGCGGAGGTTCCGGTCACTCCTCCTCATCATCATCTAACTGGGTCTTGCCCATACTCTGGGCCTTGGAGTAGAGGCAGGCTTTGTGGTCCGTGTTGTGCTCAGGTGGTAGTACATAATCAGTTCTTTCTGGCACTGGAGTATAAGGGGCTTTGCTGTTCGAACGTAATGAGTGAGCTACTGCAATCAGTTCCTTGAGCTCAGTACGGACCTCCTTCATCTCATTTAGTTGAGCTTCGAAGGCTTGTTGAGAAGAGAGCAGCTTGGAAGTCTCTAACCGGATCACCTTTAGTTCCTCCTGAAAGTGGGATGAGGTGTACTGGCTCCTCTGAGGAGAAGGGGTGTAATCCGGAATGGTACGAATACCTTCTCTCATCCTAGACAGTGGCGAGGCTAGTTGGTGTGTCTCATAAAGAGCAGCATCCCCGACATAGCCTTCAGAAAGAGTGAGGGACGATTGGGAAGTCATGTGAACTGGTTCCTTCCTCAGGTCAGGAAACGCTTCCTCATGACCAAGTGTGGGTAAGTACCTTGGGTGTGCATCCCTGGCTACATAGCCCTGATAATCAGTTTCATAATCTCTCATCCTCACTGGTGGTCGAGTCTGACGCTTTGGTCTGGCTCCCTCAGTATTCTCCATGTCGTACTCCATCAAACCAGGAATAAGAGCTGCTATCCGGCTCGAAGGACCAAATGTAATGAAGCTTTATTATTGAATGCGCTGAGACTAAGATTTTAGCAGCAAACACTCCTGTGTGTCGGTCAAGACATCAAAGACACGGAGACATAAGATGATATTCTGGATGTTGTTGTATTAAGTGGACTGATTTGACATTGTAGTTGAATCAGAGAATATTAAGCAGTAAACTTGGTGGATAAAGGTACAGAAGAATGATGAAAAGTAATTGAGTCTGAAATGAACAACAGACAGGTACAGTATTAACTAGTAGTAGAAGTATATATACACATACATAGACACATAAATGGTGAGATAAAGAAGGCTAATACACGCAACACTCATTAATATCATAACAGAGCACTAGCTATATCATCACATTAACGGTTACACAGCTTAAACAATGGGATTATATCCCATGTGGACAGAAAAAGAATAGCAGCAGTCTCTGAGCAGTAACTAATTATACACCAAAGAAATCGATTAAGAACACAGATTTAGTGCATTTCCACCAAGTTACACCATCAATACTAACGTGGAACAGCTCAATATTGTAAAATATACCAGAAAATATTACCAAACCTATGAATATTAAAGGAAATACAAATCGATACTGAAACTACATTTCTACAGACCTAGCCTACAATTAGAATTAAGCTATTCTCAAAGAATGAACATAATAGCTTACTTTGTGTCACAGACTCAAATGAAGAAAATAAACCCACACTGAACCAGCAAGAGCAACTCTTTTAAAAGTTCAAACTTTTAGGA
Source organism: Hoplias malabaricus (assembly GCF_029633855.1). Taxonomy (NCBI): domain Eukaryota; kingdom Metazoa; phylum Chordata; class Actinopteri; order Characiformes; family Erythrinidae; genus Hoplias; species Hoplias malabaricus. The sequence continues at coordinate 30,459,815 of NC_089802.1, forward strand.
ACCAAATCAAACGTCTACACAGTCCCTTTGTTCACTGCATACTGTTGCAAAATGGCGCTGCTACTTGCAGCCGAGGCTCCCAATAGGCTGCCGTTGTCATTTATGCTGACCAATGCAGAGAGGGCTTTTCTAATTTCAAGGGCCTTTTATACACCAGGTGAAGGTAAAGCTGAAAGATGTGGAAGGTGGATTGTCAACATGGTCAGATGAGGTTACTGCCTTGCAAACAGCGGTGGGGGGTTTGAGAGCTATGGGAGAAATGTGTAGATATGGAGAGGAGAATGAGGCGATGTAATATCAGAATTCTTGGGGTGGTCGAGACGGACGGCTCGTGCTCTACAGCATCCATCTCAAAGTTGCTGCGGGATGTTCTGCAGTTGGATAGAGATGTGCTTGTGGATTGGTCACACAGAAGTCTGGCTCCAAAAAGATCAGATGGGAAGCCGCGAGCCATTATAGCCAGACTGCACTATTATCATGATTGTGTTGAGGTGCTAAGTCGTGCACGCACCCGCACTCCACTTTGGCTTAATGGTAACCCAATTGCAATCTTCCCGAACTATACCGCCACTGTGGCCAAGGCCAGGGCTGCGTTCACGGAGGTCAGGAGACTGCTTCGCAATTGCCAAGGTGTCTGGTACAGCATTCTGTTCCTAGGTCGACTTCGTATCACGCATAAGGGAAAAGAAAAGGTATTCACGGATGCGAATGAAGCGATGAGTTATGTAAAGGAATATATAATTTTGTCAGTAGAGATTGAGGGATAGGAGTCTGAATTCAGTGGGCTCTTGAGCTGCACTTAGTTTGGGCATATATCCTAATCCTGGCTGTAGTGCCTGTTCAGTTACTGAGAATACTATAGTCTTATATAATAGCCGTATGGACAGTACCACTGCCCTTTCTATATTTAATTTATATATATATATATATATATAATTTTTTTTTTTTCTTTTCTTTTTCTTTTTTGTATAGGTGATTATATTTCTCTGACACAGTGCTTTTTGTCCAGACTAATTCTGTCTGTTATACTGCGCACACTTTTAATACTGCACACACTTTTTTTTTATACTGCGCACACTTTTTTATTGCTCGGCTGGGGTTCTAGCAACTGGCTCTTTAAGTTCCCTGACAACACTAAATGTGTAGTTGTTTTTAGAGGGGATTCTGTGTTCACCTGTGTTCTGCAGGGGGTGAGGGGTTGGGGTATACCAGGCATCTTATTACGGTTACTGGTTTTTATAAACCCATTAAATTTCTTGTTTTATTTATTTCCTCTTGCCAGCTGTTAGATTTTATTTGTATTTCTTTTTTGTTAATTCTGTATTTCCTCAGTTGTTGCCATGCTATAAATTTTCTGTGCTGCAATTTCTCATTCTATTGTACCTAAATGGCTCAGATCAATATTTCTAGTAGGTCAGGCAGCTTTTTGGTTAATTTTGTAAGTTGGAATGTTAAATCACTTAACCACCCTGTTAAATGGCACATTTAAAACAGCTCAATGCAGACATTGTATTTTTACAGGAGACCCATTTACGTACAACAGATAATTTTCGGCTAAGAAGGGGTTGGGCTGGGTACATGTTCCATTCTAATTTCCACTCAAAAGCTAGGGGGGCAGCTATACTGATTAGTAAAGATATACCATTCACAGTCTCAAGTGTAGAGGCTGATTCAATAGGGCGATATATAATTGTAGTGGGGCAACTATATACATCTCCAGCAATATTGGCCAATATATATGCGCCAAATGGGGACAATCCTACGTTTTTCTCAGATATTCTCTCTTCCTTACCAAACATGTCAACTCACCATCTTATTCTCAGGGGTGACATTAACTATGTACTATCTCCTGTCTTGGACCGCAGTTCATTAAAGCAGGGCTCCTTATCTAAATCAGCTCACACTCTCCAGTCATTTCTGGAACTCTACGGAGTAGCAGATAAATGGCGGTTTCGTAATCCCACTGCCAGAGGATATTCCTTCTTTTCTCCAATCCATGGAACATACTCTCGTATTGATTATTTTTTTGTGGATAAGGGCCTTCTGCCCTTCAACACTAAATGTGATTACCAAGCCATAGTTATCTCAGACCATGGCCCCTTGTTTATGCAAATGTGTATTCCTAACACACAGCTCAATTACCGTCCTTGGAGGCTTAACCCATTACTCTTATCAGATGAAATTTTTACTAATTTCATTACATCAGAAATTAGATTATTCCTTTCAATCAATCAATCAATCATATCCCTTCTTAAGATTTAGAGACAGCTGGTGAATTGGAGGAAGACTTTTCAGTAGAAGAAATAACATTAGCAACACAATCTATGCAGAGTGGTAAATCTCTGGGGCCTTATGATTACCCTACAGAGTTTTTAAAAAAATTCTCAGAACTACTTTCTCCGTTATTATTATCAGTCTTTGAAGAATCATTCTCAGAACAGTCCCTACCTTTAACCATGTGTCAGGCAGTTATTTTTTTATTCTAAAGAAGGATAAAAATCCTATGGATTGTAGTTCATATCGCCCCATTTCTTTATTAAATTCAGATGCAAAATTCTCGCCAAAGTACTAGCTCACCGTTTAGAATGGGTCCTTCCCACTATTATATCTCAGGATCAAACAGGCTTTAGCAAAAATCGTTTCTCTTTTTTTTAACATTAGACGCCTGGTATGTCTGATATAGTGCTATTACTTGATGCGGAGAAGGCCTTCAACCGGGTGGAATGGAACTATCTCTTTGACGCACTGGGACGGTTTGGGTTGGGCCCTAAATTCATATCATGGGTAAAGATTTTATATAAGATCCCAATGGCTGCAGTGCGATCTAATAATAATCTGTCCTATATTTTGAACTTCATCGCGGTACAAGACAGGGGTGCCCTTTATCCCCACTCATTTTCGCAATGGAACCACTTACTATATCTAAAAGGCAAAATGTAGACATTAAGGGAATCGTTTGTGCTGGGTTGGAGGGGTTGGAGCAGAAAGTCTCGATTTATGCTGATGATATGTTATTATATATTTCTGATCCCCACTCAAGTATACCAAAATTAATGATCCTACTAACAGAGTTTGGTAAGATCTCTGGTTATAAAATAAACTTCCAGAAAAGTGAGCTAATGCCTATAGACGCTGGGAAAAGTATGTCTTTGGCCTCCTTTCCATTTAAACTTTGCCTTAAAAAGTTTAGATACCTTGGAATTTGGATCACACATGATTACAATGATCTATACATCGCTAATTATCAATCTTTATTATCTCAGCTTAAACAAGATATGGTGCGATGGGCCCCCTTACCTATTTCCTTGATTGGCCGAATTAATACACTTTAGATGACTGTTCTACCAAAATTTTTGTATATATTTCAGTCTGTTCCGATTTTCTTAACTAAATCGTTTTCTCAAATTAAATAACTTAATATTGACCTTTATCTGGAACAATAAAACACCCCGAATAAAAAGGAAAATACTCCAAAGAGGTCAGAGTTCAGGGGGTCTAGCACTCCCGAACTTTTTGTTTTACTATTGGGCAGCAAATATAAGGGCATTGTTTTATTGGTTGATGAATGAAGGTACTGCCCCTGTGTGGATGACCTTAGAGAAATCGTCTGTTGATTCTACTTCTCTAGCTGCATTATTGTGTTCTGAATTGCCATTTACACAACCTATCACTGCTTTTAGCTCAAACCCTGTTGTCATATGCTCAATTAAAATCTGGAATCAATTTAGGAGGTCCTATTCCCTGAGAGGTCTGTCACAGGCAGCCCCAATTATAAACAATCATAGGTTTCTCCCATCAATATTGGATAAAACCTTTGCTATTTGGGCCAGAAAGGGCATGCTTTCATTGTCTGATCTTTACATCGATGGTAATTTTAGCAATAGGGCCGGAGAGAGATCCAACAATAGAGGTGAAAATAAATGATTGACCATTGACAACGATGGCAGATAGTGGAGCTGCTTTCACCTGTATTTGCCCTGAAGATGCTATACATCTCCCCAGGTCTGGTCAGATGATTTGGACAATCGGGTTTGAGGGAGTAAAACAGCTGATTCCTCTCACGGAACCAATTGAGCTCTGCTATAAACATCTGAAGACTACAATACCCATACTGGCATCAGAACATACACCTATTGTACTTTTGGGAAGAGATGCTTTTTGCAGACTGAATTGTACAATAAAATGTACACCAGACGGCTGCCAAGTGATATGATTGATCAATGATGAAAAAAACAGAGACTGAAGCTTCTTCTGTATTTTGGATTGGAAATATTGGCAAAGAATCTTTGGAACCAGCAAAGCTGTGGGAGAGGTTTATTGAAGCAAACATGCCTGATGCAAAGTTTCCAGAGTATCCATTTCACTGTACAGTGAAATACTTTAAGGATCCTTTGAATGAAGAAGCAATCAAAGGGATCAAACCACAAATTGAAGGCCTTGTGAAGGTCATGCCTTAAACTAAGTGTAAGATGCTGAATCTGTTGCCAAGTTTTTGTGTAGAGAAGTCATAAGCAGGTGGGGACTTCCAGATCGAATATCCTCAGATAATGGGAAAGAGTTTGTGGATAAAACAGTGAAATTAATTTTTCAAAAATTAGGAATTAAACAGTGTCTGGGTGCTGTGTACCATCCGCAAAGTCAAGGGATTTGTGAAAAAATGAATGGTGTCTTGAAAAATCGGATTGTTAAAATCTGTCAGCACACGGTTTTAAATTGGATTTCCATTAGCATTAATGGTGTGTCGCTCAAGTGAGCTATGTGATGTACACTTGACTCCTCATGAGTTGATGACAGGCAGACGAATGCCAACACTGTGTTTGCGTACAAGGGTCCAAGCTTAGTCCTTTTAGAGGATGACATGCGGGCATATGTTTCACAGTTAGCTAATTTACATAAAAGAATATCCACATAGGTTTCCGAAAAGCAAAGAAAAGAGGAGGAGCAGGAGAGGCTGAATGAACAAAGGAAGAATACAGTGCAGGCTGGAGACAAGGTGTGGTTGATGCTTATGACTCTGTGTATATTTCTGATGATGCCAGAAATGACACAGCAATTTGTAAACAAGACAAAGTTTGGAGACATCGAATTTCAATATGTCCCAGAAACAGCAGGTCCTATTCCAGAACGCAGTAATGCCATTTCAAAACAGTTCAGAGACTTGGATCAAGAAAGGCCAGTTCGAAAAAAGGTTAGATGTAAACGGTACGAGGACTAAAGCGAATGAAACTTTAGAGAATTTAAATTTTCCAGTGTTGAAAGTTACTGAGGGGGTAAATGGATAACATCTAACTACACTAGTTGTTAATTTCAACAACATCATCACCTTTGAAGATTGTAATTAAAGTTTTCATTCATTCATTCATTATCTGTAACCGCTTATCCAGTTCAGGGTCGCAGTGGGTCCAGAGCCTATCATCAAGGCAGGAATACACCCTGGAGGGGGCGCCAGTCCTTCACAGGGCAACACAGACACACAGATACACATTCACTCATACCTACGGACACTTGAGTCACCAATCCACCTACCAACGTGTTTTTTGTTTTTGTTTTTTTTTACTGTGGGAGGAAACCGGAGCTGTAATTAAAGTTAAATGATGTAAAACAGTTCATCTTCCCAGTAAATGTGGAAAATTTAATACACGGAATACGAGTCCTCCTAAGTGGAAAAATAGTCGAGGTGAGGATGTGGTGTTACCAAGACCTGAAGTGGATTATTTTCCTCGGGACCAGAGAAAGTATCTTTTGTTTAATGCCTTTAGGTGGTTCAAAGTTAGAGATGATTGTTCGATTCTTTTGATAATGCAACAAATCAGGTTACTACTTTAGATTAGCCATTAAAGGAGATGAATGTTACTACACTGCCAATGATAACTTCTGCTTCTAGTACATCTGAATCTGTCACAACTGTTGTAAATGAAAGAATAGCAATATCACCTATGAATGTTGTAAAAGTAACCCAGACTCCTGAAGTAATGTCCTTTCCATTGCAGAAGGAAGTAAACATAACACAGAAGCCTGTGATAAATATAGAGCATGAAGTGAATATGAGTAAAGTGACTTCTGAAACTAAAAACCCAATGGAAGACATTGATGCAAATAGTTTAGTAACAACTCAGAAAATCAGTTCAGAAGGGCAGAAAGAGTTTTTTGATTTTGACTGGACATCTGAAGAAATTACTGACCATTAACATGCATTACAGAAGCAAAATGGAAAGCATGTGGATTTGATTCTTCAGTGTTACAAATGACAGACCCATGGGCAGCTAGAAAGTTATGGTTTCAGCAAATAACCCATTCTGTTAAAATGAGTAGGAAGTTGACTGGTCCATATGTGGTGAAAAATCCAACACCAAGCACCTGGCCATCAATTTTAGAGACAGTACCCGAACCACTGCATGCTATGTGTATCTTATGCTTTATCGTGGTTGTTATATCAGCAAAACTCTGCAGAAGATAGAATAATGGCTCTATCAGTGCATTTGTTTAGGCCTAGATTAAATTGAGGGCGGCACGGTGGCGCAGCAGGTAGTGTCGCAGTCACACAGCTCCAGGGGCCTGGAGGTTGTGGGTTCGATTCCCGCTCCGGGTGACTGTCTGTGAGGAGTTGGTGTGTTCTCCCTGTGTCTGCGTGGGTTTCCTCCGGGTGCTCCGGTTTCCTCCCACAGTCCAAAAACACACGTTGCAGGTGGATTGGCGACTCGAAAGTGTCCGTAGGTGTGTGTGTGAGTGAATGTGTGTGTGTCTGTGTTGCCCTGTGAAGGACTGGCGTCCCCTCCCGGGTGTATTCCCGCCTTGCGCCCGATGATTCCAGGTAGGCTCTGGACCCCCCGCGACCCTAAATTGGATAAGCGGTTACAGATAATGGATGGATGGATGGATAGATTAAATTGTACTTGGTTGATAGAGCTGCCATATGTGAATTTCCTTGATCATTGCCTGATGTGATGGAAGTAAAATCTGTGAGGACTAAAGACGGTTTTTGTTCCAATAATCCAATACTCACAATGGACCTGGGATGTTTATGGGAATATCTGATTGTGCTCATTATATGATTAATTTTAAAGAACCTAAACCTAAGGATGCTTTGTTTAAAGTGAATTTTCATATACCAGATAGCAAACAGAGTAGAACATTAATGGTGCAGCATGACATTTTTCCTGTAAATGTGACTATGGGAAATTTTTAAAGATATTTGGTGGGTTTGTGGAAATAAAGCATAAATATTTCTACCATATGGGTGAACAGGCTGTTGTTATATGGCAAAATTAAAACTTCCTTATGAGGTTTATACTCTCCAAAGAGGTGAAGCACCTGATGAAGAGAATTCTGAAGGTATTTCTGGTTGTTCGAGATTCCTGAAGTGCTACAGGGATTCAAAAACTCAAAAGAGGACAATAAAACAGAAGGACTTTGAAACAGAATGGTGAAAACTTGCTGAAATTCACCAACATCACATCAGAAGACGAAATTTCTTAAGAATCCGTAAGACACTGTTTCTGTAAATAAAGATGTATTTACACCTTTAACCGTGTCTGCGGAGATTCTTTTCCATCACCTGTCTTCACAATACAGTAAATAAACAACAATCTCAAATCTCATTAGGATGAGATTAGCAGTCTCAAAGGAGTTGGATGCTAAACCTGACGTTTAATATTTTATAACAGGTCTGAGCAGTAATTAACTGTCCTTAGTCCTTAAATAAATAAATATGTAGTAAAGGATGTCCACATTATATTTTAGAGCACCGGTAGGTGGAGCGCATTATTTCAAAACGCTGTTTTTAACGCTGTCAGTGTGGCTTTGGAACGCTGTAAAGTACGCACATGATTGCGCCAAAAACGGCTTTCCCCAAGAGGGTCAAAAACAGCATCTAAAAGACGTGTTTACTTTATAAAACGCCGAAAAATACAGCGTTTCTCTCATTTACCCTTGGACTGTAGGAGTCCATCTTTTGAGCTTAGGTTCCTCTCTATGTTTCATCCTTATGGTCTATCTAGATGTCTGCAATAATGATTTTTGACATGTCATGAAAATGTTATAAATTGTTGACTGTGTAGCTCAATACAAAAGGGTCCAAGAAGTGTATTAGTTCATTTAGCACTTTGTTACTTAAGAAACCATGAGCGTTTTTAAATATGAATAAATGCAAATATGCTGAAGATAGATATTTATTTTCTTTGCAAATTTCACTGAAAGAAAGCAGCAAGTGTGATATAACATACATTTACCAAATATGATAAAAATATTAAATTAGAAAAAGTAAGTAATTACATATTTTAAAGAGAGTAAACAATCGAACACCTAAAACAATGATACTATAACACTAATAGAGTGCAGGTTGTAAATGAGCAAATCAGAAGCCCATGCTGATGGCAGCTGTGTCGTGGAAATCCATAGATCGGCGGTGTCTTTTTGAATCATTGTCATCCTTTTCCTCACTACTATTGTCGCACCGCTGCAAAAAGAAATGAGAACATGAAATAAAATGAAGTGGATTATTTTATGTATCCTGCTGTGGTTATCGCTTTGTGAAATCAGTGCAAGAACTGAATATCACATAATTGCTTTCAAAATTAATGTCTTTAAAAAGCTCTTTGATGTAAACTAACTGGCCAATTACTGGCTAAATATTAGAGCCCAGCTCACCTGAACGCAGCGTCCATTCTTCCGTAGGCACAGTTTAACTTCACAGTGCAGGAAAACTCTTTTTGACTTGTACGTGAAGGTGAACATGTTGAAGGAGAATCGGTTGAATGTTGAGGCTCCGTTATTATACACTTGCACAGTGGCATCATGAGGGTTGGGACATCTAGAGAGTGAAAGAAGATTTAAAGATTTTATATTAACTTGGACATGTCTTGGGGAAAAACTCTTCAATCTACAGTCCTCTCAATAAAAAGACATTTATTAAAGGATTAAGTTAATCAAATTAATTAAAATCTGGTGTGCCCTGCGATGGACTACAGCCCTGTCCACAGTGTGTTGATTTCTTGGGCCACATGAATCTCGGGAGGTTCCAAACCCAGCGTGACTCTGATAAAAATGAAGCAGTTACATTTGTAGGAGGAAAGATACTGTGTTGTTTTTACCCGTTATCAATCAGGTCCCAGTACACACTGTTGTTTTTGTTACTGTCTGGAGTGGCCCAGCATCTGTCCAGCACAGCGGAGAACACATCCTTGTCGACTCCTTCCACAGTCACTCCCACATAGACTGGCTTATTTTCTTCAATCGTCAGCTCACCGCTGTATGGGCTGCTGCATGAAGGATCAACACAGGGGTACATCTGGACCGTATATATAGCCTCTAGACCAGGCAGGACCTTGTTGACCACACTGAGGGGAAAAATGAACAAATTTTAAAGAACGTGTCAAATTTTAAAGAAATTGCCATAAAATAAAAGCCTGCTGCTACAAGTATTCTTACTTTTCTATTGCCACAATGGACATGGGCATGGAGATGGTCTTAATGAGTGGATACACGCAGGAGAAGTCAATGTTCAGCCAGCTTTTACGACTGATCACTTCATGTGAGTCAAGGCTATTGGATTTCTGCACAGCGTTCTCGTAGATGAAGTGGGTCTTGTTAGTCTGTAGACAGAATGAGTATTAGCTTTTGAGATACCCAGTCCTTGGTAGGTCGTAATAAATTTTCCTGCAGAGATATTGGACCTATTAAGAGCACAATGTGTTAGCATTCTCAGACAGTAAAGAGAAAAAGGTAACTCTACGGCCCTTTACCTGACAAACAAGAACACTACTCTACACCAATAAAGGGTCACGGGTGAACAATTTATATTATTCTTCAGCAGGATACTGTACCTTCAGCTCTGTGCCACAGTCTTCTTTTTCAACATTAAAATTGAATACCACTCTGCCACTTGAGATGTCTCCTTTGCACTTAAGATCATTCAGGTGGAGGGTATATGCAGGATATCCAGCTTCAAAGAGCTGACAGCGGGACAGTGACAGAGATCCAGAAAGGCTTTCACAGCGCTGTATGGCATCTGAGAAAAACGGAATGAGCAAAAGAAAAAGAAATGAGTAATGACAAGGCGAAGGAATAAAAACTCTAAAATGTGGCATTTTATGGGGTATTTAACAATAAAATGTACTTAACATATAATGAACTAAGGACACATTATCTTTCTAAACCCTGATGCCACCGCTCTGACGGCACATCTGTTAGTTGTTTGTATTTTGTTATGGATGAGAAATGAGTCACAACTAACTTTAAATGGGAAAACATATATATATTTACTCAGATGTGGGTAGTAACAGCACTACATTTACTTGAATAACATTTTGGACAAATTATACTAATGAGTAGTTTTAATGCAGTATACATTTCACTTTTACTCAAGAATATTTGTGAAGAACAGGCTGTACTTTTACTCTGTTACATTGAGCTACATTCTGCTCACTACTCGCTACTTATTTTTATCGACCGTCCTCTTTGTTTTGTAGAGTCTTCCAACAGAGGCTCTGTCACATGACTGAGTCTCACCAATCAAATGTAGCCACTAGAGACTTTTGACTTTCACTAATCAAAAAAATAAAAAATAAAATAGAAGCACAGTACAAGAGCAGAGAAAACTCTCTACTTATTGAGTCCATTGTTTTGTTATTAAGTTATTGCTGAACTGAATTCATGTTGCTTTGTAAAGATTTCATTTATTATTGTCTTAGTTGTTTAAGAGATATTCTTGGCTCTGAATTTGTTCATTGCTGTTTTATATTTTTGTGCATTCAGGTGTATTATTTGACGTCCTGATTATTAAACAAAGAGGTTACTCAGCAGTTACTCAGTACTGGAGTAATTTTTTCACTTAGTACTTTTTACTCTTACTCAAGTAATACATTTGGTGACTACTTTTTACTTTTACTTGACTTATTCTGAGTACAATTGTTGACTACTCTACATACCTCTGGCTGGTGCATATCTCTTTTGTTTGCACAGAGGGGAGGACACAGTGAATTCATGATTTATTATCTGCGCCTGTTCATATGTAGTTTAGAGTTTTGTTAAATTCTGGTGTGTTGGAAGATGAGACAAACAAATCTCCCTCAATTTAAGAATTACACCATATCCATGTTGTAAATATTAATTCACTTAAACAGAGGCAACATTTTGGCTCATCCAATATATTACAACTTTATGTAATTTCTGTATCTGTGCAAGTTACATTTCACTTAACTCATTTCCAGTACATCCTGCTGGTATTGTAAACAGATATTCTCATAAACCCCTAACACTAAAAGCAGGGGAAGTATAATTCAAAGAAAAAAAAATGTTAAAAGACAACATTTACCGAACGTGTCAGGGTTCTTCCTTAATGCAGGCAAAGCACAGGCACAGCCGACTTGTCCATCTTTCTTTTGACATATTTCACCCAAAGTGCATTTCAGATCCTCACATATTTCTGATAAAAGAAACACAAACAGGCCTTTATTTCAAAATCTGAGACATAAATCATACATTACTTTTTATCTATTCATTCTCTAAAAAATTCCAACTTTTTCTAATTTGGGGGAGTGTGTGTTTTCCTGATATCGATACTCTTCAGCATTTGATTTTCTTAAGGTATGAAATCTCAACATTATTTTATTGGTGTTTGGGCTAAATGCTTTAGTGCACTATGTAATCTCAGTGTTCCAGCACTCATTGAGGACAATGTAGGTATGTTTTTGTAGATGAAGTGCACAGAAATGATGTAATTCAGTTTAAAAGTCTGTTATCTTACTTTCTTCAGATGATCCTGAATCAACTTAAAATGGAGAGAAAATGACAGAAAGAATAAATAAACTACATGATTCTTCATATTTCTGAATCTGATATGCAATATATTATTTAAACAATTCAGATATTGGATGTGAAATATCAGTGAATTTACCTTTTCTAGAATCTGACCCCTGTCCTAATGTGAGACAGAGAAAGTAAGAAAGGGGGAGACAGATTGACACAGAAAACATAAATCACACATTCCTGGTTTCCTAACTGCTTAAATAAATAAATACACACACACACACACACATGCACGCACACACACACACACACACACACACAGAGACACGCACAAACACACAAAAACACACACAGACACACACACACACACAGACATGCACACAAACACACACACATACAACCAAATAGGACACTGCTCTATGATTATAAGGATTAAAAATCCTTTAATATCTATTTTCTAAACAGGAAACAGTACAAATACTGCTCAAAATCAAAAAGACAGGACAAATTAATGAAAGGCAAATGTAAGACATTTATTGCAGAGACATTTTAGATTTAATTTTAAACAAATAAGAGATGGTCTTATAACCAGTGACATTAAAATGCATTAATATGTGGAAATCTAAAGTGCCCCTAAGGTAACATATTGGTTATGTTTAGAATACGTTTTTAATGTTTATAATATTATAATAATTATTTATTTAACTTTCAAAAATGTTCAAAAAAATAGTAACTAAGTTGAGAATAGTTTACCTTTTCCATAGGTCCTGGTGACTCCAACTAATTTGAGAGAGAGAGATAATGAGTGCACTGTAGATTAATTTATCCTTACATTTAAATCCACAAACTACCACTATCAGACGTTAATTATAAACATACATTACACAATTTTAATATCTCATATTACATAAATAAATGTGTCCTCGTGCAGTGAATTTAACGAACTCAAGTAAGACTCAATATAATCTTAGTGTTGTGTTTTTAATGTTATAAATAAATCTTTAAAGTGTACTATTTAGTGAGTAGGACGTTGTTTGGAACTAAGCATATTTTACATGAGGTGTCAGAAAATAAACAAATACAGACAAAGTCGGCACGTTTCGCCTTGCGTGTAATTTTTTCCCCCAGAAACGTCCTGTGTTAAAAACAGTTCCTGCAGTCATTACTGAAAGCGCAGACTCATTTCCTGTGTTACAGTGCCCATATTAGGATTATTAGGTCTAAACTCTAGGTTTCAATGAGAGAAATATAGAGCATTTTAGTAACAGTCACTATTTAACACACTAAAATAAATGAACAAATATATAAAAGGTGTGCAGATATTTCCCTCTGAATGTCAGACTGCTGCTAACTAGAAGGCAGTTCAGGAGTTGAATTTTCCTTGGTGATTAAACTCATGCACTGAATTAAAATGATAAGACTAGAAAATGTTAATGTTTATATATTGTATGCATATGATATGTTGTATATACTTACCCACAAAGAGTAGAGCGACCAAACTGAGCTGAAGCAGAGGACTCATCTTGCAAAGTATCTATACCAAAGAAAACAGTTGACAGTTACATCATTGCACACTTTAATTTCAAAGGCTCACTGCGTTTCATGAGCTAATGGTAATAAACTAAATAAACACAAAATAATATTTCGGAATCGAGGAATTAAACTGATGGGTTTCTCAGAAACCCAGACCTCACCATAAAATGTAACCCAAGGAAAAGTACATGATAATTAGCTTTGATACTAGATGTAATAAGCATTTCTAATATACAAATGCAGCAATGGAAATTGAATTAGGAGAATGTTTACAAGTCAATAAAATGAAACAAACACTTACCAGTTAATAGATCTGTGTGTAAAGCAGCTCTATTCAACCTCTGAGGATAGGGCTAAGATTCGCTGTCTTTATATATATGTTGCTTAGCGGAACACAGCTGAAATATGTAGCCATCAAACTTGATGAACCTGCTGTTCCAGCATACGAAATAATTTTCACCTTTGATAAAACAGATGTTTTTCATCCCACACCTTGTTTGAACCGGTTTCTGTTTCTATTCATGATTAAATTCACATATATTCATAATTAAATATATGAATTCAATCATTCACCCCAGGAACTCACCCTGGAGGGGATGCCAGTCCTTCACAGAGTGACACACACCCACACATTCACATCTACAGACCCATTTGAGTCGCCAATCCACCTACCACCGTGTGTTTTTAGGCCGTGGTAGGAAACCGGAGCACACGGAGGAAACCCACACAGACACAGAGAGAACACACCAAACACTCAGAGCGGGACTCCTGGAGGTTCCTGGAGATGTGTGACTATGGAGCTATGGAGGATATGTCGGTTTCCTCCTAGAAATGGCTCCAAACGTTTATTTCATAGACACACTTTATTTAAAAAAACTTGATTTCCGCATTGTTTCTGTGATATAGAATGTGTTCTTGATGATTTGACAGAAAAGGAAAATGTTGTGTGGTCTCTTACTTTTCTTACAATAATAATAATAATAATAATAATAATAATAATAGCTATAATACTAATAATAATTTTAAGTGAATATTATTATAATAACAATACAAATAATAATAATAATAATAATAATAATAATTCTTATTATTATGTCAATCTGGGGCTCCGGTGCACAGTGTCACATGTGCAGTATGTATAAACCAGCTAAAACATTACTCAAGCATTATTCTAATTCAATTATTCATAGGTTTGTTCCCGATAGGAGTTGTTGACTTCTTTTGATGTCTGACTTAGTAAAACAACAAAAGGTTATTAGATCAGAAACTTTTAAGCATGTTTAGTTTAATCGTAGTTTAAAAAAACAGTTAATTTATTATCATTATTTTTTTTTGGTTTTTTTTGACATTCATTAATTCAGATGTTTATCCAGTTCTGGGTCACGGTGTGTCCAAAATGGAATCACTGGGTGTAACACAGCAACACACTCAATAGGCAAAACTTTTCTTAATAAAGTAAAAGTATGACTTGAATGTAGGTCAAAAAAATATTTGTACCTTAGAACCAGGAAACATGTGTCCTGTGGTTGTAGTGAAGCTTAAAGCATTAATTAAATTCATTACATTTGCCGGCCTTAAATTCCTTTTCCTTAATTAACTATAAGTTTTGAGGTCATGAATGCAGTCCAATAACTTGTTTGCCACAAGCAATTACATTCATTGTGGTAAATTTAGAAGATCAAACTGTTCTCTAAAAAAGGCAAACCAATGAGTGGATATACAAAGATATTGTTGTGTATTGCCTTTAAATGTGTGTCTCTTTCAAGAAGAATAGGCACCAAATGAAGGTGGTGAGGAACTTTTCCACGGAAATAAAATAAATCTCCTAGCTAGAAGGGTGCCAAATGCGAGACCATCGGAATAATGAAATGAAATGTGCAATCACTTGTCATTGTACAATGAAATGTGTCTTTTGCATTTAACCCATCTGTGGCAGTGAACACACACAGTAGTGGGCAGCCATCCCCGGCGCCTGGGGAGCATTTGGGGGTTGAATGCCTTGCTCAAGGGCACTTCAGCCATGGATGTTCCCACCGGTCCTGGGGATTAAACAGATGACCTTCCGGCACTAAGCCCGGTCCTCTGACCATAAGGCCAAAGCTGCCCCCTTGAATATACAGCATTTACAGGAATAAACATAACATTTTAGGAGATTAGACCAAATAAGGCTATCAGGGGACATGGCTCAATTCTACAATCAATAATATAGATTCAAAAGAAACACAGTCAAACACAGACTCTGCCAAAAAGATTTTAAAGCTGGGCAAAAGCAAAACATGCGAGAGAAGGTAGCTGGGACTTGGGAGCAGCGGTCACAGGGGACATTAAAATTTGGGTTAGGTTTGTCCAGTACACTCAATGTGCAACCAATTTTAACTGAATAAGATTATGTCTAGCGCAAACTGAGCTAGTATGTATGTGACGACTAACCTTGTCACAAACCTCCTGTTCAGTATTGAGCTGTGAATCCTCGTCCCATTGCTGCTTGAGAACTATGGTCTGGGTGGGAACTAAAGAAATTATAAGGTTATATAATTTTGAAATATTTACACCTCAAACATATAATTAATGAAGGGAAAGGAATGGCAAATGTAATGAATTTAATTAATGCTTCAAGCTTCAGTACAACCACAGGACACGTTTCCTGGTTCTAAGGTACAAATGATTGTTTTTTGACCTACATTCAAGTCATACTTTTTACTTTATTAAGAAAAGTTTTGCCTATTGAGCGTGTTGCTGCGTTACACCCAGTGATTCCATATTTGACACACAGCGACCCAGAACAGTTACAGATAATGAACAACTGAATGAATGAATGAATGTCCAAAAAATACAACATAAATTACCTGTTTTTTAAACTACGATTAACCTAAACATGCTTAAAAGCCTCTGGTCAAATAACCCTTTGTTGTTTTACTAAGTCCGACATCAAAAGAAGTCAACAGCTTCTATGGGGAACAAACCTATGTGATATTAATTAAGAAAAAGTAAACATAATAAAAAAATCAATCGATGTTTAAAATATTTGTCATCCATCCTGAATCTTGCTCTCCAATTGATGGGCCTGGATGATATATGCTTGTCATTGCCTCTTCTCTGCTCCAACAATGAACGTCTACTCAGTGAGGTTCCTGGACCTGGAACTTTACTACTGTATTTTCACAGTTTGCCTTGTTCCGTCCTGCTATTTGTATTGTTATCCACTTCACCTCTTTGCAAAACCATTTAGCACCTGCTCTTTCAAACTCACTCTCCTACGTCCTTAAAGAACCATAGGTCTGACCATCTCCAGCTCCCAAGATGATTTGACAGGATGTTTGCTTTTCAGGTAAGTTCCTCCACATCTGGCCAGACTCATCCAGCTGTTCCCAGCACAATCCAATGTGTGAGGACAGCCATCTTAAATCTGTCATAAACTCATTCACGCATGCATGTTAATCCAGAAATGTTCTGGAGTTTACCCGCACGCACACGGCACATTTCATGCTGAGAGTGTGTGTCTGACACACAAAAGCTCCCACTGTGCGCTGCGTGTGAAAGGAGTGCTCCAGAACATCTCTGGATCCAATAATGCTGAGTTTCTCTGGAATTTCTAATGAATTCATACCTGAAAGGGGCTATAGACTGTTTTTTATTCAGTGCAGTTTGGCACATAACGAGATACTGACGTTGAGTTGCTGCATATTACAACCTGAACACAGTTAATATTAACGTTGACTTACTCTCAGCCTTGTTTCCCTAACCGTTATATACAAGCGGTTTTCATGGCTGTAATTAGCCGTCATTGTTATGTATTGTGTTCTCGTTACTGACCTCAGGCCCAGAGCTGGTAAACACCAACTTTATAAACCAGACTCTGACGGTGAAGCGGAGGCCAGTGAAGCTCATGATTGGAGCAGTTTTATATTTGAACAGGCGCCTTAACGAAGGCTGAAAGGAGACCCACCCATATGGATCAAAAAGACGTGTTTACTTTATAAAACGCTGAAAAATACAGCCTTTCTCCCGGCGTGGCGCTGTTAATTACGCCGTAAAAGTATAAATACCGTCGTTTTTTACACCGTTAAAATACCAAGGTACAAAACTAATTAAAAAAACCGACTTTTGATGACTTTTGGCGTTTTAAAATAAGATACTAAGCTCCACCAGCCGGCCATGAAAGCCAATCCATTTCAACTCCAATCGTCCAATCACTGACTGAGAAGATCAGACCAACTCAATTCACTACAGACCTCAATCACTCTGGATAGAGTTTATTATTCCAAATCATCATCATCATCATCATCATCATCTTTTCTACTTGTCCATGTCAGGGTTGCGGTATTATTCCAAATATAAAATTATTCATTTTAAACATTTATTTCTCCTATTATTTAACTTGCATTTTAGTATTTTGGACAAAAATATAGTCTTGTTGTATTTGTTTTGTAGAGCTTTAAGTAAGTTTCCTTTTATGCTGTTTTTCTTATATATATTGCTTCTCTTTTAATTAACAGTGACTGGTGTATAGTGGTGTTCTCCCCGTGTCAGCGTGGGTTTCCTCCGGATGCCCCGGTTTCCTCCCACAGTCCAAAAACACACGTTGCAGGTGGATTGGTGACTCAAAAGTGTCCGTAGGTGTGAGTGAATGTGTGTGTTTTCTGTGTTGCCCTGTGAAGGACTGGCGCCCCCTCCAGGGTGTATTCCTGCCTTGCGCCCAATGATTCCAGGTAGGCTCTGGACCCACCGCGACCCTGAACTGGATAAGAGGTTACAGATAATGAATGAATGAATGAATGAATGGTGTATAGTGAGTGTAATAATAATAATAATAATAAAAATATAATAATAAGTTACACTTATATGACATACCACATACCCAGGGATACTTTACAATTGAGAGAAAAAGAAAGAATAAAGAAGAATATTGTGTCTGCTGAGGTCTACTTTCACTAAAGTATAATATCTTACTCTGTCTGCTCCTCACACTAAGAGTACTGTACATTACTGAAAGCCTGGTTAAGGACCAGAAGGGAATGGCTTCCTATTTAGGGTCTTGATTTCTCTCAGTTGTGCTTCCTCTTGTTCTGAAGAGGTCACTCCAATCACCCCACTGTGTTTGAACTATCACTAGATTAGGAAAATCTACATTGCATCTGAAATGATCAGGAACCCCACAGAGCCAGTATGATTTGGGTGGTGGATCATTCTCAGCATTGAGATGTGGTGGTGTGTGTCATTTTGGTACGAGTGGATCAGTCACAGCAGTGCTGCTGGAGTTTTTAAACCCCTCAGTGTCTGGACTGAGAATAGCCCTCCGACCAATAACATCCAGCCGACAGCTTCCCATGTCACTGATGAAGGACTAGAGTACGACCGACACACAATGTGCAGCAACTGATGAGCTACTGTCTCTGACTTTACATCTACAAGGTGGACCAACGAGGTAGGGGTGTCTCACAGAGTGGACAGTGAGTGAACACAGGGTTTAAAAACTCCAGCACCACTTCTGTGTCTGAGCCACTTGTACCTGCCCAACACACACTAACACACCACCACCACCACGTCAGTGTCACCCAGCGCTGAGAATGATCCACCACCACATCATACCTGCTCTGTGGGGGTCCTGACCATTTAAGAACAGGGTGAAATTGGGATGGGAGAGTATGCAGAGAAACAGATGGACTACAGTCTGTAATTATATATATATATATATATATATATATATGATTTGCGAAAACATCCATTGTGAAAGGTATTAAAAGATTACATTTGAACAAAATGAATATGACGTATAAGATACTTACATCCACTATCTGCCAGGTTACACAATTTGTATTATTTCTTCTGATTAATTGTGGGTTTGTTAGATTGCACTTAAATCTTTGCATGTTTTCAGAAAGAACTACAAGATGGCAGGATCAAAAATAGTGCAATATATAGTGAATAGGGCATTGTTTCAGACATGGGCAATGTTAAATTTACATTGTTAATATGAACTATAGTAAAAACATGACAGTGTAGCAGTCACACAGCTCCAGGGACCTCCAGGGTGTCTGGCGCCTGACGTATATTTTAAACATAAGGCCTTAAGTGCAGCATTAAAAATGTTCACTATTCTGTATGTTTAGACATATGTTCTGTGTACATGATCCAAAGAAGGATATACATTTTTTCCTCTCCCTCAGTTCCTTGAATATACAAATGTAGACCAAATTCCATATTACCATATTTGGAAAGTTTAAGGATCATATAGATGGGAGTGCAAGCCGGGAGAAGAGAGAGAGACTGAATCGGACACCTCTTTCACGGGATCCTTAAGAACCCGTAAGACACTGTTTCTGTAAATAAAGATGAATTTACACCTTTAACTATGTCTGCGGAGATTCTTTTCCATCATCTGTCTTCACAATACAGCAAATAAACAACAAAAAGATGGCGATGAGGGTGGGATATTGAGTTGTGGCCTTTCAGCTTCAGACGGCTCCTGCATACGAACTCCCGCTTAAAGCCGGCAAATAAAAGGTGAGATTTTTCACAAATTTGAGTGCAAAATTTGTTTGTTTGAGCTATTTGTTTAGTTGAACGGTTGCACCGTATTAGACTCATTCGTGTATACACTATTGTGTTGATGGTGCTAGGGGAGTTTCTTCGTTCTAAACTTGGGTAAACGTACAGAAAAATAGAACAGAAAAATAGAAATTAAGGAAAAAGGTAATAATGAGGTAAAAGTGTAAAAGGAAAAGAAGCAGATGTAACAGAAGGAAAAAATGAAAAGGAAAGGAAAAGTTGAAGTATAAGTGTAGAATTGCTTAATTAGTAACATAATGTGTTAAGATGTATTTGGCCACTGTGTGAAAGTAAGCTTTGAGTTATTGTGGAATTGGAATATATTAAAAATAGTAAGAAGCCCTGCGGCCCAGTGGCATTTGGTTAAAATTTATATAAGGTTAACAGTGAAATAGAAGAGAAATCAGGTAATATAAGAGAAGTAATAGAAGAGAAAAAAGGAAAAGAGATAATAGTGAGTTACAAGAGATTAAGAAGCCGCTATTTGGTTAAAAGCCCTCTCTGTAGAGGTGGGTTAGACTGGCCGTAAATCCTCAAAAATTCACTAGGTTTGACGAGAAAATGGAGGTGTGATCTGAGATTTAATTTCCTACTCGAAACACTGTTGTCGAACACTGTATTGATGCTGCCTCTCTTTGAATAATTACACCTCATAACATAGCATAATTTAAAAATAAAAAATAAGGAAATAAGGAGCGGCAGTGGAATTAAAAGCATGCTGTTAAAGTGTGATTTTGTGGAAAATGTTGGATAAACGTTGGAATTGTGTTAAATGTTGGAAGTGATGTGTCTATGTGTCTAGGTGAGTGAAGAAAAAATAAAAGGGGAGTGTCCTTCTGTATGTGTGTGTGTTTGTGTGAGCGTGTCTCTCACCCTCCCTTCCTCATCCTCTATCTCTGTCTCTCAGTCTGTAACTATGTGTGTGTGTGTTTGTGTGTGTATGGTTAGGGGAAAGAGTTATGGTTGTGAGTGCTGAAGTGCATGTGGGGAATGGCCACCTCCTCTCTTCTTTTGGTAAATCATGAATGTGTGTGCAGAGCTGGTCTCTCACTTGCTCTGTAAAGAGCCATACATTTTCTGTGTATGTGTTTAGAAAAAGGGGTGTAAAGGACACCTCTGTCCAGAGAGTGTCAGAGTGAAGAAAGTGGGGAAATGTGATGAAGAATGAGATATTTAGAAATTAATAGGGAAAGAAATTTGTAATGGTAAAAGCTTCGTTCCAGGACAGTTATTGTAAATGATTTCCTGAACCCCTAAATAAGAGAGCTTTGTTTAATTATAATTCCAAAATGAGCCTTGAACAGAAGACGTTTTATTAAATTAAAAAAGTAAATTAAATGAACCTTCTGGGAGACCGTAAATTAAGAAAACAATAGAAAATGAGCTCCAGAAGGATGTTTTTAGATGCTAAGAATAGAAAAGGGAGAGAGAAGTTATAAAGCTGCGTGTAATAATTAGCGTTAAAGGGGAATCACAACGGACAAAAGTGTCTGTCTGTAATTAAGAGTGTACATTGGGGAAACTGTAAGGTGTAATCATGGGAATTAAAGATTAAATTAGTATTGGAAAAGAAAAGGAGCCACATTGATTTGGTTCAAATAGAAAATAATAGTTATTTGGGCAAATTAAAAATATAGATGTATAAATATGGGCGGCATGGTGGCGCAGCAGGTAGTGTCGCAGTCACACAGTTCCAGGGGCCTGGAGGTTGTGGGTTCGTTTCCCGCTCCGGGTGACTGTCTGTGAGGAGTTGGTGTGTTCTCCCCGTGTCCGCGTGGGTTTCCTCCGGGTGCTCCGCTTTCCTCCCACAGTCCAAAAAACACACATTGCAGGTGGATTGGTGACTCAAAAGTGTCCGTGAATGTAGGTGTGTCTGTGTTGCCCTGTGAAGGACTGGCGCCCCCTCCAGGGTGTATTCCTGCCTTGCGCCCAAATGATTCCAGGTAGGCTCTGGACCCACCGCGACCCTGAATTGGATAAGCGGTTACAGATAATGAATGAATGAATGTATAAATTATATGATGTATAGTGCTGTGCAGAGGTTTGGGCTCCTGAGATTGTGTGCGTTTGAACTGGTGTGGTCCTTGTGTGGAGTTGTATGTGAGCACAGCAGAGATATAAAAATACAATAATCTAAAATAAAAGGCAAATATAGGATAAATTTAACATAGTGGGTGGGAGTGAGTTGGTGGAGCAGTAATTTGTTTGGGTTCTCTTTGAATGCAATAGTTTGATAAAATTGAGGAACATTGTTTGGGGTAATTGTGTTTGGCCAGTGGAACTACCTAATGGCCTTATATGGAGAGAACTGCCACAAGGTGGAATTTGGAGGGGATCGAATTAATATTTGTGTTGGAATGGTGTTGTTTGGTTGAATGTTGAGCTTTATTGATTTTCATTTGAGTTTAGTAAATTAACATTTATTGCTCAGAAAAAGGGGTTTGAATCTTATAATCTCTGGTGTTTAGATCTCTGTGAAGTACTTTTATTTTATATAAACAATTAATTAGCCGCCAACTGATAATTGTAAAAGTACTACCAATGTGTGAATATTGGAAAACTCTGAGTGTTTGGCAGTGGTGATTTCTGGGGTTTCAAACATACCACTGGAATGGTTTTATATGTTAAAATTACAATTTGCAACTACTAAATCTAGTGACCATAGAATGGTATTTGACATATTTATGTTTAACTGGGAAAGCAAAACCAGATGTTAAAGCATGCTTTATTGAGGATTGACTTTTTTGTTTGCCATCAATCACTTTTAGACTCTTTCTCTGGGCTGTTTACAAAAGGGGGAGTTACTCAGACCTCAAGCCAATGAAGACACTTGTTGGAGTTGATTGACATGCAAAATAATCATACAATATTTAATGAAGGATAAAATTGTTATGAATGAACTAAAGTGTTGGTAAATAAAATACAAATAAACATATTGAATGTTTAATTACCAAAAACTAAGCTCAATGTATTAAATTTCTATTTGTCTCTTTCCCTTATCCTGTGTGAGACAAGCGGAGACGGTGGAGGACCACAAACAGTGGGCAGTTGGCCATAAAAGAAAAAGAGGGGTTGAAGTTTGAAGTTTCCCAGAGCAGACTTTAGAAAAGGCCTGTTATATTTTTATCCACAAACTATCTTTCACAAACATCTGCATTAATACATTTAGGTTTAATAATTAATAGGTCTTATTATTAAAAAGTAATAGTTAGAAATTCATAGATTTGTTTTATCTCTTTGCATTTAGTCCATTATTTGTGCTACAGTACATGACATTGTACATGACAATACAGTACGTCTTTTTCAAAGAAAGCTCGGCAACAGGTTGTTCCTTTTCTTAAGATAACATGCTTATTTGATTATAATTCCATTAAGAGTTATAAATTAGGTTTATGAAGACAAATTATTGTGTGGGGAAAGGTTTTTTTTTTTATCTAAGATTTGCTGCAGGTGTAATGGGGCTGCAAATATTTAGTGGTAATTATCATAAGTAGAAGTGCTTGTTGAGCCTTATATAAATTTGTATATTCTTTATTTGCAAGGTAGTTAGAAAATGCTTTTTTAATCTAAGTTTATGGTGTACTTAGTAATTATATTACTTAGTAAAGGGGAGATTTAGTGGTGTGAATTTGTATTGCATTCTAAGGTTTGATTTCTCTGAAGTAGGCACATTCAATTTGGGTTTAATTTCTGTTGATTGTGGTAATATAGTGGCCTATAAACAGAGGAAAAAGGGAGAGAAATATTTTAAGTGTAAGCTGGGAACATATTAAGACATTATTATGCCAAAAATGGGCACTAATGTTTCAAAAGAGGTTACTCCTGTTGATATAGTTCAGAAAAATAATCCTTTAATAAAATTTTATAAGCGATGGCCTGACATAGACCAACCATGGCCGGTAGAGGGGACACTTAACCCAGATCTAATTAAAAAGATGGAGGTACTTGTATCAGTATACAAACAAGGACAGAAGAAAGGGCGGGGGCGCACAAGAGCTCGCTATGTAGTAGGACGTGTTGAACTTGAGCTCCTGCCGAGCTTTTGTTTTATTTAGCATTTTTTGGACGCTTAGGATTACGGTATGTTGTTAAAGTTTCCTAAAAGTGCTCTCTAAGTAAGGCGACAAAGTTTGTGTGGACTTATGGCTACAAACTTCCTAAATATAAGTATACTGGCCCGCTCAGTACTAGGCCTAACGCCGCCTCGACCTCAAGTAAGTCCCTCGGCGGGATTTACTTTGCCTTCGGCCGAATCCCTGTAGTGGACGCGGTAGCTCTCAAATCCGAGATTCTCCTCTCAGTAAAAGCGGATATCTCGGCGGTGATTAAATCAGAACTGAAAAATGCACTTAGTGAGATTTTTGGTTCCCTTAAAGTTGAGCTACATGGAGTAAAATCTGAGATTGTTGGAAATATGGTGGCAATCCACTCTGAGGTTGACCAGGTGTAATGAAGCTTTATTATTGAATGCGCTGAGACTAAGATTTTAGCAGCAAACACTCCTGTGTGTCGGACAAGACATCAAAGACACGGAGACATAAGATGATATTCTGGATGTTGTTGTATTAAGTGGACTGATTTGACATTGTAGTTGAATCAGAGAATATTAAGCAGTAAACTTGGTAGATAAAGATACAGAAGAATGATGAAAAGTAATTGAGTCTGAAATGAACAACAGACAGGTACAGTATTAACTAGTAGTAGAAGTATATATACTGTGGCCGGGGGCCGTCTCACCAATCCAGCAGCTCCATGCCACGCCAGCCATCGGCCCCTCAGGGCGGGGTGAGAAACCACCCGCGCCTGGCAGTTACGGGGCCCAGCTCCTCCTACTTCCCAGGGAGGAAGCGACGACATAAAAGACCGCCGAGGGATCTCCGGGGGGGAGAGAGAGAAAGGGGGTAATCGCTGGTCGACACGCGAAACTGACTTTTTGCTGATTCGACTAATCATTTCGCTCTGGTCTTTCTCCCTCTTCCCACCTGTTGTTATTCTGTTTTCTCTTCTCTGGAGCAGACTGATCTGGCGCGGACGCGCAGCCGGCCGCCGCCCTGGACGCCGCCCCGCTGTCCTAGAGAAGGAGAAGCCCGGGCGTATTGACTGGCGCCGACGCTCGTTGCACGTGGTTCCTTTTGAACGCCTGAGATTTTCGCTAACCCTTTATGTTGTGAGCATTAAAAGTAATGGCTGAGTGCTGAACTCTGACTTATGTTCTCCTGTGGTCCCTCGCCACCGTTTAGAGCGTCACAGTGGTGGAGAATGCGGGCATCTGCGGTCGCCTAAGGGATCACGAAAAAAAAAAAAAAAAAAAAAAAAAAAAAAAAAAAAAAAGGTTTTTTTTTCCTCATTTGTTTTCTTTTTCCTTCTCTTAACCCAATCTACGACATGGATCCAGTTATCCAACACCTCTTGGAGGCCAGCCTTCAACACCAGGCAGCCACACAGGAGCTCGCGAGGGGCGTACGAGCTCTCGCCGAGGACCTGCTTGCGACCCGCCTGGCCCCTCCCGTCCCTACACTGCCTAGCCCCAAACAAGCTGCACACCACCTCCTCATGAAACTAGCACCGGAAGATGATGTGGAGGCTTACCTTCATACGTTTGAGATAGTGGCCGAACGGGAAGTTTGGGATAGAGAGCTCTGGGTCGAAATACTTGCACCTTTTCTGTCGGGTGAGGCTCAGCTTGCGTATTATTCTCTAGCACCAGATCATGCCCACGACTACGACCAGCTAAAGCGGGAGATCCTCGCACGAGTGGGTCTTAGCCCGGCGGCCGCCGCTATGGAATACCACCGGTGGACCTATCAGCCTGGCCAAACCCCCCGGCAACAGATGCTGCAGCTACTACGGACCACCCGCCGCTGGCTACGCCCTGAGCTCCGGAGCTCAGAAGAGGTGGCAGAGCATGTAGCCATGGAGCGGTTCCTGAGGACCTTACCAACGGACCTGCGTAGGGCGGTTGCCATGCGGGATTCAGTCAATCCCCGGGCCATGGTGGAGGCCACGGAGGCAGCCGAGCGCATGCTCGGGCTCATGCGGGCTGATAGGCCGGAAGCAGCTTCTCTAGCGCGCCGCGATCGGTTCCTCATACGACGGACTCCACCGAAGGAACTAGAAGGGGCTCGAGGGCCTCGGCCCTCGCGCCTCCCCACTCCTCCAAATCCGCACGAGGAGCCGATGCCTACAGAGCCCGAGTTAGGCCCTCTTCCCCGGCCGGCGAAGACCTGGCTTGCTGGGTGTGGTGTGCATGGGAATTTTCAGAAGGACGGCTCCCACCGCCTGCTGCATGTAGATGGCCGGCCCGTCCGGGCGTTCATGGACTCGGGGAGTACCGTCACCCTCCTCCGCCCGGCTGAATTTCCCTGGCTCCAGGCCTCCCTCGAAACCCTACCCGTCACCTGCGTGCATGGGGAGGTGCGGCAGTTCCCCACTGCCCGCGTCCTGTTGGGCGAGCAAGGACGTCAATGGCCCCTCACCGTGGGCCTTGTTCCCGATCTCCCTGTCCCTTTGCTCGTGGGACGGGATTTTCCTGGGTTCGCCCAAGGCCACAACCAGTTCCCCTCTCGGCAACGACGTCACCATCGCAAGTGCCGGTCCAGGGCCCGGTCGGCTTTGTTGGCCCGGCCCCAGGGGGATAGCGCAGAAGCCAGCGGTGAAGGTGAGTGCCAGGGTACCATTAATCCTCTCTCCTCTCTTTGTCAGCAGATACAAGCAGAGGGAGGGTTCGCCCGAGAGCAGAGGGAGGATGATCGGTTGAAGCGGGCCTGGGAGAACGTGGCGGTTCTGGATGGGGTTCCCCACGTTACGGGTCCGCTTCCTGACCCACATTTCGCTGTCCATAAAAATCTCCTCTACCGGGTACGCCAACTCCCAGAGGGGCCTCAGGAGGCTCTCGTCCTCCCCAGGTCCCGCATTGACGCGGTTATGCATCTGGCTCACCACCACCCGCTGGGGGGACATCTAGCCTGGCAAAATACCTTGGCCCGTATCCTGCCCCGTTTCTACTGGCCTTCCATCCAGGCAGAAGTCAAGAACTACTGCCAGCGTTGTGCGAGGTGCCAATTAACTTCACCCAAGAAACCACCGCCAGCCCCTCTCATCCCGCTCCCAATCATCGGAGTTCCTTTTGAGCGGATCGGGATGGACATCGTCGGGCCATTGCCGAAGTCTGGCCGCGGTCATGAGTACATCCTGGTGATGGTAGATTATGCCACTAGGTATCCGGAGGCTGTCCCCCTCCGGAAGGCCACCTCCAAGGCGATTGCCCAGGAATTGTTCCTGCTATGCTCCCGAGTGGGGATTCCCAAAGACATTATTACTGACCAGGGCACCCCCTTCGTATCCCGGCTGGTGGCTGACCTCTGTAAGCTCCTGAGGATAAAACACCTCCCCACCTCGGTCTACCACCCCCAGACAGACGGGTTAGTGGAACGGTGCAATCAAACTCTGAAGCGGATGCTAAAAAAAGTGGTTGCTCAAGACGGACGGGACTGGGACCTGTTGGTGCCCTATGTTCTCTTTGCAGTCCGGGAGGTCCCCCAGGCTTCGACAGGCTTTTCCCCCTTTGAGTTATTGTACTCTCGTAGGCCCAGAGGACTTCTCGATGTGGTGAGGGAAGCGTGGGAGCAGCAGCCGTCTCCGTACCGTTCCATCATTGAATATGTGCAGGAAATGCAACAGCGGGTGGATGCGGTAGCTCCGATCGTACAGGAGCATATGGAGGAAGCCCAGCGGGCCCAACAGTGCATCTACAACCGCCCTGCCCAGCCCAGAGAGTTCCAGGTGGGGGACCGTGTCCTGGTTTTAGTCCCCACGACCACCTGCAAGTTCCTGGCTACTTGGCAGGGACCCTACACCATCCATGAAAGAGTCGGCCCCGTGAATTATCGCCTTAACCAGCCTGGTCGGAGAAAAACCCAGCAGGTTTATCATGTGAACCTGCTTAAAAAGTGGGTGGAGCCGATCCCTCAGGTCTCTGGGTTTGCCTCCACTGAGAGTTCAGCTCGGGCGGAGATTCAGTGGGGCGACGACCTCAGCCCCGCCCAACGCCAGGAGCTTGTAGAGTTGGTGGAGCGGTTCCGGGACGTATTCTCTGTCACCCCGGGGCGGACCCAGGTTGTTCAACATGATATCCGAACCCCTGTCGGGGTGACAGTTCGACAGCGGCCTTACCGTGTCCCCGAGGCCCGCCGGACAGCCATAGAGGAGGAAGTTGAGCGTATGTTGTCCGCCGGTATCATCGAGCCGTCTAACAGTCCATGGTCCAGCCCCATTGTCCTGGTTCCCAAACCGGACGGATCATGGAGATTCTGCAACGACTTCAGGAAACTAAATGAAGTCTCGCAGTTCGACTCCTACCCTCTTCCCAGGGTGGATGACTTGATCGATCGGCTAGGTAAGGCCCGTTTCATTTCCACCTTAGACCTCACCAAGGGATACTGGCAGGTGGCTCTCACTCCAGAGGCCCGTCCCAAGACGGCCTTTTCCACCCCTGCAGGCCACTGGCAGTATCGCGTTCTCCCGTTCGGCCTCCATGGGGCCCCAGCCACCTTCCAGCGTCTCATGGATGTGGTCCTAAGGCCACTTTTGCCTTTTGCGGCAGCCTATCTGGACGACGTCATCATCCACTCTGAGACTTGGTCTGAACATGTCGACCACCTGAGGAGGGTATTGAGTCGACTCCGTGAGGCTGGACTCACCGCCAACCCCCGAAAGTGCCACCTGGGGCTCACAGAGGCCCACTACCTCGGTTATCGGATTGGTCGAGGGCTACTGAGGCCCCAGGTAAGGAAGGTTGAGGCCATCCTTAACTGCCCAAAACCCCGGTCCAAGAAACAGGTACGTGCCTTTTTGGGGTTGGCTGGCTACTACCGGCGGTTCATATCTAACTTCTCCTCTATTGCCTCCCCTCTTTCTGACCTTACTAGGAAGGGCCAGCCGGAGACTGTTAAGTGGACGCCCGAGGCCGAGGCCGCCTTTGAGCAACTGAAGGCATGCCTAACCTCCGAACCCGTCCTAAGGAGCCCGGATTTCAACCGACCATTCCGGGTCCAGACAGACGCTTCGGAGCGGGGGCTCGGGGCGGTCCTGGTGCAGGATTTCAACGGAGAGGAGCATCCTGTGTTGTACATAAGCCGTAAGTTAACTCCCCCCGAGCAACGCTATGCTGCCCTGGAGCGAGAGGCCCTGGCCATCAAGTGGGCAATAGAGGAGCTCCGGTTTTACCTTACGGGTAGACCCTTTATTCTAGTCACGGACCATGCCCCTCTGCAGTGGCTGGCCCGGGCCAAGGATTCCAACCCTCGGGTCACCCGTTGGTTCCTCTCCTTACAGGACTTCTCGTTCCGGGTACAGCATAGGGCAGGGGTCCTACACGGCAACGCAGATGCCCTCTCCCGCCTGCCGGTCTGCTGGGCGTCCAGAGGCCCTCTTTCTGACGTGTCTCTAAGGGGGGGGGAATGTGGCCGGGGGCCGTCTCACCAATCCAGCAGCTCCATGCCACGCCAGCCATCGGCCCCTCAGGGCGGGGTGAGAAACCACCCGCGCCTGGCAGTTACGGGGCCCAGCTCCTCCTACTTCCCAGGGAGGAAGCGACGACATAAAAGACCGCCGAGGGATCTCCGGGGGGGAGAGAGAGAAAGGGGGTAATCGCTGGTCGACACGCGAAACTGACTTTTTGCTGATTCGACTAATCATTTCGCTCTGGTCTTTCTCCCTCTTCCCACCTGTTGTTATTCTGTTTTCTCTTCTCTGGAGCAGACTGATCTGGCGCGGACGCGCAGCCGGCCGCCGCCCTGGACGCCGCCCCGCTGTCCTAGAGAAGGAGAAGCCCGGGCGTATTGACTGGCGCCGACGCTCGTTGCACGTGGTTCCTTTTGAACGCCTGAGATTTTCGCTAACCCTTTATGTTGTGAGCATTAAAAGTAATGGCTGAGTGCTGAACTCTGACTTATGTTCTCCTGTGGTCCCTCGCCACCGTTTAGAGCGTCACAATACACATACATAGACACATAAATGGTGGGATAAAGAAGGCTAATACACGCAACACTCATTCATATCATAACAGAGCACAAGCTATATCATCACATTAACGGTTACACAGCTTAAACAATGGGATTATATCCCATGTGGACAGAAAAAGAATAGCAACAGTCTCTGAGCAGTAACTAATTATACACCAAAGAAATCGATTAAGAACACAGATTTAGTGCATTTCCACCAAGTTACACCATCAATACTAACGTGGAACAGCTCAATATTGTAAAATATATCAGAAAATATGACCAAACCTATGAATATTAAAGGAAATACAAATCGATACTGAAACTACATTTCTACAGACCTAGCCTACAATTAGAATTAAGCTATTCTCAAAGAATGAACATAATAGCTTACTTTGTGTCACAGACTCAAATGAAGAAAATAAACCCACACTGAACCAGCAAGAGCAACTCTTTTAAAAGTTCAAACTTTTAGGAACCAAATCAAACGTCTACACAGTCCCTTTGTTCACTGCATACTGTTGCAAAATGGCGCTGCTACTTGCAGCCGAGGCTCCCGATAGGCTGCCGTTGTCATTTATGCTGACCAATGCAGAGAGGGCTTTTCTAATTTCAAGGGCCTTTTATACAGCCGCCCCCAAATGTGTAACACATTTGCTCCCAATAAAAGGCTCCAATCACATCACTAGCTTAAGAGTCATCTGAACTATTGCACATAGAGTCTTCTCCTGCTGCAAGTGCAGGCAAAACAACCATTCGCGCCACTGGTCGCGTATACATTTGCCCTTTGATGTTCACATCTGCTGACCTGATTTGATCATCTGCACTGCGATGAACCCTGGTGACACGTCCAATGGGCCACATTGCCCGAGGGTGCTGTGGGTCCACTATCATGACAACTGCATCCTCTGATATTTTAGTGGGGGAAGAGTGCCACTTCTGTCTGACCTGTAAGCTGGGAAGGTAATCACGAATAAACCGGGCCCAGAATCGGTCAGCCAGAACTTGTGAATGTCCCCAGCGTTTACGACTTAGCAACTCAGACTCAGGATATACTACCTGTGGCAAGGATCCATCTGGCCGCCCCATGAGCAAGCTATTGGGTGTCACTGGGTCAGCATCCGCAATATCAGCTGAAACATAGCCTAATGGCTTAGAATTCAGGATCGCCTCTACCTCCAGAAGAACCGTTAATAGGACTTCCTCAGGTACTGTCTGGGCACCCACTGTAGTGTAGAGTGCAGACTTGACTGAGCGTATCTCCCTTTCCCACACTCCACCAAAATGTGGGGCAGCTGGGGGGTTAAAGTGAAAACTTATCTGCTGGCAGGCTAGTTGCTTCTTCAGATTAGGGGCTAAATATGCAAAGGCCTCCCTTGGCTCTCTGTCTCCTCCTTTGAAATTGGTCCCTTGATCTGACCACAACTCAACTGGTTTACCCCTTCGAGATATGAACCGCCTCAGAGCCATTAAGAAGGAATCCGCATCCATATTACTAAGAAGATCCAAGTGCACTGCTCTTGTTGTTAAACACTTAAAAATGACGCCCCATCGCTTTTCCGGACGTCTTCTGACCTTAACCAATAGTGGTCCGAAACAGTCCATACCTGTGGAATGAAAAGGGTGTTTGTGAAGGCAGAGGCGTGCAGCAGGTAGGTCAGCCATTCTAGGGATGGCCGGCTGTGCCCTCCAGCGCTGACACTCTGGGCAGGTATGTTGGTGACGGCGGACAGCTTCGCGTCCACGAAGGATCCAGAAAGCTCGGCGTATCTCTGCAAAGACTCGCTCAGGTCCTGGATGGAGTAGTCGATGGTCGTAGTCTTTTATGAGCAGGTGAGTAGTAAGATGAGTGGGGTCTAAAACAACAGGATGTACTGTGCACTCATCTAGGGTTTCAGCTCATCGCAGCCTACCGCCAACTCTGATAAGTCCAGTGGATGGATCAATCTCAGGCGCTAAAGCGAGAAGTCGGCTTCCTGACGACACTTGTTTCCCTGTAGCTAGTCTCTCATAGTCATCGGGAAATGACTCCTGTTGGGATTGTTTCAGAATGAGAATTTCAGCCCACCGATAATCCTCAGCTGAGGGAGTGGAGTCAGACTTAATTGCTTTGTCTTTAACAACGGATTCTAAGAGCTCCTGCCATTTACTGTGTTTCTTGACATCAAAACTGGCAGAATCAGACACGACAGTAGAGCCGCAAAAAACTGCCTTCCTCAGCTCTGCTGTGTCATCTGCCACAAAGCTCCAACCGAGGAATG
This sequence comes from Hoplias malabaricus, assembly GCF_029633855.1. Lineage (NCBI taxonomy): Eukaryota > Metazoa > Chordata > Actinopteri > Characiformes > Erythrinidae > Hoplias > Hoplias malabaricus. The sequence goes on from NC_089802.1 coordinate 30,491,904, forward strand.
GACTGCACCCGTTTGGGGGCTACTCTAGACCGTGACATAATAAAAGACAGGTAGACTTCATTTCCTTTATCGACTGTCCTCATATATGCCACAGCTCCATACACATGTTCTGAAGCATCAGAGAAGATGTGGACCTCATGGGTAGAGTCCACATTCTGTGCTTGTATTGGGGCATATGCTCTAGGGAGACTAATGAGTGGTAGGGTTTGAAGTTCTGACTCCCAGTCATGCCATGACTGCAGCAGATCCTGGGGAAGGTTAGGGTCATCCCAACCCCGCTGTTTGTCCCATAACTGCCTGATGATTACCTTAGCCCGAGAGGTATAAGGTAGGAGGAACCCCAGTGGATCATATTGTGTGGCTAGAACCTTGTAGATATTCCTCAAGGTTGGGTCGTCATAGATGACAGGTCTATGCTTGTAGCCTAAGGTGTCGGCCTGCCAGTGCCAGCTGAGCCCTAACATAGACTCAAGGGAGTCAGCTTTATCTTGGGTGAGCCATAGTTCCAGGCTTTCTGACTGCGCTTCTTGAGGTAAATGTTGCAGAACGCTGGGGATGTTACAAGCCCACTGACGTAGCTCGAATCCAGCTGTGGCTAGAAGCTCTCTAAGCTTATCCACCAACAGTTTGGCTTCTTCTTGTGTGCGCAGACTCTGCAGGCAGTTATCAACATAGAAACATTTTTCCACTGAGAACCTGACATCGTCCTCTGGCACACTGTGGGCAGTAACATGGTGCTGCAGAGCAAATGTAGCGCAACAAGGGCTACAGGTGATACCGAAGGGTAACACCTGCCATTCAAAGGTTTTCGGGGGCTCTTCCACCTTTAAATCCCGCCACAGGAACCTCAGCAGGGAGCGATCATCAGAGAGAAGTCGTACTTGATGAAACATCCCCTTTATATCCCCGCTTATTGCTATGGGGTGTTCTCGAAACCTCACCAGTACTCCCAACAATGACACCCCAAGGGCAGGTCCTGGCAGCAGATACTGATTTAGGTTCTTACCCAGATATTGATGGGAACAGTTGAAAACCAAGCGGTTCTTCCCATTCTGACTGACTAAATAATGGGGAATATACCAACAGTCACCTTTAGGGCTGGACTCTGAAGTGATCTCCCGGACAGCGCCAGACTGGATGAGCTTCTCCATTTCCTTTATGTATGCTTCAGCCCGCACTGGGTCTTTCAGCAGACGCTTCTCTGTGCTGCGCAAGTTAGGCATTACAGACTCCTTTGGAGCTTGCAGCAGTGGCTAAGTTTTCTGCCGCAATAATGGTGTGGCATATCTTAAGATTCCTTCCACCTCTGTACGAATAGTCTTAGTTTCAAGCAGTGTTAGGGCCTCCCTATCCTGCTTTGAACGGGTCGCCTCCTTTTCTGTCCGACAAGGAACCAGGTCAACTTGCCATAGCCTCTGAACATGTCTGAATATCTCATCCATTGGGGGAACCACTGAATTCAGTAGACACTGCTGTGAAGCAACTGGCCGCCCCATGAACTTAAATGGACCCTGCAGAGTCCACCCAAGTCTAGTATGCACTGCAGCAGGTCCATCTGGTGGACCAAGTCTAACTGGCTCAATTGGAGTAATGAGATGGGGCTGGTCTGATCCAATGAGCAGCATGGGCTTAGCATCCTTCAAAGGATGGATAGGAAGACCCTTCAAATGCCTATATTTCTTCTGTAGTAGGTCTAATGGGTAGGAGTGAGGTGCTAGGTTGATCCTGTCAGCTGTGAACACATTCTCTATCAGATGACTTCTCCGTGGGTTGCATAATGGAGAGACACGGAATGACACAGTGGAACCCTGGAGCACCTGGATATCTTGCCGTACAGTGCGTAGCGGGAGTGCTTCTGGAATACCGCATAAGCCTAAGACTTTGGCAGCTGCAGGTAATAACATTGTCTTTTCAGATCCATCATCCAGGATAGCAAAGGTATCTAAGGTCCGATTTCCATGATGGACCAGCACCGGGACAACTTTTAGCATGACCCGGCTTCCAACCACCGGTTTGTCTAGGTAGAGGGTCTCGGAAGATGAATTAGTGAGGCAGCTTTCACCCTTAGCATGCAGAGTCCCATCATCCTTCTGTGTTCTAGTGTTCACATCATGTAGAACGGTAAGGTGCCTCCTCTGACACAGGTTACAGGGCTTCTTTAAATTACACTGGGCTGCCTGATGTGTTCTAGCACAACGCCAACAGCGTTTATTGACCTGTATCCAGTCCTTGAGCTGTTCTCTTGAGAGCTTGGCTACTGCACTACAAAGACTAAGGTAATGATCAGTGCTGTCGCAGAACGGGCAATAGGCTTTACCTTTTGCTCTGTTCTTCAATCCGCTCTCTTTACAGAGCAGCTTACCAGGCTCTGAAGGCGACCCTACTCCATGCAGGATGGTTACGGTATGTTTCCCTTGCTGGTTTCCAGGCCTCATGCTCTGTTTCTCTTTTGCTGCTCTAAACGGGCCCTGGTCATCAAAACTCTGGCACCATGACTCATAGCGCAACCAGTTTGAGAGGTCATGTAAGGTGTAAGCGGTCCCAGATTGGCTGAACATCTGACGTCGGAACTCAGATCTCTGTTCTTGGGGGAGTTTGTTCAGGAGACGAGCCACATGTGACCCACATTTTAACTCAATCTCTCATGGTGGGCCTAATGTCTTTAACAATCCCACCAGTGACTGTACCTGTAGTGCGAACCTCTGAAATACCACAGAGTCCCCGCGCCTAACATCGGGGGACTCCAGAACACTAGTTATCTTCTTCAAAGCGAGCTGATGGGGCTGTCCAAACTTCTCATAGAGAGCTTCCATTGTGTCAGTATAAGGGGTAGTTGAATTCAGGTAGGCATCAGCCATCAACCTTGCTTCCTCTAATTTCAAGTGATCCACCAAGATTTGGTACTTGAAGAGTTCTGTGCTGTCAGGAGGCAACATATTCCCGAGAGCTATCCTGAGCCTAGCAAACTCACTAGGATCTGGGTGGATGAATTTCGGGATGTTAGGTTTAGGACCTCTGTATACTTGTTCTGACACAGGTGGTCTGGCCCTAGCATGTAGTGAAGGTGGGGTGCATGGCTCTAACTTTACGGCTGCTGTCGGTGGCAGTGGATGCCGTGAGGCACTGGATGGAGCTAATGACTGGTAGACAGTGGGCAGAGGACATGTATTAGGATATGGCATGGCATGATCCGGCCATCTACAAGGGGCAGATGTGCTAAACACCTGGGGCTGGGACTGTTTGGCTGGAATGGATGCATACAGCGGCTTTTGCCAGTGCAGTGGAGCAGGTGGTTGGGAGGAGAGGAAATTCAATCCATGGGGAGATTCTTGGTTGGATGTATCGGCTTTATGATCTTCCAGCGTCATGCTTCCCATATGTGCCTCCATCTCTTCCTCTGGTCCTGGCCAGGGCGGAGGTTCCGGTCACTCCTCCTCATCATCATCTAACTGGGTCTTGCCCATACTCTGGGCCTTGGAGTAGAGGCAGGCTTTGTGGTCCGTGTTGTGCTCAGGTGGTAGTACATAATCAGTTCTTTCTGGCACTGGAGTATAAGGGGCTTTGCTGTTCGAACGTAATGAGTGAGCTACTGCAATCAGTTCCTTGAGCTCAGTACGGACCTCCTTCATCTCATTTAGTTGAGCTTCGAAGGCTTGTTGAGAAGAGAGCAGCTTGGAAGTCTCTAACCGGATCACCTTTAGTTCCTCCTGAAAGTGGGATGAGGTGTACTGGCTCCTCTGAGGAGAAGGGGTGTAATCCGGAATGGTACGAATACCTTCTCTCATCCTAGACAGTGGCGAGGCTAGTTGGTGTGTCTCATAAAGAGCAGCATCCCCGACATAGCCTTCAGAAAGAGTGAGGGACGATTGGGAAGTCATGTGAACTGGTTCCTTCCTCAGGTCAGGAAACGCTTCCTCATGACCAAGTGTGGGTAAGTACCTTGGGTGTGCATCCCTGGCTACATAGCCCTGATAATCAGTTTCATAATCTCTCATCCTCACTGGTGGTCGAGTCTGACGCTTTGGTCTGGCTCCCTCAGTATTCTCCATGTCGTACTCCATCAAACCAGGAATAAGAGCTGCTATCCGGCTCGAAGGACCAAATGTAATGAAGCTTTATTATTGAATGCGCTGAGACTAAGATTTTAGCAGCAAACGCTCCTGTGTGTCGGTCAAGACATCAAAGACACGGAGACATAAGATGATATTCTGGATGTTGTTGTATTAAGTGGACTGATTTGACATTGTAGTTGAATCAGAGAATATTAAGCAGTAAACTTGGTGGATAAAGGTACAGAAGAATGATGAAAAGTAATTGAGTCTGAAATGAACAACAGACAGGTACAGTATTAACTAGTAGTAGAAGTATATATACACATACATAGACACATAAATGGTGAGATAAAGAAGGCTAATACACGCAACACTCATTAATATCATAACAGAGCACTAGCTATATCATCACATTAACGGTTACACAGCTTAAACAATGGGATTATATCCCATGTGGACAGAAAAAGAATAGCAGCAGTCTCTGAGCAGTAACTAATTATACACCAAAGAAATCGATTAAGAACACAGATTTAGTGCATTTCCACCAAGTTACACCATCAATACTAACGTGGAACAGCTCAATATTGTAAAATATACCAGAAAATATTACCAAACCTATGAATATTAAAGGAAATACAAATCGATACTGAAACTACATTTCTACAGACCTAGCCTACAATTAGAATTAAGCTATTCTCAAAGAATGAACATAATAGCTTACTTTGTGTCACAGACTCAAATGAAGAAAATAAACCCACACTGAACCAGCAAGAGCAACTCTTTTAAAAGTTCAAACTTTTAGGAACCAAATCAAACGTCTACACAGTCCCTTTGTTCACTGCATACTGTTGCAAAATGGCGCTGCTACTTGCAGCCGAGGCTCCCAATAGGCTGCCGTTGTCATTTATGCTGACCAATGCAGAGAGGGCTTTTCTAATTTCAAGGGCCTTTTATACACCAGGTGAAGGTAAAGCTGAAAGATGTGGAAGGTGGATTGTCAACATGGTCAGATGAGGTTACTGCCTTGCAAACAGCGGTGGGGGGTTTGAGAGCTATGGGAGAAATGTGTAGATATGGAGAGGAGAATGAGGCGATGTAATATCAGAATTCTTGGGGTGGTCGAGACGGACGGCTCGTGCTCTACAGCATCCATCTCAAAGTTGCTGCGGGATGTTCTGCAGTTGGATAGAGATGTGCTTGTGGATTGGTCACACAGAAGTCTGGCTCCAAAAAGATCAGATGGGAAGCCGCGAGCCATTATAGCCAGACTGCACTATTATCATGATTGTGTTGAGGTGCTAAGTCGTGCACGCACCCGCACTCCACTTTGGCTTAATGGTAACCCAATTGCAATCTTCCCGAACTATACCGCCACTGTGGCCAAGGCCAGGGCTGCGTTCACGGAGGTCAGGAGACTGCTTCGCAATTGCCAAGGTGTCTGGTACAGCATTCTGTTCCTAGGTCGACTTCGTATCACGCATAAGGGAAAAGAAAAGGTATTCACGGATGCGAATGAAGCGATGAGTTATGTAAAGGAATATATAATTTTGTCAGTAGAGATTGAGGGATAGGAGTCTGAATTCAGTGGGCTCTTGAGCTGCACTTAGTTTGGGCATATATCCTAATCCTGGCTGTAGTGCCTGTTCAGTTACTGAGAATACTATAGTCTTATATAATAGCCGTATGGACAGTACCACTGCCCTTTCTATATTTAATTTATATATATATATATATATATATAATTTTTTTTTTTTCTTTTCTTTTTCTTTTTTGTATAGGTGATTATATTTCTCTGACACAGTGCTTTTTGTCCAGACTAATTCTGTCTGTTATACTGCGCACACTTTTAATACTGCACACACTTTTTTTTTATACTGCGCACACTTTTTTATTGCTCGGCTGGGGTTCTAGCAACTGGCTCTTTAAGTTCCCTGACAACACTAAATGTGTAGTTGTTTTTAGAGGGGATTCTGTGTTCACCTGTGTTCTGCAGGGGGTGAGGGGTTGGGGTATACCAGGCATCTTATTACGGTTACTGGTTTTTATAAACCCATTAAATTTCTTGTTTTATTTATTTCCTCTTGCCAGCTGTTAGATTTTATTTGTATTTCTTTTTTGTTAATTCTGTATTTCCTCAGTTGTTGCCATGCTATAAATTTTCTGTGCTGCAATTTCTCATTCTATTGTACCTAAATGGCTCAGATCAATATTTCTAGTAGGTCAGGCAGCTTTTTGGTTAATTTTGTAAGTTGGAATGTTAAATCACTTAACCACCCTGTTAAATGGCACATTTAAAACAGCTCAATGCAGACATTGTATTTTTACAGGAGACCCATTTACGTACAACAGATAATTTTCGGCTAAGAAGGGGTTGGGCTGGGTACATGTTCCATTCTAATTTCCACTCAAAAGCTAGGGGGGCAGCTATACTGATTAGTAAAGATATACCATTCACAGTCTCAAGTGTAGAGGCTGATTCAATAGGGCGATATATAATTGTAGTGGGGCAACTATATACATCTCCAGCAATATTGGCCAATATATATGCGCCAAATGGGGACAATCCTACGTTTTTCTCAGATATTCTCTCTTCCTTACCAAACATGTCAACTCACCATCTTATTCTCAGGGGTGACATTAACTATGTACTATCTCCTGTCTTGGACCGCAGTTCATTAAAGCAGGGCTCCTTATCTAAATCAGCTCACACTCTCCAGTCATTTCTGGAACTCTACGGAGTAGCAGATAAATGGCGGTTTCGTAATCCCACTGCCAGAGGATATTCCTTCTTTTCTCCAATCCATGGAACATACTCTCGTATTGATTATTTTTTTGTGGATAAGGGCCTTCTGCCCTTCAACACTAAATGTGATTACCAAGCCATAGTTATCTCAGACCATGGCCCCTTGTTTATGCAAATGTGTATTCCTAACACACAGCTCAATTACCGTCCTTGGAGGCTTAACCCATTACTCTTATCAGATGAAATTTTTACTAATTTCATTACATCAGAAATTAGATTATTCCTTTCAATCAATCAATCAATCATATCCCTTCTTTAGATTTAGAGACAGCTGGTGAATTGGAGGAAGACTTTTCAGTAGAAGAAATAACATTAGCAACACAATCTATGCAGAGTGGTAAATCTCTGGGGCCTTATGATTACCCTACAGAGTTTTTAAAAAAATTCTCAGAACTACTTTCTCCGTTATTATTATCAGTCTTTGAAGAATCATTCTCAGAACAGTCCCTACCTTTAACCATGTGTCAGGCAGTTATTTTTTTATTCTAAAGAAGGATAAAAATCCTATGGATTGTAGTTCATATCGCCCCATTTCTTTATTAAATTCAGATGCAAAATTCTCGCCAAAGTACTAGCTCACCGTTTAGAATGGGTCCTTCCCACTATTATATCTCAGGATCAAACAGGCTTTAGCAAAAATCGTTTCTCTTTTTTTTAACATTAGACGCCTGGTATGTCTGATATAGTGCTATTACTTGATGCGGAGAAGGCCTTCAACCGGGTGGAATGGAACTATCTCTTTGACGCACTGGGACGGTTTGGGTTGGGCCCTAAATTCATATCATGGGTAAAGATTTTATATAAGATCCCAATGGCTGCAGTGCGATCTAATAATAATCTGTCCTATATTTTGAACTTCATCGCGGTACAAGACAGGGGTGCCCTTTATCCCCACTCATTTTCGCAATGGAACCACTTACTATATCTAAAAGGCAAAATGTAGACATTAAGGGAATCGTTTGTGCTGGGTTGGAGGGGTTGGAGCAGAAAGTCTCGATTTATGCTGATGATATGTTATTATATATTTCTGATCCCCACTCAAGTATACCAAAATTAATGATCCTACTAACAGAGTTTGGTAAGATCTCTGGTTATAAAATAAACTTCCAGAAAAGTGAGCTAATGCCTATAGACGCTGGGAAAGATATGTCTTTGGCCTCCTTTCCATTTAAACTTTGCCTTAAAAAGTTTAGATACCTTGGAATTTGGATCACACATGATTACAATGATCTATACATCGCTAATTATCAATCTTTATTATCTCAGCTTAAACAAGATATGGTGCGATGGGCCCCCTTACCTATTTCCTTGATTGGCCGAATTAATACACTTTAGATGACTGTTCTACCAAAATTTTTGTATATATTTCAGTCTGTTCCGATTTTCTTAACTAAATCGTTTTCTCAAATTAAATAACTTAATATTGACCTTTATCTGGAACAATAAAACACCCCGAATAAAAAGGAAAATACTCCAAAGAGGTCAGAGTTCAGGGGGTCTAGCACTCCCGAACTTTTTGTTTTACTATTGGGCAGCAAATATAAGGGCATTGTTTTATTGGTTGATGAATGAAGGTACTGCCCCTGTGTGGATGACCTTAGAGAAATCGTCTGTTGATTCTACTTCTCTAGCTGCATTATTGTGTTCTGAATTGCCATTTACACAACCTATCACTGCTTTTAGCTCAAACCCTGTTGTCATATGCTCAATTAAAATCTGGAATCAATTTAGGAGGTCCTATTCCCTGAGAGGTCTGTCACAGGCAGCCCCAATTATAAACAATCATAGGTTTCTCCCATCAATATTGGATAAAACCTTTGCTATTTGGGCCAGAAAGGGCATGCTTTCATTGTCTGATCTTTACATCGATGGTAATTTTAGCAATAGGGCCGGAGAGAGATCCAACAATAGAGGTGAAAATAAATGATCGACCATTGACAACGATGGCAGATAGTGGAGCTGCTTTCACCTGTATTTGCCCTGAAGATGCTATACATCTCCCCAGGTCTGGTCAGATGATTTGGACAATCGGGTTTGAGGGAGTAAAACAGCTGATTCCTCTCACGGAACCAATTGAGCTCTGCTATAAACATCTGAAGACTACAATACCCATACTGGCATCAGAACATACACCTATTGTACTTTTGGGAAGAGATGCTTTTTGCAGACTGAATTGTACAATAAAATGTACACCAGACGGCTGCCAAGTGATATGATTGATCAATGATGAAAAAAACAGAGACTGAAGCTTCTTCTGTATTTTGGATTGGAAATATTGGCAAAGAATCTTTGGAACCAGCAAAGCTGTGGGAGAGGTTTATTGAAGCAAACATGCCTGATGCAAAGTTTCCAGAGTATCCATTTCACTGTACAGTGAAATACTTTAAGGATCCTTTGAATGAAGAAGCAATCAAAGGGATCAAACCACAAATTGAAGGCCTTGTGAAGGTCATGCCTTAAACTAAGTGTAAGATGCTGAATCTGTTGCCAAGTTTTTGTGTAGAGAAGTCATAAGCAGGTGGGGACTTCCAGATCGAATATCCTCAGATAATGGGAAAGAGTTTGTGGATAAAACAGTGAAATTAATTTTTCAAAAATTAGGAATTAAACAGTGTCTGGGTGCTGTGTACCATCCGCAAAGTCAAGGGATTTGTGAAAAAATGAATGGTGTCTTGAAAAATCGGATTGTTAAAATCTGTCAGCACACGGTTTTAAATTGGATTTCCATTAGCATTAATGGTGTGTCGCTCAAGTGAGCTATGTGATTTACACTTGACTCCTCATGAGTTGATGACAGGCAGACGAATGCCAACACTGTGTTTGCGTACAAGGGTCCAAGCTTAGTCCTTTTAGAGGATGACATGCGGGCATATGTTTCACAGTTAGCTAATTTACATAAAAGAATATCCACATAGGTTTCCGAAAAGCAAAGAAAAGAGGAGGAGCAGGAGAGGCTGAATGAACAAAGGAAGAATACAGTGCAGGCTGGAGACAAGGTGTGGTTGATGCTTATGACTCTGTGTATATTTCTGATGATGCCAGAAATGACACAGCAATTTGTAAACAAGACAAAGTTTGGAGACATCGAATTTCAATATGTCCCAGAAACAGCAGGTCCTATTCCAGAACGCAGTAATGCCATTTCAAAACAGTTCAGAGACTTGGATCAAGAAAGGCCAGTTCGAAAAAAGGTTAGATGTAAACGGTACGAGGACTAAAGCGAATGAAACTTTAGAGAATTTAAATTTTCCAGTGTTGAAAGTTACTGAGGGGGTAAATGGATAACATCTAACTACACTAGTTGTTAATTTCAACAACATCATCACCTTTGAAGATTGTAATTAAAGTTTTCATTCATTCATTCATTATCTGTAACCGCTTATCCAGTTCAGGGTCGCGGTGGGTCCAGAGCCTATCATCAAGGCAGGAATACACCCTGGAGGGGGCGCCAGTCCTTCACAGGGCAACACAGACACACAGATACACATTCACTCATACCTACGGACACTTGAGTCACCAATCCACCTACCAACGTGTTTTTTGTTTTTGTTTTTTTTTACTGTGGGAGGAAACCGGAGCTGTAATTAAAGTTAAATGATGTAAAACAGTTCATCTTCCCAGTAAATGTGGAAAATTTAATACACGGAATACGAGTCCTCCTAAGTGGAAAAATAGTCGAGGTGAGGATGTGGTGTTACCAAGACCTGAAGTGGATTATTTTCCTCGGGACCAGAGAAAGTATCTTTTGTTTAATGCCTTTAGGTGGTTCAAAGTTAGAGATGATTGTTCGATTCTTTTGATAATGCAACAAATCAGGTTACTACTTTAGATTAGCCATTAAAGGAGATGAATGTTACTACACTGCCAATGATAACTTCTGCTTCTAGTACATCTGAATCTGTCACAACTGTTGTAAATGA